>NW_006443129.1:1670461-1715175 GCF_000325575.1 Pteropus alecto
TGTTTGGTTATCATTTCAAATATGAAAAAAATAGTTTTCATATATATGCGCGCGCGCGCGCACACACACACACACACACACACACACACACACACGTATACATATGTATAGTTGTTCATTTTCTTCTGCGTGTGCCTTATCTCTGTTCCCTTTTGTGAATTTGGATCTTTGAATCCCCCCTTTTCAGTCATTGTTATCTCAGTTTGTTCCTGTATATGCTGAATGTTCATTACTATCTTGTCATAACAATTCTCTTCTTATTTAAGCTTATAATGTCCTGTTCTTAGTAAGGGTTGCACTCTTCTGCTTCTATTTGCCTAATAGTCACTTTACTCCTAATTAAGTTTTTTTTTTTTTTTTTTTCATTTTGTTTTAGTTGAAGTTACCCCTTTCAATATTTCCTGTAGTACAGGCCTCATAGTGGAGAATTCCCTCAGTTTTTTTTTTGTGTCTGGAAAAGTTTTAATTTCTCCCTCATATCTAACAGAGAGCTTAGCTGGATACATTATTCAAGGCTGGTAGTTCCTTTCACTTAGTAGTTTATTAAATATTTGATTCCATTCCTCCTGTCTTATAAGGTTTGCGCTGAGATGTCCAAGGATAATCTAATGGATTTTCCTTTATAAGTTACCAATTTTTCTCCCTGGCTTCCTTCAGAATTATATCTTTGTCATTGATTTTTGATAACTTTAATACAATGTGTCTCAGTCAAGGCTTTTTTGAGTTAAGTGGGTGTTCTGTTGACTTCTTGAATTCTAAGCTCCAGCTCATTCTTTAGATTTAGGAAATTCTCGTCTATTTGTCTGAAAATGCTTTCTAGACCCTGCTCCTTTTCCTTGCCTTCAGTAATGCCCATTATTCTTATGTTTCCTCTCCTGATGGTATCAGCTAGTTCTTGTATTTCTCTTTCATTATTTTTCATTCTTCGTTCTCTCTCTTCGTCCTTCTGATTCATTTCTAGCTTTCTGTCTTTGATATCACTGATCCTTTCCTCCATTTGGTTGACTCTATTTCCCAAGCTTGCTATTTCATTTTCAACTCTTGCAGTGTGTTTATCTCCAGAAGATCTATTCTGCTCTTTTTGAGGGTTTTAATCTCTTTCTCTGCTCATCTAGTTGTTTTTTTAATTCCTGAAATGGTTGATATGACTCGTTTCGGAATTCATTGAGTTTTTTCAGAAGTACTATCCTGAAGTCTCTGTCATTTAAGTTGCATATTTCTATGTCTGTAAGCTTATTTTCTGGAGATTTTTCTTTTTCTGAGATGCCTTGTCACCTTGGTTGTTCACGGTTTTTAATGGACTATTTCTCTGCCTGGGCATTAATGGAAGTGTATTCTGTTTATAAAGGTATCTGTTTAGCCTGTTGCCAAAAAAGGCACTTTTCTTTTGGTTTCCAGTAGGTGGCGTCTAAGCCTCTTGGATCTCTGCTTTATATAAAGCCGTAATAACTCCTTTTTAAAAATTTTTCTTGTAGCTATTTAATCACGCTCCCCACCCTCAGTTTCAGTCCCCATCAGTGTCAGCGACAGTCTCAGCAGCGTTTGCTCAGATTTTCCTGGGGCTCTGTGGTGATGAGTCCTGGAGGGTATGGGGGGAGGGGCCCTCTGGTTTGGGAATTAGGGGCTGCGGCTCAGCTTGGTTTTGCAGCTGGGGCCAGCAAAAATCAGCTGTTGTTCCTCTGCAGTCCTGTCCTGCTTCTCTGTCTTCTGCCCTGATGACTGGGCCCTTCTGCCCAGCTCAGGGGGCTCACAGCAGTCCCAAGCAGAGCTGTTCAGGGAAGTTCCTGCACCCTCCCCCTCCTTCTGCAGGTGGCTCTGGTGGCTGTGAGAGGCAGCTTCTTTATTTCTCCCAGTCCATCGCCCAACACCTGGGGTAGCTCTTATGCACAGATCTCATGATCAGACGTGCTGGTGTGCAGTTTGGGTGTTTTTTGTTGAGTTTTAGATGTTCAGCTTATTGTTGTTTTAAGGGGAGAGACCTAGGGACGTCTCTCACTTCAGCATGTTTCCGCCTCAATCCTTACTTTTGTTTTTTATTTTTTTTCCCAAACAAAGCAAAAAACAAACAGAATGTGGACTGTGTTCTTTTTCTTTTCAATACTTCATTCTTTTTTTTTGTCCAGTTTGTTGGTTGTCTTTTTTATGGTGACATTGCTTAACAAAATCCAATAAGTTTCAGGTGTATAATTCAACAGTAAGATATATATATATTGCATATGTAAGGTGTACATTTCAACAGTAAAGCATATATATATGTATATATATTGCATATAAGTCCCCTCTGTTAACCACTAAGTCAACTGTCCACGTCCACGAATCTCTGTTTGTCCTGTTCATTTGTTGCTTTTAGATTTATGTCCCACACATAAGTGATACCATGTGCCTTTCAACTTTTTTGGTCTGGCTTATTTCGCTTAGCATGATTATCTCCAGGTCCATCCATGTTGTCAAAAATGGCAGTATTTCATCTCTCCTTATGGCTGAGTAATTTTCCATCGTATATATGTACAATATCTCCCGAACAAAGCAAAAGAACAAACAAAATGTGGACTTTGATCTTAATGTGGCCATTGTCGTCCTCATCATCCTCCCTATCCCCTTCTCAGACCAAATCCAAACAGAAATTTCACTAGATTAAATCTTCTAAATGCGAGTTTAATTTTCAAAAAGGTTGTAGTTAAGCAATTCTAACTACAACCTGGAAATTCTAACCAGTTTCCCCCTTTGACCAACCAAGAACTTGGCTTTCCTAGAATCTTTTTCAACTCTATTTGCAAACATAATTAGAAGTTTTGATTTCTTTAAATATTGAGCCCCAGTTCCATTTTGTGCATGATTCTGGCTGAGAAAAATCAACTGGATATTTTCTTGATTTGGATAATTGGGCTGCAGTGAATTTTAGAGTGATCACAGGATCTTTAATAGTTGTGGTTATTGTTATCATTGATGGGGGATAGGAGAATAACAGTATTAGTCAAATATCAGTAAGATTCAAGAGCAGTAGAGGAAAACACTGCTTCATGGTACTATAACCAGATTATCTTTATAGAATCCAAAAGCCAGAAATACTTAGGAAGTACTACTTCTCTAAGTAAAGAGAACTCTTCTATGAGTATTCAGAGAAGGACAGTTATTGTAGGATATGTAACTGATGGAAGAAGTATGTAACACTACAATATGCGGTAGTATGATACAACAGAAAATTGGAAACAAGACAGTTCTTTGTTTAACAATCAGTTTGTTTATATGGCAGTGGGGGAGGAGGGGTTCCAAAGGGCACCAGAAGATCTTCTCTACACAGGATAGACTGTTTCTCATAGAAATCATTTTAGCATTCAAATAAGTAAAATTACATTAAAAATTATTCTGATATTATGGAATAAATTAAGTGAGCACAACTGTGTTTGGTCGATAAATAAGTTCTTGAGTTTCTACTTTGTCAGATTAAAGACCTGTTATATTCATGAATAAAAAGTACATAGTAAAAAGCATTTCTGCAAAATCTTCATCATAAAATGGTGATAATTTTTGCTTCAAACGATAATTCGGAAGAAAAAATAAGAATATATGTGAAAAGGGACCAGTGGTACACTGTACTGTCTTTTTCTGCTTCTATACTGTTCCATTCTGGGATCTGGTAGGGATTGAACCATTCCAGAAGGCATGGAGAGATAGCTGTGGTTTGAAATAAACCCATTTGTTTTTTAAGTTCTCTTTTTTTTTTTTTCCACTTACAGAGTGATCCCTCAATAAGTCTAGTACCCACCTAGCAGCATACACAATTACAATATTATCGATTCTGTTCCCTATGCTGTACTTTACATCCCTGTGACTGTTTTGTAATTGTCATTTTGTACTTCTTAATCTTTTCACTTTTTCACCCAACTCCCAACCTCACTCTCATCTGGCAACCATCAGTTTGTTCTCTGAATCTGTCTCTTTCTGTTTTATTTATTGTTTTTTAGATTCCACATATAAGCAAATTCATACGGTCTTTGTCTTTCTCTGTCTGACTTATTATTTCACTTAGTGTAATACCCTCTAGGTCCATCCATGTTGTTGCAAATGGTGAGATTTTTTTTTTAATGGCTGAGTAATATTCCACCATATATATGTACTAACTCTTCTTTATCTAATCATTTATTGGTGGGCACTTAAAATGTTTCTATATCTTGGCTGTCTTAAGTAGAGCTTCAGTGAATATAGGGGTGCACATACCTTTACAAATTAGTGTTTTGCTTTTCTTTGGATAAATACCCAGAATTGGAATTGCTGGGTCATAGGTAGGTCTATTTTTAATTTTTCGAGGAATGTCCACACTGTTTTCCACAGTGAGTGCACCAATTTGCAGTCTAAATGCATGAAGGTTCCCTTTTCTCCACATCTTCACCAGTACTTGTTTATTGATTTATTTATGATAGCTATTCTGACAGGTGTGAGGCAATATCTCATTGTAGTTTTAATTTGCATTTCTCTGATGATGGTGACATTGAGCATCTTACGTCTATTATCCATCTATATGTCCTCTTTTGAGAAATGTCTTTTCAGGCCTTCTGCCCATTTTTTAATGAATTGTTTGAGTTTTTTTGGTATTGTATGAATTTTTTTAAATTTTGGATATTAACCCCTTATTGGGTGTATTATTGGTAAATATACATCCCACCTTCTCCCATTTGGTAAGTTATCTTTTTATTGGTGGTTTCCTTTGCTGCATAAAAACTTTTCAGTTTAATGTATTCCCATTTGTTTATTTTTTGTTTCTCTTGCCCGAGGCCACATAACAGAAAAAAATATTACTAAGAGCAGTGCCAGAGAGTTTACACTGGCCTATGTTTTCTACTAAGAGTTTTATGGTTTCAGGCCTTACAGTTAAACTTTAATCCATTTCAAGTTTGTTTGTATGTGATGTAAGAAAGCGGTCTAGTTTCTTTTCTTTTTTTTTTTGCAGATATCTGTCCAGTTTTCTCAGTACCATTTATTGAAGAGACAGTCTTTACCCAATTATATATTCTTGCCTCCTTTATCTTGGATTAAATGCCCATATAGTTGGATTTATTTCTGGGCTCTCTCTTCTGTTACATTGATTCATGTATTTGTTTTTGTGCCATTACCATGCTATTTTAATTACTGCAGGCTTTTAGTATAGTTTGATACCAGGTAGCATGATACCTCCAACTTTATTCTTTTCTCAAGACTGCTATAACTATTTGGGGTCATTTGTGGTTCCATAGAAATTTTAGGAGTATTCTAGTTCTATGAAAAATGCCATTGGTATTTTGATAGGGATTGCATTGAATCTATAGATTGCTTCAGGTAGTATGGCCATTTTAACTATGTTAATTCTTCCTATACATGAGCACGATGTGCGCTTCCATTTATTTGTATCTTTGTTTTCTTTCTTCAATGACTTATAATTTACCAAGTACAAGCCTTTTTACCTCCTTGGTTAAACTTATTCCTAGGTATATTTTTTATGCAATTATGAAGGGATTGCTTTCTTAATTTCTCTTTCTGATAGTCTGTTATTGGCATATTAAAATGCAACTGATTTCTAAATATTAATTTTATATGCTGCTATTTTACTGAACTCATTTATCAGTATCAGCAGGTTTTTTGGTGGAATCTTTAGGTATAGTACCATGTCATCTGCAAATGATGACAGTTCTACTTTCTTTCCAATTCAGATGCCTTTTATTTCTTGTCTGATTGCTGAGACAAAGATTTCCAAAACTATGTTGAATATAAGTGGTGAAAGTGGACAACCTTGTCTTGTTCCTTAGCTTTTCTCCCATTGAGTATGATGTTAGCTATGGGGTTGTCATGGCCTTTATTATGTTGAGGTGTGTTCTCTCTATTCCCACTTTGCCGAGAGTTTTTATCATAAATGGCTGCTAGATTTTATCAGATACTTTTCTGCATCTACTGACAATATGATTTTTACCCTTCATTTTGTTTATGTGATGTATCATGTTAATTGATTTGTGGATATCGAACCAACCTTGCATCCTAGGGAAGAAATCCCACTTGATCACGGTGTTTGAATCTTTGATTGTGTTGCTGAATTCTGTTTGCTACTATTTTGTTAAGGATTTTTGCATCTATATTCATCAGGGATACTGGCCTGTAATTCTTTGTCTGGTTTGCAATCAGAGTAATAGCGGCCTCTTAAATGAGCTTGGGAGTCTCCCCTCCTTTTGAATATTTTGCAATAGTTCGAGAAGGATAGGTGTTAATTCTTCTTTGAATGTTTGATAAATTTCGCCTGTGAAGCCATCGGTCCAAGACTTTTGTTTGTTTATTACTGGTCCGATCTCATTAGTAGTTATTGATCTGTTCAGATTTTCTATTTCTTGTTGACTCAGTCTTGGAAAATTTTATATTTCTAGGAATTTATTTATTCCAGATTGTCCAATTTGTTGGCATATAATTGTTCATAGTATTTTCCTATAATCTTTTGTATTTCTATGTTGTCAGTGTCACTTCTCTTTATTTGTGATTTTATTTCAGAAAAAAAAGCTCATCTTTTGTTCATCTGACTTCTTGCCTGTGTTCTAAACAACCTGTTTGAATTGTTTTGTACATTTATTCTACATTAATCTAGAAAGGAAACCAAAACAGTTATCCAGCTAGCTTTTCACAGGACTTAATTTTAGCAAATCACTGTCGCTTAATTTTACCGAGTGGAAACCACATTTTAATTATTATAATTAAGTGCAGAGTTAGTGTCTGTATTTACTGTCCTTAGGATATTATTATGAGAATTGTTCTATTCTGTTTGTAAGGTAGTCAGAATGAGGTGTTAACTTTTCTGGGGATTGGTCAAATATTGGATGAACCATATCTTATGTGGGGGGTGAAAATAATATATACTTAGATCAGCCTTATGCCCAGTTTTTTAGTTTGGCTAGACAATATTTTAACTCATAAATCAAAATATTTTATGGCGAATTTTGTAGAGTGTGTGTGTATTTTAATTAATGCTTCTGGGCATGAAGACAGAAGTAGAGATGGCTACTATATAAGTAATCTGAAATTGCGTTGTCATTTGTCTAGGATTTGATATTTCATGGCTTCATGATGAAATATTGAAATACAAATCGTAAGCTCAACAATATTCCTCAACAAACTGGGAATACAAGCAGTGAATGAAAGAGGCGTGATCTCTGTTCTCAAGTGGTTTTTCAGATTCTAATTGTGAATTAACATAATATTTGCATGTAGGAGAAATTCCTCTACATTTTTGGACGTTAAATGTGAGTCACTTTTAGACTCATATATTACAAACTTTTAAGTTAAAAAACATAGCCTGCAAAACCACTAACAAAAATATATACTCTTATCAGGGAATTTAGGGGCAGTTTCCCTGGACTTGTAGAATTGTTCTTATACAGGGAGCTGTTCCAGAGTCTTGTCTCGTTGTGGACTTCCTCTTTGCTGCTATCTTCTGTCTCCATCAGAAAGACCGAGGTAGAAACTTGCTGGGTCACGTGTTCGTAGGTCAGGGAGTCCCTTGGTGTTTTAATGCTCCAAATGCAGCCTGGCTTCACGGTAGGAAGCCATGTTGTGCAAGCTGCAGTTGGTCAGGGACAATTGAGTCTCTCACCTCCCAGGTTTTGGCTGATCTTTGATATCAGGCTAAGCAAGGTCGGGGCAGAATGAGATAGTCAAGAAATAATTCTTCATTACTTAGAGACCATCATCCTATAAGAGGGCCCTTGGGAAAAAGAAGGAGTCAAACATCGGCTGCTTAGAGAAGCCTTGTTCTCTGTCAGCGTGAGCAGGAGAAATGGCGACATTATGATGCATTAACTACAGTGCAGGGCTGTCAGTGCAGGGTGAGCCTGTGGGCCATGTTATTTCAAGGTCTCGGTGTATTATGAAATATTTATAGGGCTCATTAATTTTTTCTTACCTATTACAGATACAAGGTCACTAGAATTGCAGATTACTGTATCTCTGGAGGTCTGAAGAATTATAGTTGAGATTTCCTGGATTTTTCTTGACAAAAAGGACTGAGTAGAAATGTAGTTGTATGTAAGTGTAAGCTGTACATTTAAGGTATTCTTACCAGCAAACTGAAGCCTGTAAGCTGAAATGCATGGCACAGATGTCTTTCTTTCTTTATTATAAATCTTCTACTAATCCCATCATTATTATCTTCTCTACCATCTGTTCCTGTGCTCTCACAGGCACTCTCATGCTCACTTATGGGCATGTGCTCACGCTTTCTCCTCCTCCCTTTTATTAACTGTAGATCAGAAAGACTTGGCGAGAGAAGGAATATACCACCTTTCACACTAATCCAGACTTCCTTTGTTTTTAGTGCTAAATTGCTGCTTGTTTTATACCTATAGTCTCACCACAAGGGATAATAATTGTTTGATACAATGTACAAAGACCACGTTTTAGTGGAAGAGGGATTCTGATTTACTTTTATAGGTACAATTATTTTATGAGCTTCTCTGCCCAGAATCTGGTGCAAGAGATAGATGAAAATGGTAAATAGATGCTGATTTTTCTGGAAACAGGTAAAGGGAAAAAAATGTAAGTTTAAGGAAAATGTCATCCTTAACATGGATTCATGGATAATAGATAAAATATGAATCTGTAATATTTTTCTGAACTTTTTAGGACATGAAACTTAAGGTTTTCTTTTGCTTTTGTGATGATGTCAATTTGTTTCTGTTTGTTGTGTTTGTTTTTTTTGTAGCTCAAAGCATTCAGTAAACCAGGGTTCCAAGGTGAATGTATAGATTTTACAAAAGAAATTTCTGATTTGACTTCATTCACTCCATGTTCTTTTAAAGTTGTTCGGGGTTGGTAAGTAGGCTTATTGTTTCCTACTGTTGCTTAATAACTAAATTTCTTGTAAAATTGAAAGATTTGATCTGTTTTATTTTATTGCATTCACAGTGAAATAAAAACAATTTTTTAATCATTGGTTAACTGCTAACTATCCCATGTTAACTTTGCCCAAGTCATATTATGAGCCATTGTGTAATAGAAACAAAATGCTGACTAGCCATCTTTGGGAGCATTTTGATGATTTATTTTTTACTGTTACATTGTTTTCTAAATATTTGGAATGTTTATATTGTATGTTAATTGTATAGCGTAGTAGAATGCTCAAAATTAGTGGTTTTGTTCAAATAAGACATTCTTACTAAATTAAAACAAAACTTTTTGTTTAAAGTGTTCATCATCCCCATTGCACAGATGAGGATCCCTGATTCAGAGTTAGGGCTTCCCCAAGATCACACAGTAAATGTCAGACCCGAGATTGCTTCAGTCATTTTTTATTAAAGTCTGTGTTCTTCCAACTGCAGCAACATACTGGATCTTTTGTACATATATATGAACTGTATATGATTCTTAAGCCTAATACATAAATTCTATATTGACTTTTTATTGTAGTAAAATATACATAACAAAACATACCATTTTAACTATTCGAAGTGTACAGTTCAGTGGTATCTCTGTGTATGAAGTACCTACCTAATAACTCATCAAAGTATCTGTATTTGTTCTTTAAGGTTCCTTGGAGTCATCAACTCTCCTTTCTCTCTTGAACCACTAGAAACTAGGTTCTCCTAGTTTCCATTTGAGGAACTTCAGTCTCCTAATTAACCCTGCTCCAGCATTGTATTATGTCCATTGTTTACCACAAACCAATCATAGCCTGCTTATTTGTCCAAAAATCCAGTTTAATATTTTACTACTCTCCTTTAAATTTCACAGTCATTCTCTCAGATCTGTTCAAACTCTTCAGGATTTACCATCTGCTAGGCTCATTTTCTCTATCTACTCTCTGTCCATGCTTATATTGTTCCCCCATCCTCTCCTTCCAACATTTACTCAGCCATGTATTTTCCCCCCTAGGATAGTGGGAGTCAGCACACTTTTTCTATAAAGAACCAGAAAGTAAATATTTTCACCTTTGTGGGCCATACAGGCCCTGTGCCAGCCACTCAGCACCACCACTGTAGTCAAAAGCAACCATAGATGGTACATAAGTGGATGGGCATGGCTGTGTTCCAGTGAAGCTATTTATGGACATTAAAAATCTGAATTATATATAATATTCACATATATGAAATCACCTTCTTTTAGTTTTTTAAAACCATTTAAACATGCAAAAATCAATCTTAGCTTGTAAGATGGGCAATGGGGTGATTTTGGCCCATGGGCAGTGGTTCACTAACCCTGCTCTACATTAGAGGTTGTAGGTTTCAGATACATCTAGCCAACAGATGTTATTTTTTTTGGCCTACACATTATGTTTTTTTAAAAAAATCTTTGTATCAGTATTTAAGTTTAGGATATTTTTCAGAAGAACCTGTTTTCCACTTTCTCTTTAAAAGTTAGAAGATTTGAAAACTGGCAATGCGTTTGCCTTTGGCAATGATTAGCTTGAGTAGATGGCTTACGTGCTCCTATGTATCAAGGGGAAATGTTCCCAATTTTTTTTTGTTTTAAAGCTGGTACACTACTCACATTTCCTTCCTGGTCTCCTGCAGTTATGTAAGTTCATGACCCCTGCCTACTTCTTATCAGAATATATCTTGAAGCTTCAGTCTGTCCTCATTCCCTTTGCTAACCTTCTTGATGAATGCTAATTCAGTCTTTTCCCTCTCAGATTATCTATAGGTTTTCGTACTTCGAACCTGTCTCTGTGTTACTGTTTTTATACTTACTTCCAAAAAGGATATGAGAGTTTTTACAGTATTAAAACACATAAACTTGGACACCATTTATTCTCAACTCTTTCATAAGACCTGAAATAATTTCATTACTAGTATTCGGCTCTGAGTTTCTTCTCCATTAAGATCAAAGAAAATATTTTGATAGATATATTTTTATTTTCTGATAAAAGGAAGCACTAACATTTTTCTGGAGGAAATGTTTTTTTCTAACACTGAAGTCTAGGAAAAATTAGTCACATGTGTCACTTCATATGGGGAATATACATTTTATTTGTATATAAATAATTTTTATATATGAAATATAATTTAAAATATACATTTTATATTTATAATATGCATTGTTTTATATGTACTTATATTTATGTGTAGTTTATTAAACTACAGTGTAATAAAAGAATACAAGAACCATGGCAATTGCTTCGGTACCTGGAATGCTTGAAAGATCTGGATTTGAGCCCAGTTCTATCACTTCCTAGCTACGTAACCTTAAACATATTGAATCATTTCAGTGAACCTCAGTTTCCTCATCTGTAAAGGAGGGATAATAATACTACTTACCTCAAAGATTCTTATAAGGATTAAATAAACAATACACATGGAGGGCTTAAGTCCATGCCTGACACATTGAGTCCATGCCTTTGATAATTGTTGGCCATAAAATGCTTATTGCATAGAAGACATGACTGTAAATTATAATGTCACAGAGCATTTCTATAGTTTTCCAAAGTTAACTTGGTCTCGCTGGAGTACAGTTCTGGTTATCTTCAAATACAGGTCCAGAACTTAAACACACCAAAACTGAAGAAGTAACAGCCAATTCATTTCTCCCTTGGGCTCCTTCTTTTCAAAAGAATATGTCTTAACCAAGCTTTTGATGAGTGCCATATGGAAAATAATTCAGTATCAAATATTATGAAGGGCTTATTTCTTTTTTAAAATCTCCATTAGGTGACAGGTTTTATATACTTTGCTTTTAGGAATCTATCTTCTAATTCAGACTGAGGTAAACTCATTATTTTAAAAAATAAAAATTTTTATTTCCATTCCCCCCCAAAAAACTTCTAACCTGTTCAAGAACTTAATGATCACTATAATTTGATCCCACAGTTTTGTACTTGAAGGCACTGAACGAAGCTAATGTCTTTAGCTTAAAGCGAGTGTCATCTTATTTCATATTTCAGCTCTATCATTTAATAATTGGGGAGACTTTGGGAAAATCATCTTACCTTTCTAAGCCTTCATTGTATTGCCTGTCAAAATAAGGATATATTTTTATTTCATAGAATTTTTGAGGATGCAGTGAAATAATATATGTAAAGTATTTAGCCTATGTCTGGCACATGATAAGCAGTCAAAAAATGATAGTGATAACTGGGTTTTTTTGTTTGTTTGTTTGTTTTGGTTTTTGGTTTGTTTTAACTGCTGGCAGCTATTCACTGCTGGTCCAGCACCATGACTCATGTCATACTCCTACCATAGTTCCCACAGCATGACGA
The DNA here is from genome assembly GCF_000325575.1 of Pteropus alecto. NCBI lineage: Eukaryota > Metazoa > Chordata > Mammalia > Chiroptera > Pteropodidae > Pteropus > Pteropus alecto. The sequence continues at coordinate 1,682,661 of NW_006443129.1, forward strand.
TGAGCCTGCACGGTCAGCTGATGCAGCTTGACTGAATGTCTCACTTCTTATCTTTTTAGCTGGCTTCTATATTACCAAGAAGACATTTCTAATAACCAGTGTGTGTTAGAAGAAGGCCTCTATGCTGACCTTACTTCTTGTGGCTGCCCAACATCTAAAGTCAAATCCCTCAAGCCCATTGACTATGTAAGTACTTTGCTGAATGCATAAGGCTTTTTCTTGTTCAGTTTAATTACCTAGGAATTAAATGAGAATGCAAAGTTGAAGGAAAAAAAATATGGGCAAATGTAAAAATCTGAATAATTTACTTATGGATTGTAAAATGGAGATTCACTCATGAAATCTAACCAAAATGTAACATATTTTCCTTTTTGTTTTTGTTTTTGTTTAAAGCAAAAAAAACTAGAGTAATATAGGCCTGGACTTAAATCCCATTTGATGCCTTAATCAGTTTGGGTGATATTGGCAAAATTCTTAGTTTCTGCATCTAGAAAAGAATAGCCCTTTATAAGGGCACTGGGATATTACAGAAAATGATGCTTGTAAAATGCCCAACATATAGTGAGCACCTCATTAGTGTTAGCTGTTGTATTATGGATGTAATTGTTACAGCCACTTAATAAAAGTAATCCGATTGTTTCATTATTAGATAAATCTAATAACAATTTGTCTGCTACACAGGTTTACAATGTCACTTTAAGGCATGGACCACCACTGGTATTGATTTCAAACCTTGTTTGGGTGGAGGGGCAGGGGAACTAGGGCTTTCCTGCATGTTGTGTGCAGAATTGTCTGGGTCACCTTGGAGGCCACATTTATAGAGTAAGTGGTTTCTCCTTTCTGTCATATTTCCTCAGAATTTTAAAAATGAGGACAACAGGATCGCTCCTCTGCGGCGTCAGTTCTCGGCGCCTATTGAATAGGTCTGTGCAGAGCAGGCAGCAAGGGTTTGGGATATTTTCAAGGTATCTAGTTATGACTCCTAGGAGCATTTGGTTAAAGCTGAGATTTACACCAAGGTGATTTGAAGCCCTATGTTGTGGTCGGAGTGACTCATACCTTTCAGCCACAGCCAGCTTCGAGAATGATGGCCATACTCAGGATCTTTGATCACAACCCTTATTTCTCAAGGCTGAGGAATAAGAATAGGAATAGAATCCTTGGTCTATCTCAGTGGGCCCTTAGACACCAACTTGGAAAGTCTAAGTGGCTCCTGATGCTTCCTGTCTATGGGAGGAAAACTGGCAGAAAAAATAGAATGTGGTCCAATCAGTCTTCCCAAGTATTGACGAGGCTATAAAGGGCATTCCAAGGTAGTCTACACTATGGGAAAGGAATTTTCTTCGGAATTTTTTGTGGTCAAGCCGGCAGACAGATACTTATGTGGTATTAACTGTAAAAGCAAAATATGTAGTTCTAAATATGGAAGTTCCGTCTTGAAAGGATTTACAGGACTAATAATTCAATGAGCTAAACCAACTAAATTTCTAAGGACGGTGTTGTAGAAATAGTGACAATTAATGAGTATTACTGTTTTTCTTTGAAGAGTTACAATTCTTTTACATCCAGGAAGTCAAAAATGAATAATTAAAATTAGTAAAACTAGAAATGTTTTTACGTAAATTGTGTGGTTGCATGTCCCTTTTTGGGTCTTGTGGAATCCAGGCAGTGTGGGTGAAGGTGCCTTTTGGGAAACATTTGAGAGCTATATAGCCTTTTCACTCCAAGAACTAATTAACATGTATATTCGACTTATGTAAGGACAGCACATTTAACTTTTTTAATGCCTCTGCATGGTAGTAAGTCTTTGAAAAGTGTTGTCGAAGACATGTTTAGACAGTTGTTTTGGTGTCGAAATGGAAGGAGTGTGAAGTGAGGTTGGGCATCCCAGCAAAGATCTCCAGAGTGACCCTGAAGAGACTTTAACAGGTAGCATTTGCTTGACGAAGCCAGCCATGTTTCACCCCACCCCCAGCTCTGGCCCCAGCCTCAAAGCCCTGAGCTGATCAGATCTAGGAGACTGATATGTAAATCAGACCGATCAGCTCGGTAATATGTACAAGGTTGGTGAACACTTGTACTAGTGACAGGAACGCTTGAGAATTCTGTCCCGGGTCTTTTTCTGCCTCTGGAAGAACACGGGAAACCGATTAAGTCATCAGAAGGGTATTTATTGAGCATAGATTCAGGTAAAATAAGGTATCTTGAGATTAGCTGACATTCCCCACAAAAAAGACTCCTCCTGTTCCCTCAGGGTCCAATTGCTCATTTTCTCCAGATTCTGTGCCTTCTGTCCCTGGAAAATGCTAGGCCCACTCTATCCTGCTTCTCTAATTCCTTCTGCATCTCCTCTCCCCCTGCTGCATTCTTTCTTAGGAACTGATACACTTTTTTTCCTGTAGATTTGTTAATTTCACTCTCTATGCCAAAATCCAGTGTGATTCTGAATTCATTCTAGGAAATGTTTCAGGCCAGTTGAGTTGACTTTACATATCTATGAGCTCATCCTTTGATTTTGCTTTTATGAATACTAGAATTCTGAGGGTAGTTGGCATTCCCAGACGTGCTTAGTGACTAAATGCTAAAGTGGTATAATATTGAGGAGTCTTAAGACTCTTTATCTTCATATAAGATCAGTATGTTTTGCAATGACAGTTTGCTCCAGGCTGATTTCTATTTGTGCAGACATTTTACATTCCAGAGGCCCATGGATGCATAATTTATTGTCATGTTACAGTGAAAAAAGCTAGGAGCATAGTTGATAGTTTTGCTTCTCACTAATGTGACCTTGGGCGAATTAATTTATTTGGACTCAGTTAACTCATGTAAATAAACTGTTAGAACACGTATTTTCAAATCTTTGACAGCCTCCAGCTCTTTTGGAAATAACTATCCTGAGAATATTTCGAATTGGAAATGAAAAACAATGTATCTAACCTTTAGGACACATGTGGCCTGAGGGAATAAGATAGTGTATTAGCTTTCAATAAGGTTATACCATATAACAGTCCCCAAAAGCATTAGAAGCTGGAGATGGGTGGGAAACCTAAATAAAATGTTTTAAGCACTGGGCTAGTAGTGTTTGGGGTAACTTGCTTTTATCATGTTTCTATGGGGGCAGCAGTCCACGCATTGCTTCTTTAGTGTCTCCATGGTGGCTTGGCATGGAAATTGGCCTCCTTTGAAGTAATAATCCAATCCTGGCAGCTACAACCAGGCAAAGCAAAAGAAACATCGTAACAAGAGGCTGTAGAAAAACTTCAAATGATTTTATGATGGTGATGACATAAATGATCTTAAGAGATAGAATAAGAATTGGCAATTCATTCTGTGCAAGAAAACTGAGTAAGGTGCACAGCTATAAATAGAAGGAGACTGTAAATCCTGCCACAGAATGAAAGGAAGCAATGAGTTTATAAAATGTATAAGAGTCTGGTTACTATTAAATTTTCAGCTGAACCCACATAGATTTAATTATAATAACTATTGTGTACATTTTAAAAGTGAAGACCAATAGAAGCCGATAGTAAACATGAACTTCCCTGTCAGACATCTGAAGCATTTCCCTTTCAATCAAGGCAGAAGTCATAGATCTATCACCATTTCTATTCAACAATATTCTGGAGGCCCAGCCACTTGAATAAGATTAAAACAAACAAAAAAAAGTATAAAGGAGGAAACAAAATTGTCAAGAGTATCTGCAAATGAGTTATTAGGGTTAATATGAGTTTTTTAAAAGTTGCAGAATACAAGAAAAATAGCAAACCCTGGGGACTTTGGAGTAAATCTAACACAAGGCAAGTATGTCCTGAATGGAGAAAACTATAAAAACTTTATTGAAGATCAATATAAAACATGGACAGAAACTTCTATAGATAAAAAGGCTCAATATTGTGGTCTTCCTCAAACTAATACAATTTCAGACAAATGCTTATAGACTCTTTCATCCTCTTTTAGGGTGCGGGATGGGATAGGGTGGTGAAACACTACAAGCTTATCGTAAAATTATTTTGAAAGAAATAGGGGTTCAAAATAGCCAAGATATTTTTAAGAACAATGGGCAGTATCGCTTGTCCTACCAAATATATATTTCATCATAGAGCAATAATAATTAAGATATTAAGTATTGATACAAAGAGACACAAAGCAGTGGAACCAGGACAGCATAAAAGAAATTGACCTACTTAAATAATGGAATTTGGAATGTGACAAAAATAGCATTACAGTGGGCTGTTATGAACTATTAAGTGGTGTTGAGACAATTGGCCCTTTACGTGGAAAAAGATAGTTAGAATGTTGTTTTACTCCAAACACAAAAATAAGTTCCAGATGGATTATTGCCAACCTAAATGTGAAAAACAAACTTTAAAACTTAGAAGAAAATATAGGAAAACTATTCTAATGATACTGGAGTAGGATGGTTTTAATCACAAAACATATAAGTAAGAAAAGGGTAAAAGGCAAGTGTATACGTTTCCTACAGCTGCTGAAACAAATTACCACAAACTTAATGGTTCAACAACAAATTATCTTATAGTTCTGGTGTTCAGAAGTCTAAAAAAAAAAAAACTTCCTGAGGTAAAATTGAGGTGCTGGCAGCACCACATTGCTTCTAGAAGATGCTAGGGGAGAATCTGTTTCCTGACCTTTTCTAGTTTCTAGAGGTCCCCAGCATTCCTTGGCACACGGCCCACTTCCTTCTTCAAAGTTCACTAACTTCTGCTCTTAATCTTCTATCTCTGACCCTTCTGCCTCCCTCTTATGTGGACCCTTGTGATTATATTAGGCCTGTCAGGATAATCCAGACTAATATCCCTATGTCAGAATTCTTAACTCTTAATCAAATCAGCAAAATCCCTTCGACCCTGTCGAGTAACATATTTACAGGTTGTAGAGACGAGGATGTGGACATTCTTAGGAAGTAGGGGTAGAAGTGGGAGAATATTAATTATTCAGCCTACCACAGCAAGCCACAGCCCAGGAAAATATATTTGCAGCCCTTATAACCTGCAGAGTTTAGTATACAAAATATAAAAAGAACTCTTTCAAATCAGTTGAGAAAAAATAAACCTATTTCCAAAATTGGCAGAGGATATGAATAGGCAGTTCATAGAAGAGAGAAAATATGGCTAAGGGCATTCAAAGCATGATGTTAAACCTCACTAGTGATGAATGCAAAGTAAAACAATAATTAAGTAACATTACCTTACTTTAGATACAAATATTTGTAAATCCGACAACACCAAGGTATAGTTTAGTAGCAGAGAAATGGGATTATTCATACACAGCTAGTAGAAGGAGTGTCAGTTAAGATGTGGGGAGGAAAAATAAGGATGTTTGTTACAGGACTGATGGATGAAACAGACTAGCACATATAAAGATATGCAATACAGTTGTTACAATGAGAGTGAGCTACATATTACTAAAGGATGTTACAGTATGGTAAATGTATACAGTAAGATACATTTCAGTGAAATTTCAGAACAGGATGTAAACCATTAGTAAAGTATAAAAACATGATCTTGAAAGATTCACAACTTCAGCATGGTGGTTACCTCTGGTGTGTGGGGGGGAATTAAAATTCAGCTATGCCTGTTATGTTTTACTTATTTATACAACTTGATACAGCTATGCTAAAATTAAAATGTATTTGGGGCATTGGGTACATGGTCATCTGTATATTATTTATTCTTTTTGAAATGTATTATAACTTTTTTTTAAAAGGGAGTAAAAAGGGAAGGCCAGTTAGAAAGAATTATAATGAAACCGATTTTCTAAGGCAAATGAAAGAGGCCCTGTGAGGAGGATTACAGTTCATTGGTGAAGAGTTTGGTTTGGGAGTCTGACAGACTTGCTGTTAGCCAAGTGACCTGGGCATGCGTCTGGCCACTCTAAGCCTGAACTCTCTTCTAATTAAATATGAGGATTAAATGAGCCATTGCATGTTAAGCCTTTAGCACACAATAAGCACTCAATATCATAACTGCTCATAGACAGTAGTTTACATTTGTTGTGCACCATCAAGACTTGATAGGCTGAAGGTATTTATATGATTTTGTTTTAAATAGGCCAAACTTAGAAAATCCCATATTAGAGTCTATTTGGAGATTTATGAGCCTTCTATTAAATTTTCAGCACATATTAAGTGATATGTATATTACATTATTACCATTTATTGCCATTTAAAATATTTTAGCTTAGATTATGGGATGAGGAGTAGTGATGAGTGTTTTAATTCTTTTTTTCTTATTGAAAGTTCATTCACACAATTTGTTCAAGTCTTTTTTCTTAACCACAACCTCCTTTTAGAAACTTTATCGTCTTTGCATAGTTTAGACATGACCCAGCAGGGATGTCCTGTTACTGCTGATACCTAAGGAGAGCCTTTGGCCCCAAATGGTTGGCTGTCTTCTAAGTTAACATGGACTGAGGCCAAGAGATTTGTAGAGCTCAAATTGTAATTAAATTCTGGTGATTTCTATTGTCCTTGAAAAGTTCAGATTACTCCGGCATCTTCAGATTTGAAGACTATTAATAGCTTATATCAGTTCCTACTTTTGTGTTTGAAAATCTATCAGAAAAGTATGGTTTAAAAATAGTTCTTCAGTATGCTGTTTCTGAATGATTACCTGTTAACCACCCCCACCATCCTGCCCTCACTTAGCACTTATATGTAGACATTCAATCTACCTAACCTTTAGTACATTTATATATCAAGTCCGTTTATAAATTTAAGTATATCTATCAATTAAGAATATCAAATCAAAACAATTGAAATAGATAAAAATCAAGTTAAATATCAGACCTCTGTGGGGAGGAAATGACTTTAAGCTTAGAAACAATAGATTTTCTCAAATGAAAAGTTTGGAAGGTGGGAGCAGATGATATCTCCTTGCTATTGCTAACATTGGCGGGCAGGGTATTCATCTACATTAGTCATATTTTTTCCTTGATTAATGTTGTTGGTTTATGTTCTTTGCCCATTGACACGATGGGTACCTGAGAGTGCCGTGAGTGATTCATATAAACTCATAAAAATATCTCATTTTTTACAGTTCTTTCTCAAACTCCTTGATTCATCATTTTTCAACATTTTTTTGTGATCCCCTCTATCAAACTTTTCATAGTTTTCCCTAAATTCCTAGTTGCCCAATTTCTAAATCGTCTTTGAATTTGGGAGTGAATTTGAGGGTGTTTGAGGGATAATGGCAGCGTTTTTAAAAATGTCTTAGTGGGCATTCTGCAAAAGGAAGAGGAAAATGTGTACAGGTACTATTTTTCTTAGGATAATGCTTAGCATTTAAATGACATTTTCATAATAAGCTTTTAATTTTTTACCCACTGGGATTTAAAACAGTTACATCATGTCAGCATTAAATACCTTTAACATAGGTGTCTGTCACTCTTACCACAGCAAACTCTACTAGGGTGAGTGTTGCTGATGGTTGATTTCGAGCCCTTTCTAGGCCCCCTGCTTGTCTGCCCTTCCTTACAAATCAGTAACTCAACAAGTAGTAAAGAGTGTGGGGAGGTAAGCCGAAATGCTTTTTTAGAAGCTTAGGGGTGAAGATGTTGGAAAAAGTCCCACAGTAAAGTCAGCGGCTTACCCATGGAGAGTGATTGTCCATTTTCAGACACTAGTTTCAGTGGGTAATTTAGAGTCTGTGATTGCCTGGCTGCATTCCTAACCTACTGTTCTGGACTCCTAGAAGTTCCTTTATTCCATAAACCATTGGGATGCTTCCAGTTGGTTATTTTGCAGATAGCAGAAGAGATACCTAATCTTGCCTGCAGTTACTCAGTAACTCTGCAACTAAAGATGGGTGTGTGTTTCTGGCCCAGCTGATGGCATTTACTGAAGGAAAATCAGTGCTCCTGGGCAGGCAGCCTTTTCCCTCCTGGCTTGCTGTTTCACTGTGCACAGTGGTGCTTCCGTTCTTTGCCAGTATCCTAATCCCTAGCGCTGCACTATCCAGTTACCCTAGCACTGGCCACATGGGGTTAACTTTAAATAAATGAAAATTAAATAAAACAAATTCAATTTCTTGGTCTCACAAACCACATTTCAAATGCTTGACGGCCACATGTGGCTAGCAGCTACGAATGGAGGAGTGCACGTGTACAAGATTCCGGTCACCACAGAAAGTTCTGTTGGGCAGTGTTTCAGACCTGATCAGCAGGCAACCTTTGCCACATAATGAAATGTAAAGACAGGATTACACACTTACCTATTTTAAAAACCTGGAAATTTCTCAGCATTCTTTATGATTTTATTCATGGACTGATTCCAGTCAGAGATTCTGGACTGATGGATTGGACCTCTCACTCCTTCCTAGAACCATCCCTCTTGTCTTGCATTATTCACCTTCTTTCTCTTGTTATCACCTTCCACCGTGCTCAGAGCATGCCCATAGGCCACTGACCCACTTCCTTCCTCTTCGCCAAACTTTTCTAATAAATACCTTGTCCTCTGTCCTTACAACCTAGATTCCACTCGTCATCTCCTACAAGCCACTCAAACAGTTGTCTTATAGGTTACCAGCTGCCTCTTGATTGCCAAACCCAAACAACCGTATCTCAGGCACCCTCTTCCTCAGCGTCTCCGAAGTGTTTAATACTTATTTTCTTTCCCTTTTATTTCATACACGATGTTTTCTCTTTTGGCTCGCCTCTCCTAGTTCATGTGTTCCATCAGCTCCACAGGCCCATCTCACCACCACCTATCTTTGTGGGTCGGCACAGTTCTGTCTTCCTTCCGTTTCCATTTTCTCACCCATAATGCAGAAATCACCCATCTCTGCGCATTCTAGCTTATTGTTGTTAAAGTAAAAATGTCTTTTCCTCCCTCCTAGGAATGTTTCTAAGAGCCTAGAGCCATAAAATCAGCCTTCTCAGTGACTCCTCATGTGGCCTCCTGGCAAATGAGGGTGCCATTCCATTCTCTGTTCATTCTGTTGCCAGCTAAAAGTATTAGCAGGATCAAAATGTGGTCTGTGTTAACAGCACAGCCAGCCCTTAATATGTGATTGGAACCAGGTGCCCATTTTTACTACGAGATTAAGATTGTTTTTCTGAAATTTGTTAATTTATCAAAAATTGAATAAAAATTAATAGAATCTGATCCCACCAGTGCAGTTTTGGCTATAACATCTTTAGAGGGTGAAGTAGAAAACACTATGCATTTGAGAATACAGTGGATCCAGGGTACCACCTGCATACTGCCTGGGATGACACTGATGTGTGGCCACCCCTTTTGGTGATGCTTTTTCTTTTTTGTGCTGTTAGATTTTTGAAGAACCCTCCATCAGCCTTTTTGCTCTGGAACATTGTGAGGGAAGAGAGTTACATCTGGAAGAGGCCGTGAACTCTGTTCTAAACAAGGACCTGCACTTCTACACTCAGTCCGTGTGGGTAAAAAGTGGACTGTAAGTATGGGAGGAAGGCTTGGCCCGGTTCAGCCACTGTTTGAGGACAGCGTTGCAAAGTTGCTCTTTATTCCCCTATTGTTGCTTTTTTGTGGTCTGATGGTGCTCTTACTCCTTTTATCTCTCAATGTAATAATAGTAGTTTCTGTTTAAATAAGAGAAGACTGTGGACCATGTCCGTATTTAGAAGTATGCAGTGGTCCGGTCTGGGAGAAGAGCCCTTTGGTTTGGGAGAGAATAGCTGCCATGTGTTCAGAGCCTGTGTCGAGAGTAGGTTGACCAGAAGACCATAACCAGTTGAGCCCACTTTCAGGGAAAACCTAGTTAAGTCAGCAGTTTTGGTTGAGACCATTGTCTGCTTAAGACAAGTGACAGTTTGTTAAGATTGATAGTGTTTTTACTGTACTTTGATTTGACATCTTGTTCTAGAGCTGTTTGATCCAGAGTACTCATTTTCATGCTGTATCTTGGTTTGACTTTGCCTGCCTACCGGTGTTGCTGTTCATTCAGGTTGTCAGTCAGTCAGAGTGGATCCAGGTTGTGTGGGGCCTGCACTTTTTTTTTTTTATAAGCTGGGAGACTACTTTAAGAAAAGAAATGAATAAATCAAGGATACCTAAATTAGGTATGAACTTTGCATTTTTATTTAAAACAAAAATGGTAAGAGGCTTTGCAAACCTTGCAAATGAGGGGCCGTGAAGCTGAGGTTCAATTTGCTTCCTGGAAAATCTGCCTCTTAGACCATTTCTGAAGAGTGGCATGTAAGCCTGTGCCACCTCCTGCACTATCGGTGTTCTGGTACCAAAAGTCAACTAAAAGAACACACACAGCTCTCGATGATTAATTTAAAGATGGCTGTTTCTATTTCTTACAACTCTTAAATTGTGTGATAATCAACTCTGCATGTTTAACTACCTGGAGATAATGAAAGAGAAAGCCAAGAATATAAATTGATTTGAAAATTAACTTATAATAAATGGTTTTTGTATTATTCACATGTATAGCAGAAAGCATTTCACATGTTTTAGTGTTTATTAAACTGATTTTGTATTCTCTGAGTATAGTAATCCCTATGTTATATTCCAGTATATTATTTACCACTTAACTCTGTTTGAACTGAATTTCATATCCCTGCGAAGACTTTCACAGCATTCTTATACATTTCTTTTCTTCATGTACCTAAGTGGAACTGATATTTATTGACTCATCATTTATTGATGGCATAAACTCACCATCTTATCTCACTCTTTTATAGAAAATTGGTGCCATTTTACCTTGACTTTCTTCGTTTTCTTTAAATTATCTGCTTACTTTCATTGTTCTGGATTCTCTATAAGAATTGGTACATGGAGTAAGGATTAGTGAAGGCTGTCTGAAGGTTTTCTAGGCGACAGACGGTTTATAGAATGCCATTTAATTCACAGCTAGCTAGCTACACCTGGTGAAAAGTTTTGTTTAATTCCCGTATCATTCCATATCTGATCTATGATGGTAATGAAGGCCATGCTTTAGTGCACCATCTCACACAGCTTTTCAACTATGCAATTCATTTAGATTAATATTTAATGAGGTACAGTTTTATTAAAATCTTGCTCAGGTTTTATAATTGAAACTTCTCTGCCTATTTAAAGAATCTGCAAAGCTGGAGAGATGGATAGATTAGCCTCTTCATAGTCATGCATAATTTGGCCAAGCCTGATCTCAGTTGTGGGGAACACGGTGCTTTGTGTGAGCCAAGCAAAGCAGCCACCTTGTCCTCCACACATACTTTCTGAAAGCACTGTTTAAGGTGACCTTGAGTCCTGCTCAGAATTTCAGATCCTCTTGGCAATCCCTGCTTCTTAGGCATCCAGCTTGATAACCACCTAAAGCAGGGCTTGGCAAACTTTTTCTGTAAAAGGCCAGATGGTCTTTTCAGTTTGTGGATCATCTCTGTCACAACTATTCAACTTGTCATGGTGATGGAAAAGCAGCCAGTGTTAGTCCATAAAAGAACAGGCACGATGTGTTCCATGTATTGAGACTCCAGACACCTCGAAGCCCTATACTTTTTTACACACTTTAACTTGGCCTGAGTTGAAGGCCCCCAGGGTACCGAGAGGATCTGCAAAGGAGCCAGGCCTTGATGGAAGAGTAAGACAGAATTTCTGTGGATAATTTTTAGTAGTCTTTGGTGGCCTTGGAGAAGCTGTGGAATGTGTGTCTGCAGGGGTCACTGGAGCCACCTGGAGAGGCCCTGAAGGACATGAGATAAGCCTTCAAGTGGGAGAGTCTAGTGTTTTTTAACAGTGAGGGGTTATAGCTTATCTTTGAATATTAAAATGTAAGAAAAATGACTCAGTATTATCAAATGAACACAGAATTTTAGAGCTGGAGGGAACCTTGTTTCGAAAGGAAGGAAACCAGAATCCTAACTGGAAGTCACATCATCTAAGCACCAGTCCAGTGGGATTTCTCCTAGTCATCCCTGCTTTTTCTCTTAAAAAATAGACTTACTTTTTTCTTTTTAAAAATTCTATAAACCTAGATATTTTAAAGAATGAACCTTATATGGTATAATATAGGGATTGCCTATTGTTTAGAAGTATCCCCACTTTTTTTCTTTCCTGCTCTCATATAGGTGGATAGCTTATGAAGGTTCCAATTTCTTGGGCAGACAAATCCTGCTCGAGCCTAATGAGATCCCAAACTGGACAGCATTCAGTAGGTGGAAAACAATTGGTTCCCTTCGTCCTATGAAGCAGGTAAGAAGAACCATAGGATCCAAAATAGCTTGCTTTTCTAGTACAAATTTCATAAACTACAGCATGTGAAATAATGATCATTTCATTTAGTTTGCCATTTATGTAGCAGGGGGCGTGGATTAGGATGGGAAATACTGTAGAATTTAAACAATTCATAAAATTGTTTTAAAGGTCAATGTTGGATTTTAGCTTTGAGCCTAGAGTCATATTTGATCATGTTCACTTTTCATGGAAAATTAAGTTAAGAGCTCTGCGGCAAGCAAGAGAAACAAGAATGGACCCTTGAGACTGATGCTAGTTTTACTAAGTATTTAGATTTTTTCTCCCCTGCTTACATAATGCTCAGGATGGATCCTGGCAGTTTAGTTAAAATCACATTTATTGCACACATACTGCTTGTCCGCCTTCTGTTTAAAAGCTTCCCACTGCACGTAAGATGCAATCTAAACCCTTCAGCATGGCCCATGTGACGTGGCTCCCCGCTGCTGCGGCAGGCTCCTCCCTCACTGGTTTCCTCACTCACGTGGCTGAGACATGTGCAGAGTGCTTTCCCATTCAGGCTTTTGACACAGGCAATGCCCTCTGTCTAGAAGGTTCTTTCCTCATCCTCTGCCTGGCTAATTCTTACCCATCTTTAAATTTAGCTTACACGTCAGGTCCTCAAGATGCTTCTTTCATAGTCTCTCCCAATCTAAATTAGATCCTAAAAGACTGGGTTCTTTTTCTACAAGACACTGCATGTGGTTTATTTATAATCTTATAGTCATGGTTGGATTTGGTGTTTTCTCACTCTGTTGCAAGCCCCGTAAAGGCAAGGCTGTGCATATTTTGCTTATTGCTCTACTCCCAGTGCCTGTCACAATGTCTGGCACATTGTAGGAGCTCAGGGACTATTCGTTTAATGAAGGAATGAAAATAAAAATGGATGAATGTCTGACATTATGCCAAGAATTATGAAAGCTAGGGGGCAGACATCACTTCTACCTTATTGGAACATACTTTTGGCATGGGGCGTGGGGGGTGGGGGGATAAAACATCCAACTCAAAACTAACATAAAATGAAAAACTGTAATCATTGAAAAGCCACAAGCAATGTGCCTGGTTTAGAAAAAGGAAGTATGAAATGTGTGGGAGTGGTGGGAGGTTTCACGGAGGGCGGGAAACCCAAGCTAGGCTGCCAGGGGGGCAATGCAATGGTCAGTGGATATGCCATTTGTACTTCTAATCCCTTTAGAAACCTTTTCTCACTTGATTCCAACAGTAGTCCTTTAAGATAGGAGTTGTTAAAACATTTTCTAGATGAAAAAGTGGGCTCAGATAGGTAAAGCAAACTGTCAAGTCATCCAACTGCCAGAACTAGAATTTGAACCCAAATCTATTATGCTCTAAAATCCGCCAGAACTAGAATTCGAACCCAAATCTATTATGCTCTAAAATCCATGTTTTTAAGCAACCACACCCTACTTTCCTCTAAAATAAGATCAACTAAATATTTAGAGTGCCACCATATATTCCAGGCACTGAGTTCAATGTAGCATAGTTGATATAAGTACTAAGGTTCTGATGTTCTGATCTGACATAGTGAATGCTAAGTAGATGACAGCCAATAAAAAAATTAACCTTACTGGTCTTGCTGCCTCCCTCCCCACCTCTCTATCACACACACATACTCTCTCTCTCTCCCACTCCCCTTCTCCCCTCATTCCCACTACTGTTCTGTTGGTTCAAATCCTAGTTCTCCCACTTGTAAACAGTGTGACTATGGATGAATCACATCATTTCTTGGCACCTCAGAATCATTACTGGTGAAAAGTGCTTTGCTTACCTCTCAGAATTATTGTGAGGATTAAATAAGATAATAAAATATGTAAAGAGCCTGACACGACATCTGGCTCATATTACTATGGTAACATTTATTTTGAAAGTTTACTATTCACAGTGTCCCTGGAGAGAATCAGAGATGCTCTTCTGAGGGATACTAAACATTAGTGGGCTTTCCTGACAGACTGTGGTACAAGATTTCACGACCTTCACATCTTGCTTATTCCTCATTCTTGTCACATGGGATGATGGGGAATCCCACTTGAAAAGCCATGGCAAAAAACAAGGTAGAAGTGGCAATTTTGGCTTTGCCGTGTAGCTTTTACCAACTATATAGTAATGCTTAATCCTGTATGAGAAACTTCAGAAGCCAAGTTGGACCCAGAGAATATTTCTCTCACTTTTGAAAGGGGTTCCTTGCTGGGGAAGGATGTCCCTGCCCATTGTTCAGGGTCCTGAGAATAAAAGATAGCTAGAACAAGAGCCTCTAATTTTACATAGTTTTTTGACAACATTATATGTGTTGTTCTTATTGCATTATGCTTTAGGAACTACCTGATTCCTATTCTGGTTAAAAATTTAATTACAGAATAGTATTTTAACAGGGATTATTTTCCCTGTTGTTTATTTAGGCCGCAGCTTTGAAATCCAGCAAATCAATGCCGGGTTTCTAAAACAGTATTATAGGTCATAATTCCTTTTTGTTAAGTCTGTTGGTACTGCTTTAGTTCATATTCTTATCTAGAAATTCATTTAAATAAAATGTAATTCTCTCTGAGGTTGGGAATTAGGAAGTCACTAAGGTACTTATGCATATCAGTGTTTTAAAGTATAATTACAGAGGATTTCAGACTACAAGTGTGTAGTAAGGGTAATTAGTACCTTGCTTGAGTTAATTGATTAAAACTGATGTTTGTTTCTAACATAATTGGAACTCTGTCCTTTGAAGGTCACACCTGATTCCTTATATGTAAAAGGTAAGGAAACTAATAAAGATATAGGCGAGACAACTCTTGGTTGACCTCACAGATTCCAAGGACCTTGTCAGTTTACTATCCTTCATTTTTTTTATTTTTTATGCCTGCAGCACCTGGTCGTCCTAGATGGTCTCCCATCCAAGTACTAACCAGGCCCAAACCTGCTTAGCTTCCGAGATCAGGCAGGATCGGGCTTGTTCAGGGTAGCAAGGCCGTAGACTGAAGCCTCAACAATTTATAATTGCAGTGGGAGACCACGATGAGTTATAGAAATTTAAGTACATTACTGTTGCATTATGAATGCAGAAGTTGTGATTGGAAACATTTAAAACATTTGCCTTTCAGTGACCCGATAAAAATTTGTCCATTGTTTATTTCATTAGGAAGGCTAATAACCATGGCAGCAGTCTACCAAAGTTCAGCTTGGCCTCCTGGTGATATTATGTTTAAAAATTGTAGAAGAGTCATTGTTGATCTTACCATGATACCTTGTTGCATTTACTTAGCACTTCAGTTTCTCCAAGTGAAGTATTCTCTTATTAAATAACAGACCATTTGTTATTATTAAACAAGGTTCTAATTGGGATGTCAACACCTGACCCAAGGTGGGGGTTTCAGGTGTCCTGTATTTTACTATATTAAGACTTGAGCCCCAAATCACGGGACTGAAAGAACAGTTTCTGTGGGGCTTGAATCATGTGTTGTCCTTTTGTTATCTTAATTCACACTGGCACCTTTGGAATTGGTCTGTTATTCCATGTGTCTAAGAGTAACTAGTGCATTCAGCACAGACCTTAGAGCTTCCTGGTTAAGAGGAAGGGTTTTGGTGAAGACAAACCTTGTTTCTCCAAATAAACTTATTTATAAAATTCAAGTCATAATTGTACTTTCTTAAAGAGTTGTTCTGGTTATTCTGACAGGTAATACAGTGGCCCAGAAAGCATTTAGCACAGTGTTTGACATATACTAAGCTTTCGATAAATATTAATTAAATACATAGAGGCAAGTACTAGATTTTAATACTTTAAAACTTCCTGTATATATTCCAAGTCCGGCGGTGAAGTCCCAATCTTTGAATACCTAAGTAGTGAAGAATAAACATGGAAGGTCTCTTTTGAAGAAGTATAAAGGTCAGCAAAGTGTAAATGTCACCACCACAGCTACTAGGGTCCTCAGTGACCTCCAGTCACAGTCATTTGGCAATCATAGCTCAAGACAGTCTCATTACTGTACTGTCTTTGCTAAGTTGCTGTTGGTAGTACCTTGCCCTTATTCCTACTCTCCTGCCTCCCAGAGCATAGCTAGGGCACAGTAGTTACTGATTAAACTCATCAAGTCCCTAATTCTTCACTGCCCTGTACCACATGGGAGTTCTAGTGAAAGTGTTTCCTTTACTCTTCCAAAGGGCCTTTTTCAGAAAAATATAATAGAGATTGTATAATTTAAGCTTTGTGTTCAGTGGTCTAAGGATCTGTCAATAGAAAATTTATACATATTTGCTAAAGGGAATAAGATGGAAAGAGATAAAAAATAAATTCCACCATGTCATGTCTCACTTCCCCTCGTTTGTTTTCCTTTTTTGGAAGGACTGATTGCCAGATTCAAAATTTTTTTTTCCTAAATTTCTTTGTTTCTCCCTATTGTAGCCTGCAGTGTACATTAGAATAAAGAACCGAGCCCAGAATGAATATCTTACAGTCACTGGAAATGTAGCTGACACAAGGACAACATCTGTGTGCATTTCTCCCTATAGTGGAAAGAATACTCAGATCTGGCACTACTGTCGAGGACTCTTTAAATCCAAGGTAACCAACCTGACACCTGACCCTACTTTTTGGTTTTTGGCTTTTTCTTTTGTAAACCAGAATCTTGTGAAATCAAATGGCATGAGAAAGTAATGCAGCTTGCCTAGAAAGTTTATTGCATGATTATATAAATACTGGTATGTCTATTACTAAAGCATTTAAGTGTACTACACTTCAGAGAATTTTTCATTCTAGAAAATCCACTTTCTATTTTATAGTAAAAACTAAGGTGATAACATATTGTGGATATGCCTAAATGATTTTTTTAGAAGCAATGATAAAAACCACTGGATCTAGACTGGACAGTGTGTTCTTTTGGTAAGAAGTTCCTTTCCAGTCCAGATAAAATCAGCTGTCTTTTGTGATTCTAAACATGGTGAAAACTTCTACTTTTCAAAATACACAATGAAGTAAGTAATAGAAGGAAGCTATATTGAAGAAAGCCTAGAAAATAAAATTTAGTTTCTGTGACCTCTATTATGTTTGATGCTATGGAGACTAGAACACCAGCTTGAAAACACTGCAGCTGTTTTATTGTCTCACCAATGGATTATCTACCTTTTTCTCATGCTTCAACAAAAGTAATTATTGTCAGATATCTACTACATCACCCAATGTTTTTATAAGAATACTAAGTTCAACCTAACACATTTAAGCTAACAGGGACTTAACATTTAATTCCAATTCAAGAAACCTTATTGAACGCCTGTTGTCAGATATGTGTCTTTTAAAAATAAGTATCTATTTCAGGTTTATTTCTGTACCATTTTCTCTCAACCATTTTAAAAAAAGCTTACTGAAATTATAATTATGCTGTATAGTATTCTGTTTAGATAAGGCATAATGATTTCATATCTATGATTTTTTTCCCATGAAAGAAAAGGGACTCAATTCATTTTAGCAAACACAGTACTACCAATGTATTTCTTAATCCTCGTAGGCCAGTGATACATGTCTCGATGTAATTGGTGGCCGGGACGTGCCAGGAGCTAAAGTAGCCCTGTGGACCGAACATGGACAATTCAGGCAGAAGTGGAGACTGAACAGAAATGGAACCATCAGCTCCTATCTCAGTGACCAACTTGTTCTTGACGTTACAGGTGAGCCTGTGATGAAACCCAATGTGTTGTTTCTGGATACCATTTTTATTTCGAAACCTCTTCCTTCTGGATAAAAGAAATCCTTACATATAAGAAATATTATGTCATTTTTAATTATGCTTGAAAAAAGTTATGCTGTTTAATAAAACAATTATCTATGTGGGTCAAGCAGAGAAGGCCTTAGGAAAAAATCTAAGATTTTTGTTCATTAGTACAGTTGTAAAATTATTTGCTACATGATCTTTGAGAACAATTTTAAATTTGAACATGAAACCATAAAATGTTTTTTAGAAACATCTCTCTTTTTGCCATGAATTACTGTAGTCCTTCAAAGCCCTCAGTTAAAACTTCTGGTAGGTATTTAACCTTGTTTTTGAATGCAGCAAGGTCAGGGCCAATATTATTCAGGGCTTTTGCTTTCATTGGGTTAGTCATAGCCACTGTTGGTGTAGAAACAAAAATACAGTACCTGACATTCAGCCAGAGCTCTCAGAGCACTTTGTTCTTAAGACTTGCATTGTAAGGGCACACTGCCTATGCAATCATCTATTATACCTCTTAGTTGTTCAGTTTGAGTCATAATAAGGTCTGATGTGAGGTGAATAATAGCTAAGCCTGTTTAAACTCAGTTTCCCATTTCAGACCGCTCTGTAAATGACATACTAATCTACCGAAACAATGGGCTGAACAAAAGCTTGTGGAAACTGTTAAGCACCTGTGTGAACAAATAATCTTTTGTTTTGGAATTTCTATTTTAGGAGGAAATTATTATGACAAGACTCATGTAATTGTAAATCATCCCTTGGAGGGAGAAGAAACACAGAAATGGGACATTGAGATATTGTGAGAGAATCTACAGCATCCCTAGGAAGAGCAAAGGAAGAAGGAACCTCACGTCCCACGGAAAGGAAGCTACTTGTCCTCATGCACCTGGATCACTGAGAATGAATACATTTTTTTCCAAAGTTCCAAGACAAGACTATTGCTGTTAACCATGGGAAAAGCTCAAAATATTCTTGCCAATTATTCAGTGTTCCTGTCATAAATATGTCTTGATTTCTGGGAAAGATTCTACTCCTGCTTGAGCTCCAGTTTTGGTGAGCAAGTTTACTGAAGTCTTTCTCTGTCTCTCAAATATGAATCCTATTCCTGATAGCCATTATATAGGACATTGGTGGTGCTATCATCCTATATTAGTTATTAATATACTAGTAGATGCATGTATGAGTGTAACACACAGGGAAATGAATTCCTATATGTCAACTCATACTTTTGCAAAAAGATGAATCTTTTAGCAACATTTGAAGACAGATTAAATAAACCTTCCTCTTAATATGCTACAGTAGCTACAACAAAGGTCCTCTATTGAGACTTTTATAACTGAAGCACCCTGAGCATTTATACTTGTAACTGACCCCAGGAAGAGACCTCAGCTTTATTAGGAAAAGGCTCAAGTACAGGAGTATTTTCTGTAGCCATTCTTTGCTCAGCCTTTCAAACTAAAAAAGCACAAATAACCTGTGGCCATCCTTGCACTCTTACTGGAGACCCCACCCTAGATTTTGCCTGATCTGCCCTCAAGAAGTGTTTGTAAAGACTGTGGCACCTGCATATTAGACAAATTTTTCTTTGCTTGAAGGGCAATTTCAAATGTTCAGATTAAAACCACATAGTATTTGAGCCTTGACTATATACCATTTCACTTTAAAGGTGGAGTCGATTTCTCTCTGAAATGACAGAAAACTCATTGTTTTTTACTATTTTAAATAGCTTCCATTTAAGCAAAATCAGGTAGGATATTCTCTTGGACTTAGTTTCAAGTAATCATTACCACTTTTAACTGTACAATTCACAAGCATTCTTCCCTCCTGAATTGGTTTTAAACATATTGAGGAAACTTCCCTTCATCTTCAACTTTTGCCGGAAAGCAGAAAAATGTCTATTCTATTTTTATATAGAAAGATTAAGTTCTCCAGGGGTATTTTTAAAAATATCAACCTATATGCACTTTAAAATAACTAAATTGTTTAAGCTCAAAGACCAACTATTTTGAGTTTTTATAGAGACTTGGGTCTTTCCATGTAAATATTAGGTTTTTTTCCCTTCAATCTCAGGCTCTTTTGTCATCTTTCAAGCATCTGCAAAATTCTCATATGTCCATAGATGTGAGTGCCTCTCATTAGTGTGGCAGTATTATTTAATGAAACTTACAGGAGTATTTTAAAGGGGGAGGGGGGGTGTTTACACAAAAGTATGTATATTTTCTTTAAAAAAGTAATTTTTTTTCTTCACGTTAATTGTTGAAAATTTTTCTAGAGCCAGTGAGGCTCTTTAAAGAAGTTTCTTCCAAAGACAAAGCAAGGTAACGACACTGACATTTAAATTTATTGTAGTTGTGCCTTTTCTACCACACTGGATTAAATAAACTTGTCCGAAATATGGTTTTGTCACATTAATTTGCCATTCTTCCATGACCACCTATAAGAGGCAGGTCTTGTGTTAGTAGAGACACACAAAAGGAAAGTTGTACAGAACTGTTCTTCCTACCCAGTCTATGTGCTGGGGGGCTCCCTAGCACGTAAATCTTCTCTTGTCACATGTATATATAAAGTAGTAGACACTCGATTCTATAAATGCACTAGACTACCTGGATTAAACATTCTGTCCAAAGGGATAACACCAGGCTTTCCTTTTCCTCATCCGTAGTAAGTCTCAGGTCCTTGACAGAAATAGCTGAACTGTTCCAAATCTGCTTCAGTGCATCAACATGAGATAAAGGAAAGCGAAGTCCATAAGACTGAAAAAGGAAAATCTCGTCAGATAAAATAATCTCTTAAGTGGCATTGTCATATAAACTTCCAAAATTCTCAATATATCATTTTTGATACCTTCATAAGTATGAAACTTGTTTCAGATAACTTACAGAATTTGCCAATTCCCACATGAAAACTTAAATATCATGAAAGGCATCCCGATTTAAATGATTCTCATTACACCTTTCCTACAAGGCTACACGTCTCAGCTACTATCTTTTAAAGCTGGTCTGTGTGTGTCTATCAATCGTCCTGGTGCGGGAGTTCTGTCAATTACATGAAATGTTAAGCCCATACTGCACTCATAAAAAAGCACACAGATCAAAGGTAAAAGAATGCTTCCTAACCACCACCAAATAACAGGAAAAACATTTTAGGTTGGCACAAACCTCTGTTTCCTCATTTCCCATCATGTGTTTCTCTCTCCTATTCTTTAAAGAATGGTAGATGTAAACCATCTTTTCCTGAGTTTCATCCTTTAAAAAAAAAATCAAGTCATCAACAAAATATCAAGGGCTTCATTATAGTCCTCACAGATTACTATTGGTATGTAACAAATAGTCACCTTTAGTCACTTTTTTAAAGATAAAACAGTATACCTGCATCAGTATCTTCGAAAACTTGCTTTAATGAAAAGCAACCATTCATGTATCAACTTAACACTCAAGTCTTCATTTAATCACACCTGTACTTTGCATCAAATCTGACATTCCTAGGTATAAATTAACAATTTATGAATACCATGGAGTGAATATTACCTCAAGAAATACCACTGTGATCTCTAAAAATTTTCACTCCGATTACAGTAGCCTCCCGAACGGCCTCTACTTCCCTTCCCTCTCCACCCTACATAATGCAGTTTGCCACTTCTAGAAGTGTTATTCATTCCCTGTCACCTCTTAATAAGGATCAAACACCTTGGCCCGATGCAGAATATCCCAAAACTGATTATCAGAGTAACTAAGATTTCTTTTAATGGAGATAAGTACTTTTAATGGAGATAAGTACTTTTGAGGTTTGCATATATTGCAAACCAGTTCTCACCAGGTCTGGCCCTAATGACTGGAACAGTCTGGTTATGAAAGCATCTTGGTGCCCTAACCTGCATCTCCTCCAACGATGCATGGGGTACCTCCCCAAGAAAGCTGATTGGTGGGAACAGGGTAAAGCCACAGGGCACGGGATAGTTCCCAAGGTCCTTAGGACTGTACAGGGAGCTTTAATAATAAAGGCAGAGGCTCCAACACAGACCAGATGAAACCCAGAAATGTATAATATCTTTAAAATTTTCCAGCTGATTCTACAATAAGCCAGTTTTGGGAACTACTGGGCTAGGTGGCAGTGTTATGAAATGTAGACCATCTTCCTGTGGGATAGAGATTTTTAAAGACGAAACATCAATAAAACCATATGTAAAGACACATCTACACACTGTACAGGGTGGGAGAGGGACTGAGGGAGATGCATGAACAGGGTGTGTGCAGTTGTCTGAGCAATGTGGCCTGAATTAGAATGGGAGGCAAAGACAATCACTGCATGAGGGGAATGAAAAGTGATTCTGTGAGGGATGAGGGCAAGCTCTCAAGTGCCCAACAGGCAGGAAAATCTGCAACAGGAACAGTGAGATTTGGGCACTATCTGCTCTAATGTGATGGCATTAAGCTGTGAGAATAGATGGATTCCCAAAGGAGAAGGGCAGGGGCCATGTGTTGGTCCGATAACCTGATGGAAGTACCCTGAGGGGAGAGGAACCCTCTTTCCTCTGGATACTCACAGATCGATCCTGATCTGGCCCCAGTGTGAGGACGATGTGGTCTTTAAATTGCAGCCTCACTGTGCTGTCCAACCTTGGTAACTGTCCACCTAGAAAACCCAGAGAGAAAGCCAGTGTTCAAAAGTGGAAACCAGCAGGCTCTAACTGGTTTGCAGGTATAACTATTTAAGAAATACATTTACCTACAATTTGTAGTGAATCTAAACATGAGGCACCCTCTCCAACTCAAGTACTTGTTTACCTTGACATTTATAGTGACATTAAAGTATAGTTTACATCCTTATGGAGCCCATTCTCATAGCAAAGACAGACATACCATTAGATAAATAACAAAAGGAGTTGGCAAGTACATTAAATAGACATAAATACCTTTGAAATGTAGGTACCTATCAAAATAGAGGCAGGGCTCCTGTCCTTCTGCATAGAGCCTGTCTCCAGTTTCTATCCTCTTGCTTCTTGCTTTACACATAGACTCTAGAAAGAATACCTGAGTTCAAACTGCACCACCATACCAATGACTAATGGTGTGATCATGGCAAATTATTCAATCTATGTAGGTCAAGCATAGTGTAACATACAAGCCACCTAGTAAAGTTCACAGGGGGAAAAAAAAAAAAACTTCACTGAAAACAGTACAAACAGACCAGCTTTACAGGGTCATCTGGTTGAAAAAGTCTTGACAGATCATAGATTTATTGACTATAATGACTAAAACAAGGAAAATTTGAGATAAATACTCTGGGCCATTAATTGATACTCCAAAAACTATTCTGTTAAAGATTAAAATATATGCTGGTAGAACATTTGCTATTTTGAATAGATACAGTCAAAAACAAATCCTCAACTTCCCCCAAAGATAGAATAAAAATATAAATAGAATCCATGTTAGAAAGGATTCAGTGGCTCTCAACTGGTGATACATAAGGTTTTCTCAACCCTCCTGAGAAAGAAAGCTGGCCTGGCACTCATAGCTGTCTCGGTGATCTCCTATGGAACATCAGACAATTCCATAGAATGCCAATATTAAACAAGGCCACACTATGACTGAGATCAAGAGAAAAACCAGACCACTCCATAACCATGTCAGAACTCAAGTAAAAGAACATTATCCAAACTGCAGAAGTGACCTAATAGCCCCCACCCTGGCTAAACCTGAGTGACTGCTGCTGCATTACCAGTTATAAGTTCAGCCTCATTCCATCCCTCCTGCTACTAGATAAGATGTACAAGAGACCCAGTTACAGAATCCCTGCTTTCTGAAAGCATCCAACCCAGAGCAAAGCCCCGCTTCCTTGAATCCTCCAGAAAATCACCTAACTCAAGGCCAGATCCTATAAATCCTTTTCAACACCCTTTTACCGAGATGCCCCATAGTTCCCAGTGGTGTGCACTACAGGAGTGTGGTGTTGCTAGTCTTTGCTATAGGACATCAAAATCACCATCTACCCAGAAGTATTTTATGTCATCTGCAGCCTAAACCTGTCACAAAATAGTCACCTGGGACTTGGGGGAGGTTGGTGATAACCTTGGGCAGTCCTGTATGTCACCTGCTGATGGCAACATTTTACTCATCCCTTTGTTAATTCCAACGAGGTTATTTTAGTGTTCAAGTTCCTAAAACTTCCATAAGACAGTGAATACCACAGTACCTATTTATACAGTTTTCTCACCCCAAATCACAGGACTCTCATTCCCATCATGCTGGGATGCAAGGTCTTTGCAAATGATTTGCAAATGCAGAATCCTAAAGTTGTGTGCAGTACGCGTTGTCCAACCATAACACACCAGAGACAGTTCCAGCTCCACATTAATTCTAAAATGCCTCAATGTTCCATCTGCTCAAAGAAGTGGCCACCCAGGAAAGCTTCCAAATACCCCACGTTAGCCCCTAACCACCTAGAAGATGGCAAGCTCCACCTGGTGTTGAAAGCTCTGCTCCGTCTCCCACACAGTACGGTGGGAGTCTATTCATAACAAAATCCTTCTTCATGTCTGCTGAAAGCAGCTCACTGGTGCCTTCCAACCGGTCTGCAAGCGTCCTCAGAAAAGCACTTAATCTTCTTGTTGCAACAGCTGTGGTTTCCACCTGCTAGAAACACAGAGGTAAGTTCTGGTGCAGACTCCAGCAGAACTTACTGTCTAGGTCCCAGTCTCCAGAGTAGTCTGCTGAGCACAACCACACAGTGACAGATCCATGTCACTCCCAGGAGGTGGGGTTTGAGGAGGCTTAAAAACGATATCCCATTATTTCTTTGTAACTTCTGCGTATCTTAAGCTGCCTATTGTTTGTCAAAAAAAAAAAAAAGATCAATTTTCAGGATTTTGCCTGGAAAGGGATCCCTGGAAATGTACAGTCTCAGCTCTTGCCTTTTGGAAAGCAAGTCACCAACCTAAGGTGACTGTTTCAGACAGTGACGGCAACCTTGTTCGACTCAGCACTAATTCATTCACCTTCTCAAATCTAGCCACACAGTGCTGCTGTTTCAAATGTAAAACCAGGACAGACAAGAAAGCCAGGTAATATGCCACGATCAGGATCTCCAGTGAGCCTCTCCTAACTAATAATCGTGTGTGACGAATCTACAGTTCTCCCAGCCACATTATTTATCCAACCATTCACTCAGCCAACATTCCTACAGTGCCCGCTTCTGCCACCATGAGATTCAGAAAGACAGCCATTTGCACCACACCCTCAGTTTTCTGGGTCGCACATAACATGCTGGACTCCATTCATTCTGCAAGCCATCAGCTCAGCTGGTGAACACAGGAGAGAAGATGGGAAGAACCATGGGGTCCCTAGGATGTAGACCACAGCTTCAAGCTGGCCCAGGTTACGGGTCCTACTCTTTTCCCACCCATCTTTACTCCTTACCAGGAGAAGCTGCCGGGGGATGCCGGCTCGGAACGCCAAGTCTTCCTTTGCAGTATCAAACACAAGCCCCGAAATGGTGTCCAAAAGGAAATCTCCCCATGAACTGGAACACACACCGAGGAAAAAAAAAATAGTGAATGCATAAAAAATATACAGAAAACACTGAGTACTAGTAAAACCAAATGCTATGAATGGAAGCTTCCATAGCATTCCAACTCCCCTGCCCACGTATTTTGAGTTCTAATAGTTTTACGTTACTCAGCACAAAAACGTAAGAGCTTAATCAATCATACTGCTTCCCTCCCTCCCCACTTGCAGACACTCACATGGAAAGTTAAAAATGGGAAGCAAGGCTTTATTCATGGTTTTTCTCTTAAAGATAGCAGAGAATCACATACTCTCATTAAGCAGGAAGTTTAAGGGACCAATTTTTTAAAAAGGTTTTCAACTGTAATACAGTATTTATGAGGACAGCTTTGTAGAAAATTTTAACTCAGTCATTATAGGACCAAAAAATAAATTTTATGTGCAAAAGATACAAAAGCAACATATTTAGGGTAACGGCAAGATCCTTGGACTGTAATTATCTGAACAGATATACATAAAAAAGGTACATATAAGAGAGCACTCTCCCTCAGTAAAATATCCATCAACATCAATTTCAAAACAATTGATCTTGCATTTTGTTAAACTCTAGTGATGGTTTTACTGGGGTAGAAGGTAGAAGCCAGAGGCCAAAGATAACATGTAGGGATGTGCATTGCTGTTCAATTACCTTTGCTTTCTTGGAGGCATTTGGAATTGGCTCACTCCTAAATATGTGCCAATGTGTGAAACACCGTGGGGTTTCTCTCTTTAAACATTTCTTAGCTATTTAAAATTTTCCTGTGTCACCAGTGGATTTCAAATTGCCAGCTATGTGCAAAACAGAAATTCACAGCATGATTTTTACCCTTCTCAAATTAGTAAGCAAAATTAACACTTTCATGCTTCCCTCTCCGGAAAGTGGCAAAGGAGAGCACTTCCTCCAAGACGTCCACTACTACCTGGTGGCCTTACCACTCTGCAACTTAATGTTACACCTAACCTCACACCTTCGGTTGAACTTCAACCTGGAGGACACATGCACATCTCTCAACAGCCCTTCTCCAGTTCCTACAACCCATGCCCTCAATTGCCCCTGCTCTTCCTGAGGTGGGCCTCAGTGACTTTCCATTCCTCACTATGCAAGGAACCCAAACATAACAACGAAGGCATTTTTCATAAAGGAAGCCTAAAACAAGCACTGGCCTTCTACTTGTGCGTGTGGGCAAAGACAACTCCAACTTCAGGCTGGGCTCCAGCTAGCTCCTCTAGTCTCTTAAACACCGGTTAACTTCAGGCTGAAAAGCCAGACGAGCAAGCAGAGGTATGCTTACAAACTTGCTATGGCTTTGAAGGTAGGGAACTTGCTGTCCCTCGGACCTGGAACATCCTCTTCTACTCTGATCTTCTGACCCACCTTCTACTCTGACCTTCTTGTCATTTAACTCTCACAGAGCTTGGGTGTCATTTCTGAGGCCTTCCCTGATGTCCCAGCTTTGCTAAGTGCATTCCTCTATGCTCCAAGAGTCTTGTCTGAAAATCTACAATTGAATTTGTCACAGTTTAGTAACTACTTGCACACCTATCTCCCTCCTACTACCACTTCCAGAGTGTAAGTTCTCTCAAAGCCCCTTAGCATCCAGAAATTGGCACAGGATCTAGTGCCTGCGTGCTGAATAAATGAATGGCTGGTGCTTTAAAGCGATCTGAACTGCAAGGTCACTGCTATTAGGAAATCACAATCTGCTACTGCCCAGTTCCTGTCATGTGACGAGGCTCTTGCCAAAATGGAACATGGTTTTCACTGTTTTCAGCAAATGTACTTAGGTCTGACTGTCCCAGACTGCCTTGCCTGCTTTAATTTCATGGACTGTAAAAACACGGAAACCTTAAAAAAGACCCAGAGGTTTCAACGGTTACAGACTTTGTTTAGGGTGATGAAAATGTTTCAGAAACAGTGGTGATGGTTGCTTAACAGTATGAATGTAATTAATGTCACTAAATTATACACTTAAAAACAGTTAAAATAGCATATTCTATGCTATATATTTTATAACAATAAAAATATTGTAGACAGAGACATGCACTATAAGCCCAGCCTGGCATCACTAACACACTGCCAAACCTGCAGCTATGGTTCCTTCTCTGCAAACTCTGGTAGCCTTAAATTGAGAAACTCTCAGAGTTATATAGTCAGGTTCACGACATTCCCAGGAGAAAGCCCAGATGGACCAATGGCACAGATAGGACACTAAAGGAATATGAAGCCTGCAAGGAGCCTGAAACCCTGGAGGTTGGTTAAGTGGAAGGATAATGGCCAACTCACTCACATCCCTCCTGAATGCAGCTGCTGTGGGCCACAGCACAGAGCTGTCCTAGGACACCAGGCTGGCCGGCAGAGGGCTTACTTGTTCTGGTAGGTGCTGATGGTCACGTGCGTAGAGTGGGCCAGCCCCGGAGGAGTGTCTGCTTGATGGATGGTCCCTCTGGGGAAGTACAGCAAATCACCTGGCTAAAGGAAAGAAAAGAGGAAAGAGTTAATAAGGCAATCTTCTCAGTCTAGTATGTTTTATGGAGACAAATATAGCCTTTGAGTTTCAGTTCTCCATTCTAGAAACCTATTTAGTGATTCAAGAGGCAGTCTGTATGCAGGGCTCCTGTGGGGTTCTGCTAGTTCACTTCACTGTGCCTGCGACTATGAACCCCAAATCCTAGAGAGGCTGGCTTTCAGTACCTGAAGTCACTTTCTTTATTCACAAACTGAGACCAGATACTCTTGAAACCATCCCACTCGCGCCCGGGGATCAAGGAGGTGACACCTGGGCCTGAGAAACCTGCTCCCTGCAACGGTAAAGCATTGGAGCTTTACATATACTATGCTCATGAGAAGGAAGAATCAACATCATTAAAACGGCCATACTTGCCAAAGCAATCTATAGATTCAATGCAATCCCTATCAAAATACCAATGGCACTTTTCAGAGAACCAGAACAAATTATCCTAA
Organism: Pteropus alecto; assembly: GCF_000325575.1. Taxonomy (NCBI): domain Eukaryota; kingdom Metazoa; phylum Chordata; class Mammalia; order Chiroptera; family Pteropodidae; genus Pteropus; species Pteropus alecto. Next base: position 1,711,080 of record NW_006443129.1, read on the forward strand.
AATTTATATGAGGCCATAAAAAACCCCAAATAGCCACAGCAATCTTGAGAAAGAAGAACAAAGTTGGAGGTATCACACTACCTGATATACTACCTGATATACTACAAGACTACGATAATCCAAATAGCATGGTACTGGCATAAAAACAGATACATTGATCAATAGAACGGACTAGAGAACCCAGAAATAAATTCACATCTATACACTTATTTAATATATGACAAAGGAGACAAGAGTATACAATGGGGTAAAGAGAGTCTCTTTAGTAAGTGGTATTGGGAAAATTGGACAGATACATGCAAAAAAAATGAAAGTGGACCACCTTCTTACACCGTATACAGGAATAGATGCAAAATGGATTAAAGACTTAAATGTAAGACCTGAAACCATAAAACTTCTAGAAGAAAACTTAGGAAGTAAACTCTCTGATATTGCTGCTAGTAATTTCTTTTCAGATATATCTCCTCAGGCAAGGGATACAAAGAAAAAATAAATGGGACTACATCAAACTATAAAGTTTTTGCACAGCAAAGGAAACCATCAACAAAACAAAAAGACAACCTACTGAATGGGAGATGGTAATCGCTTATGATACATTTGATAAAGAGTTAATATCTAAAATATATAAAGAACCCATACAACTTAACAACAACAAATCAATCTAATTAAAAAATGGGCAGATCTGAATAAATATTTCTCCAAAGAATACAGATGGCCAATAAGACATATGAAAACATGCTCAAGGTTGCTAATCATCAGAGAAATGCAAATTAAAACCACAATGAGCTATCACCTCACACTTGTCAGAATGGCTATCATCAATAAATCAAAAAATAACAAGTGTTGGCGAGGATGTGGAGAAAAGGGAACCCTCATACACTATTGGTGGGATTGCAAATTGGTACAGCCACTATGGAAAACAGTCTGGAGGTTCCTCAAAAAATTAAAAGTAGATCTACCTTTTGACTCAGGAATTGCACTTCTGGGTATTTATCAAAAAAAAAAAACCCAAAACCATAATTCTAAAAGATCTATGCATCTCTATGTTCATAGCAGCAGTATTTGCAATAGCCAAAACATGGAAGCAACCAAAATGCCCATTAACAGACGATTGGATAAAGAAGTTATGGTTCATATATACAATGGAATATTACTCAGCATGAAATCTTACCATTTGCTATGACATGGATGGACCTAGAGGTTACTATGCTGAGTAAAATAAGTCGAAGATAAATACCATGTGATTTCACTTATATGCAGAACCTAAGGAACGAAAAGAATAAACTAATCGAAAACAGACTCACAAATATAGAAGACAATCTGGTGATAGTGGGGGGAGGGAACTAGGAGAAAGGGGTGAAGGGTTAAAGTAGTACAAATTAGTAGCTGATAGATGGTCACAGGGATGAGAAGCATGGCATAGGGAATGTAGTGGCTAGATGGAGAGGCAGAGGGAAGACACAGTCAGGGGAGATTATTTCAGGGGGAAATGTCTAACCAAGGTACTATATACTTGAAATAATAAAATAAAATGCCATTTAAAAAAAGAATAGGAGCTTTAGAGTCATTCAGACTCTGCCACTTACTTGCTGGTGACTGCAGCAAATTAAAGAACTTCCTGAAGCCTCAGTTTATCTGTAAAATGGAGGCAATAGCTCCAAATCTCATAGAATTATTTTGAGAATTAAAGGATACTCCATAATCAAAGCTGTTAGGACAATGATGGGTATGAGGTTATTTTATAATTACTGTCTTACCCACCAGTCCCTGATAGTTTGTGAGCTCTTCCAGGCAAGGTCTATATCCATCTTGTATTCCCACAGCCTAAACTACCAAAGCATACAACGGAGGCTTAAGAAATGCTTGGATAAAAGGATGAAAAACCATATAACCCTTCACTTGAACCTAAAAACTAGACATAACTAAAGATCAGGCCATTTCTTGAGCAGATGAGCCTCCTCTGCCCTCTCCTCGTTCTCTCCCAAACCAGTGGATAGAAATATTCTCCGCAAATCACTCTTGCCCTGAGCCACCTCCTCCCTAATCCCACCCAGATGAAAAACATTCTTTATAGAAGTTGCCCGAGAGGCTAGAGAATCTTGAGAGCCACTTATCTCCCCTCTGCAAACACGGGAAACAGTCTGGCTCACTGGTTAAGAGCATGGGCCCTGGCCTAGAGAGAGAGTTCAAGAAATATCAGATTAAAAACACTTTTAAAAAAAACATAAAGATTTGCTTTAAAGCAAGAAACAATATATAACTATAAATATTCAAAGAGCTATCTTGGTGGCTTGCCGTGAATCAAACTGACAGGGAAATTAGTACTCAAGTAAATAAATGCTTTACTCATAATTATACCTATCATTTGCTGAGTACCTCTCTGTCATCCCTCTAAATGAGGCCCTCGCATATATATTTCATTCATTCACTCATCTCACAAACATTTGATTAATGCTTCCCCACTCTCCCCCCATGCCAGATCCCATACTAGGCACCAGGGATAGAGCACTGAACAAAATACAGACCTGCCCTTATGTAGCACATTCCAGAAGAAAGGACACATTTGAGAAGGGAGAAGAGAAAATAATTACAATGACACAGTAGTGGGGAGAGATCAAATAAAGTAGCAAATAAATAATGTCAAGTGGTAGTACATGCCATGCAGACAAAATAAGCAGAGGAAGAAGGGGAAGGATGCTGATGGAAGCTGGGGGTGGGGTGTGCCTAGAGCAAGAGGTGCTATTTTACCCAGGATGGTCAGTGAAACCTCACTCTGCTAGAGCGACATTTCAGTAGAGACTTTAGGAAATGAGCAAGCCAGCCATGACTACCTGCGGAGAAAAGATCTTAGGAAAAGAGACAAGAAAGTACAAAGGTCATTAGGCTGGAACATGTTTGATACATTTGCGGAGTATCAGGTGGGCCAGTGTGGCTCAAGGGTAATGAGTAAAGGTGGAAATGATGAGAGGTGAGGAGAGAAGAAAACAGGCTAGATTACAGGGTCTTTGGGACTGTTTTTAAGGATTTTGGCTTTTGTTCCGGGTTTAATAGAAAGTCACAGGAAGTCTGGTCAAATCGTTCACTGGATCTCAAAAGGATCATTATGGTTATTATGTTAGAAAAGTCTGCAAAGAGGACAACAGATAGATGTTTGCATAAATCCATGCCCAAGCATTTTGTCCTGAACAAAAACAAGAATGGTGAAACACTTACAGAGAGGAGGAGGCTGGGGACAGGCTGGGACATAAAAGTTTGATTTGGGGAATATTAAATTTGCTATACCTTTTACCTTTCTAATGGAGACATTAAGTAGACAGTTAGAGTCTAGAGTTTAGATATGTGGGCTAGAGATATAACACAACATTGAAAATACATCAGTGTAGAGGATATTAAAAACCTTGGGAGTGGATGTGGATTAAGAGGGAGTACAAGAAATGAGCCCTGACACCCTAACCTGCAGAGGTGGGCAGACTGATAAACAACAAAGGAAGGCTAGGAATAGTCAACAGGTGGAAAAAGAACCAAGAGAAGGCGCATCCCAGAAGCCCAGTGAAGAAGGCAAAGTGACCCAGCATCAAATGCCACTGACAGGCAGACTAAAATGGAGACTAAGAGTTGACCACTGTCCTTGACAACATGGAGGTCACTGGTAACCTTGAGGAGGGTGATTCTGGAAGAATGGTGGGGAGGAAAACCTACAGGGAGGGGGTCCCAAAAGAAAGAGAGGAAATGAAGACAAAGCATTGTGGCAGAGTCCCCGAAGATATGTATGTGCTAAGGCCTGGCACCTATGAACATTTAGGTTACATGGACAAGGTGAACTAAGGTTGCAAATGGAATTAGGGCTGCTAAAGGGGATATTGTTTTGGGCTATCCAGGGAGTTCCAATGTAATTAATCAAAAGGATCTTTAAAAGTAGAAGAGGGTATCAAAAGCAAACCAGAGAGATGAAAGTGTGGGAAAGACTAGGCTCCATGTTGCTGGCTTTGAAGATGGAGGAAGGGGCCATGAACCAAGGAATGTAGGAGTCTTCTAGAATCTGGAAAAGGCAAGGAGACAGATTCTCTCCTAGAACCTCCAGAGAGAATGCATTCCT
>NW_006443129.1:1715202-1718669 GCF_000325575.1 Pteropus alecto
GGATTTCTGACCTGCAGAACTAAAAGAGAATAAATGTCCATTGTTTTAAGTCACGCTTGTGGTAATCTGATAAGAAGCAATATATTGACATATAGCCACTTCTTGCAAGGAATTTCATTTTAAGGAGGCATCAAAGTAACATTTTTCAATTCTTACAACCTACAAAGTAAACATTAAGATCTCCATTTTAATTAAGAAACCGAGACTTGGATAAATAACTTGCCCAAGGACACACGGCTCCAAATTGACAGGAGATAAATTCAAACACAGATTTGTCAGATCCCCAAGCCATAGAATAGTGTTTCCATTACAGGGGTGGTATTCACCCCAAGGTCCTGAATTAGGCAGATGTACCACAAAGGATGCCACTTAAGTAGGGAGGAAGAGGGGTAAGAAGGGCTCCAGGCCTCTCCACACTCGCTGCCAAACAGAGCAACTCAGATTTTCCATTTATACTGGGCATTTACGCAAGATTTCATTTGAAGAGCTTCACTGATTAAAAACTCACGTGTTTATAAACACAACTTGAACAACCCTGCAGTACATGATGCAATCATTCTTCCAGGAGATTCAGGGCTTCTCTTAATGAACTGTGATTGGATGGGTGTGATTAAAGGGCAGAGCTCCATCTCCTCAATGTCTCACACCATCTACCCTTGAAGATCACTATGGAACCTGACCTCAGGCAAGGCGCAGCCAGTCATCAGTCTGGGTAACTCAGCCCTGACCTCAGAGGCCATGGATGGCTTAGTCTTTGGCCTAAAACTAATCAAGCAACAGCCTAAATAAACATGATTTCCCAAGAGCTGGGGTTGCCCAGCTTTTTCTATAAAGGACCAGATAATAAATATTTCTTATTTGTGGGCTACATGGTCTCTATGGCAAATAGACCACTCTGCAGTGTAAGGTGAAGGCAGCCCTAGACTATACATAAGGAATGAGTGTGGCTGTGTTCCAGTAAGCTTTATTTATGAAAACAGTCATCAGGCTGTACTTTTGACGCATGGGCCATAATTTGCTGACTGCTGACTAAGAACATAAAAAGTGTAGGTATCTTTATCGTTGTATTTATTTAAGTCTCCTATAATATAGGCAACCATCTGAAAAAAGGGAGATTGTTTCCTCCAGTTACTAGTAGGCAAAGTTTTTAAAATCAAGAAAGGGTCACAAGGCATTAAGAATTAGACACTGATTCTAACTTCAAGACACAAGAAATAAAAAAATTAAAAAAAAAATAACTACGTACAAGGATATCAGGTAGGCAGAATTTTGGGAATTGTCTGAATTAACTGTATCTTACTGCCACTGAAAGAAATAAAATTTATGTTTTGTAAGAAAAGATAAAGTTTCACCATCAAGCTATTCTTATCCAAGATTTTTTTCTCAATAACTTCACCTGCTAGGGTGACTGGCTATGATCCTGTCTAGGCTAACTACTCAGAGACAGACTTTCTCAGCAGCAAGATGCCAACAAACAAGCACGTGATCAAGCCACTTGGCTTCCTGGAGGAGGGCTCCTCAAGAGCTTTCATAATTACCACTCTTATAGTGACTATATGCAGGGAGAAGGGAAGTAAGTACAGAGAGTGTCAGATGCACAACCAAGAGGAAAATGGGTCATAATGGAACTTTACTAACAAAAGAACTGAGGGTCCCTCGCTGTGCTCTGCCTGTAGGCAACCTACAGCCCAGTCCTATCTTAGATTCAGCACAGATGCCCAAGGCCAAACCTTCCACTTTTACTCAAGAGAAGTCAGAGGACACTGAATAAAAAAATGTACATAGATTATGTTTGGAGACAGGCTATATGGCAAATGAACTTAGCACGTTCTCACTCAGTTCTACAAGTACAAGCTAACGAGTTCTACAAGTACAAGTAAAAGCTATCCTTTGAAAGCTATATATACCGGCTGACTGGAATGAGATCCACTGCGCCCCGAAACTCTTAGATACGGTCTCACTGGGACCATTACACAAACACTAAAATTCAAATCTGAACTTACCTCACGAGAGGCATCCATAATAGAATTCTCATACCTTCAATGTGAACTCGTGTGCTGGCCTCCCAATCCTGTCCTCGGCCTCCACGCTGTACTCCCGCGCCAGGGGCACAGTGGGGTGGTAGAGGCGCCAGTGCTTCTCTCCCTCCAGCTGCAGGATGAAAACCTACAGAGAGTCACAGCACCGGGGCGTCAGAGAGCTTCCTGACAACAAGGCAACGTGATTCTGGAATATTAGCCCTCCGAGGGCTTAGATGAATTATAAGTTGCAGGTAAATAATAAAAATGAAAGATCAGATACATTTCATTCCACACTTAAAAGTTGCCACTACTGGTTTTCACTTTAAAACCAAGTAATCATAAACCCTGATATAGAAGGACAGTCATTCTTTTCACATTCATGAAACTTCGCTGAGTTCCTTATGTCTATCCCACTATATATCCACTATCTCATTCCTGTAAATCTTCTATCAGACAGCTGAAAGCCCATAAGCTCTGATGGAAAAGGCAAGCTTTGGCCAAGACAATGTCTGAAATCCTTGGCAGGTAGAAAAGCTTCAAGTTTTTTATTCTTCATTCAGCCAAAGATATTTTAACATTCTGTTAAAAAGTATTAAAAAATAAAAATAAAAGAACATGAACTCTTGGGAAAATGTATTGATATCAAATTGCTCTCAAAAGAGGGAAAAAGGACTTTTTACTAATTACTGTGTTCACACCTTGTATTAATAAAAAGATAAAACTACGAAATACCTAAGCCAGAGTGTTAACTTTTTTTGGAGCCACGAGAGAGGGAAAGCAACACTTGTCGAGGTGCCAGTGCTTAAGTGAAACGATGACCTTCATTCGAGCGGCCTCAAGATTTTCACAAGTGGAAAAAATATATATTTTTGGCAGCTACAGAAAAGGGACAGAATGAAAGCAGATGTAAGGATTGCTCATGATCGCATCTTATTAAAGAACATACATTGTGAAATTAAAGAAAAAGACAATTATGCTTTTCTGTAAACTCAATAAATACCCATTTAATAATGTGGCTCTTTATATTAATCGGGTTAGAAACAATCTTTCTCCCTGGAGAAGAAGGAGCAGGAAACCAGTTTGGTGGGATTAATTTTGGCCCAACATCTAGGGGAGGTCAAGATCTCCAGTGACCACACAAGCAGTGTGGACAGAGATCTGGCCCAAGAGCTGAACTGAACTCTGACAACTACCCTAACGTGGACTCATAGCAAGTCCTTCCCCAAGCTGAGCAATCTCCCTCCTCTTACCTCAACATCATCATAATGGGGTGGCAGGCCCTGAGATCCAGCAGGTGTTATGTACACATTCGAGCCAACCAAGGAGCCAAAGTAGCATTCCAGCTTCTCCTGGATCCTCCAAAGCTCATCCTAAAAAATAAAAATGAAAATAAAAAAGAGAGAGAAAGAGCAAAAGAAAGAAAAAACAGTGAGGGAGGGAGGGAGG
>NW_006443129.1:1718829-1785044 GCF_000325575.1 Pteropus alecto
GAGGGAGGGAGGGAGGAAGGGAGGTGAAAAATATATTAGCAATAAGAAAAGTAACATGTTCTTATTTGCTTAGCAAGTCTTTACTGCATGGCTAGTACGTTCCAGATACTGAGGATTAAACAATGAAGGAACCACCACCTCTGCCTCAAGCATTTGGTCTACTGTAGATGCCACAGAAAAGATGTGAGCACATAAGCAAGATTGGCGAGGTTGGCGATCTGGTGTGGGTGGAGTCATGGAGGATTTTAAGCAGGAAAATGACATGAATCAATTTACATTTTTAAAAGCTCACTCTGACTCCTGTGTGGAGAATGAAATGTAGAAAAGCAAGAGAGATAAGTCGGGAAGCTACTAAGGCAGTAGACCTGGCAAGAAATGAGCAGGTGGTAGGAAGAGAGGGAAGTAGAAAGGTCAAGATGTACTGTGGAAGTAGCACTTAGCACTGACAGGACTTGTTGATGGACTAAATACAAAGGGGTAAGGGAATGGGAAGAGTAAAAAAAAATACTCCTGGGCTTTTGACTTGGACAATTAGCTCTCAATTCCATTTACTGAAATGGGAAAGACTTGCTAAAGAACAAGTTTTCAGAGGATAAAACAAGTGTTCTATATTAGAAATATTAAGTTTGAGCTGCTATGACTCATGTGGTGATGTTTTTAAGTAAGCTTCTGGCTAAGTCAAGTTCTGGCAAGAAGTGAGGGCTACAGATTTACATTTGGGAATTCTCTGCACAAAACCAGTAGTTAAAAGCAATGGGAGCAGACATGATAACACAAGAAGAGGATATAGACAGAAAAGAAAAAGGGTAGAGATAAGGTCCCTCTCTCCAGTCACTCATCAGCTCTTCAGGGTATAAGTCAGATTGAGGAGGAGCCATACGTTCTTGCAAGAGAGAAAGAAACCTGATTTTCCCTGAATGATGGAGCCAGGATTCAAATCCAGGAAGCTGGCTCCAGAGTCCATACTTTTAACCAGAACTCTGTATCACCTCTAAAAGTAATTATCTTTAAGAAAAACAAGTCAAAGTACACTGAAGAGCCCAGTTTCAGGCATATGAATGTACAGAGACCAATACACAGAAAACACTAAACATATTTAAAATATCTGTTAGGTAAACCAATGACCACAGCTTGGGAGTTAATCCTACCACTGAACTGAAAAGGGATCTACAGATTAAAAACACCATGTGAGAAAGAATGGGGTCAGTATAGGGAAAGCTTGAGACAGCTTTATAAAGCCCACTGGACTACTCTACAATCTCAAGGCTCAGGGGTTCTATTTAACACAGAAAGAATTTAATGACATCTGAACTTAGAGCTCCCAAGGAGTTCTAATTTATACCAGGGAGGGGCCAGCAAGATCTAACTCTGTCATAACATTTATATGGTGACTGGAACCACTGGAAAACCAGGGCTTCTCTCTTCTCTGTGGCCTGAGAGGTATCTCAGGACAAAATGGGTGACAGCTTAGGGCTTTCAACTCAAGCATCTGGGTCCGTAATTGATAAGCATATTTATATTTTCTTCTTAAATGATACCGAAAACCCTATCAGATTATCTTCTGAATCTGCCAAGTGTGGTCTATTACAAAGAGATCTGGAGTTAAACCATCTCAGTCCAAGTTATAGTTACAAGCTAGGTGACTTCAGCTTCTTAATTTGTAAAATGAAGACTCCCACCCTAAGACTGTGGGGACAGCATAAAATAACATCTCCCATCTTATTTAAATTTCAGAGCAGTACATAAGTGTTACTGCTTCACTGATGCTGACTTAGGCACAATTAAGGCTCCTGAAAACTGTATTCTTCTTTAACCTATGACACCCAACTATGTCCAGAGATGCCAAGGCAGATCCCAGAGGACCCCAAAACAATGAAAAAGGGGAAATGGAAGGCTGTCTCCTGGTTGGCCACAACCTCATCTCTCCACTGAACTACTCACAGAGTCAAAACCAAATGCCATAGCTAAGACCAAAGCCCATGTATATGCCTAAAGGAAGGCAAAAATAAACATGCCAAAAGTCCTCCCTTTCAATTAACATCTTTAATAATAGGAAAATGCCTTAAATGTGGAGTCAGAAGTCTTCACTTAGTAGCTGTGGAAAAGTCACATCTGTGAACTCGTTTTTTCACAGAGACCACAATGACTGCCATATTTCAAATGTCTTTTGGAAGGTTCAAAAGTTACCACATGGGTAAGTATTTGGTAAGCTTACCCAAGACATTATATGGATTACATAAAGCAGGTGAAGGACAACATATAGAGCCTTGGTTAACTCATTTCCAGATTAACTAGAATAAGCTGTGCATATTGTGAGACCCACTAATACTAGAACCCAACTTCTAGTATAAGAGGGTAAGTTCCTACAGCTCAAAGGTCTTTCAATACAGGCCATGGAAAGACCAAACAAAACAAAACAAACAAACAAAAAAACCAGAGTGCATCCTAGTCTAGCCTGGGGACTGAGTTTAGATGGAGAAAGCTCATCCTTCCTGCTTTAATAAATATGGTCAAAGATCTGAGTCCACAGGGCAAAGGAAATACATTCTCAATCACCTGGAATCAGGGAAGAGGAATGTACAGGGCTTAAGTAGATAAGTAGAGAAAAATTCAAGAGGATTCTAAAATACAGAAATGACAGCCACAAAGGACATCACATATATGCCAAATAATAACTTTCTACTGGTCTATAATCAAATTACATGTAATTAACTTCACTTAACTTTTCTGTTCATAGTTCTTAGGTGTCTAAAACCCATTCTTTTAAAAAGTTCTGCTTCTGGCCGGGTAAAGAGTCAAGGACTGACTCAGAGAGAAGCACCATGGTGTCCATATTTTCTAAATTAAAATCATATCTTAGTCTGGCAAGTGATTTATAAATTCCTTTTGGGTGCCTAAGCCAAAAGGCTGGCATTCCATGGACATTTCAACTTCACATTATTGCTTGAGATGAAATATCTGAAATCAGGACTTGCACTGAAAAATCTAAAACTACTTAAACTTTATCCAGAGTACGAATAGGTTCAGGATCCTTTAGACTAGAAAAGGAATCATTTACCAGACCAGATTATTCATCAGATGAGGCAAAATGGGATCTAACAAAGCAACTCTTGAGTTCAGTCATGAGATATATTATTGGTATCTCATTATTGGTATCTCATTATTATTGATGACAAAGTCCCAGGAGCCACCAACATAGTCAGAATCTACCCCTCCAATATGGAACCTCATGAACTGCTCTCCTTCTCCTCCCATGCTGCCATGTTGATTCAGCTATGGGTCACAGAAGGAGAATTCTAAATGAGGATAAAACTAAAACTCAGAATAGGCTGTCAATTGTGTGGGGCTACTTGTCATGTAAAGATCTCAGACCTCTTCAAAAGCAGATTAGTTTTCCTGAGTTTGCATTTTATAAATGTAAAAACAGATCACAGAGGAGGCAAATTACCAAGTATTCAATGACGTAGAAAAATAAAAAGTTAGTCTTCCAGACTTGCAAATCGAAGCTACCCTACACATATGACTGCTAACCCAGGAGCAGTTGCAGGGCCAGACCCTCACAGCCACACGGGTGGGCTGCTGTTGATAAGGGTGAAATCTTTTTCTTGAACATACATCTGGTATGTGATCCAATCATGGCTCTGAAGCTTCTACTTAGGTAGATGCAGGCAATAAAGGGAGGCAACCTCAAGAAAATGACCACCTTGATGCTATCATGTCTTAACTTATAATGACGGACAAACAGAAATGTCTACCATATACCAAAATATAAATCAGCCCACAAAACATACCTCTGGAGGCATACTGTTATTTTAATAAACTTTGTTAACCAGCAATATAATTTAGTTTTTGCAGTTCAGTGACACCCATGTCCACCCTGAATGTTGGACATTTTCTAACAATTTAGCCAAAGGATAACATAGAATCTCCTAGTTTGGAATGCATTTAAAGACCAAACAGGTGCTATTTCTTCTCAAGCTGGCAGGAGGCAAATCATCATCAAACCCCAGGTTCATTCCTGAGTTGATCTATGGCCAAATGTTAGCACTTTAATACATAGAAGGATGCTGCAATGGGGAGAACCTGTTACCTTAAATCTCTGAGGCTGGTGAAACTGAATTGTTGCCCTTTTCTGAACAAAATCTTTTCTCAGCTGAAGAAAGTGCACTTTGCCATCTTTATTTAAAACCTTCTTCTTCCCATTGACACACCGGCAGACATTTATGTCTCTTCCATAGTACATACCCCGGCTGCACAGACTCTTCAGATCTGATAGCTTGAACAGGGACTGGTAATATGTGGCCACTGCAGGGTCATCTCTCTGAATAAGAAGGGGTTTCTGCTCCCAGAATTCCTTGAAAAAAGTCTCCGTCTTAATGGGTGAGATTAAACTTTCAAAGAGGACACTAGGGCTGTCAAAGTTTAAAGTGGAGGGTCCCCCAGCTGCCTCCACCTTCGGCTGTTTACAGGGACCAGGCCCCTCTTCCTTCTCAGTTCCTGCAGGCTTTGCTTTCTTTGGCATCGTTCTGTCTCCGAGACAAAGCAGCGAGGAAATGCAAACCTACCAAAAGAACAAAGAACATATGTTGGTGTTAAAAGATCATGCGCACACACACAGGTGCGTGCACAGACACACAATTGCATCACTATTAACGCCTTCGTGAGAACTCTTCGTAAGTCAATGCCTTTTCCTCCAGGATGTGATGCAGCCTTAAGCCAACATCATTTCTTCCAAAATATGACTCAGCCTCAGATTAAATATTCATTAAAAGGAAAGCATATTTCCTTTTACAAGAACACAAAAGTTGTGGAATTCACTGTTTATTAGTAAGTATAATGATTTAAAATCAAGGAATTCCACTATCTTAGCAGTTCCAAGTCACAGTTTTAGCCTGTGGTCATTGACATAGCAAAGTCAAAAATCTTTAATTTGGCTTCAATCAACACCAGGTCCCAAATCTAATTAGACTGTACTCTGAGTTACAAACTTGCCTCTAGAATTATCAATAGCTGCCCATTGCCAGGGGCTCCTTATCACAGCCACACTCAACATGCCCTGGGCCATGGTGCCACCTGGTGGCTGGAGCAAGAAGCTGCCTACTCCCAAGTCTCTTCCTCAACCACCTGAACCTCCTCACTTCCAAATCTCAGCTTATTCCTGAAAATTACTTTATCAGAAATCCCTCTTCCATTAAAAAACCAAACTAATTTGAGGCTGGCAAGTGAAGGCTAGAGATAATTCTATCCCAAGTCTTTAAAAAGCTATAACTTTCAAACTATAACAAGACATAATAAAATACCTCTACATCATTAACCTCTAATACAGCATTCCTCCATCTTGAATGTGCACACACGTCACCTGGGCATCCAGATCTGCGGTAAGGCTGAGATTCTGCATTTCTAACAAGCTCCCAGGCAATATTGCTGCTGCTGGTCCACAGACCACACCTGAGTTGCAGGAAGAGCAACACTCCCAAGCACTTTTAAGCCTTCTCAGAACTGCCCCCAAGCCTCAACTAATAATACAGGTGGCCCTCGTCTGGGATTCAAGAATGGTAATTCAAATTATATGAATTTCATGAAACTGCAAATTTCTATTTTAAAATATATTGGGGGAGGTGGAGTCCATTGCTTTCACCAGATTCTTAAAGGAGTCTCTGGAAAGCCTCTTCGATAAATGGAGCTGGGAAAATGGGAAAGCCACATACAAACAATGAAACTAGATGGCTGTCTATCACTACACACCAAAATTAACTCAAAACAGATCAAGGACCTGAAGAGAAGACCTGAAACAATTAACTGCACAGAAGAAAACAGGTACTAAACTCATGGACCTTGGAGTTAGTGAGAATTTTATGAATTTGACTTCAAAGGCAAGGGAAGTAAAGCAAAAGTAAATGAATGAGACTATATCAAACTAAAAAGATTCTACACAACAAAAGAAACCAACAAGGCAAAGAGGCAGCCATCCAAATGGGAGAAGATATTTGCAAACAGTGGCTCCAATGAGGGCCTACTATTCAAAAATATATAAAGAACTCATACAACTCAACAATAAAAAAACAAAAAATGGGCAGGAGACCTGAACAGACACTTCTCCCAAGAAGACATACAAATGGCCAACAGACATGAAAAGATGCTCGACCTCACTAGCTATTAGGGAAATGCAAATCAAAACCACAATGAGATACCACAGAATGGCTATCAACAGGACAAGTAATAACAAGTGTCGGAGAGATTGTAGGGGGAAAAGTGTACTTGCACTGCTGATGGGAATGTAAATTAGTACAGCCACTATGGAAAACATGATGGAGGTTCCTCAAAATACTAAGAATTGAATTACCATATGACCGAGTAATCCCTTTTCTGGGTATTTACCCCCAAAACTTGAAAATGTTTATCCGCAAACATATATGCACCCTGATGTTCACAGCAGCATTAGTCACAGTGGCCAGGACATGGAAGAATCGAAGTGTCCTACGACAGATCACTGGATAAGAAGATGTGGCACATATATACATCAGAATATTACTCAGCCTTAAGAAAAGATGAAATAATGCAATTTGCCACAACATGCATGGATCTTGCGATAATCATGCAAAGCAAAATAAGTCAGACAGAAAAAGTTGAGAACCATATGATTTCACTCATATGTGGGATATAAAACTAAAAGCAACAAACAAACATGACAAACAGACTCAGACATGAACAGTAGATTAGTGGTTACCAGAGGGAATAAGGGAAGGGAGAAGTAGATAAAGGTAAAGGGGGTCAAATATATGGTGATGGAAGGAAATTTAACTTTGGGTGGTGAACATAATGCAAAATATATATGACATATTGTTGAATGGTATACTTGAAACTTATTTGATTAACTAATGTCACCCCAACAATTTTAATAAAAAATAAAAACCTGTACTTATAAAGATCATTTTTTCCCGAGACCAGTAACTCATTTATAGGTGTTATAGTTTCCTATTTTGTTGGGCTATCAGAATTTCAAGAATACTGCTTTCTGCTCCTTTGTCATTATAACTAAGCTGTATTTCAACTACACCATGGACTAAGTAGAATTAGTGGTATAACCTGGAAAGTAAGCACCCTGGAACGTGTTACATTACAACAAATTTATAAATGAACATTTAAAATACAATCCAAATATAAATTGAACAAATTAGGAAGTGGGAACATCAAAATATAAAACTACCTAGTGGCCTCATTTTACCTCCTAAATTTGTATCCATAAATAGCTCTGATCAAGTGCTTTTGGCAGGAAAACACAAGACCATGGTGGAAAACTAATAAAAATCAATACTAAAAGCTTGCGTTGGAGGGGTAAGGGCTTAAGCTTAGAAAAAAATAAACTTTAGTGTTTTAGGATGTCATCAATAAGACACAAATTTTCTGAAAATGTTTCACATTCCTTTTAAGTTTTCATTTGTCACCTTAAGAATCATGGCTTCGGGGAGACAAAGTACTGTTAGTACTTGGAACCCAAATATGAAAGCAGATTAGCAAAGAGCACTGCTTGTGCATAAAAGTTACCTGCTATCCTCTGAAAGGCCAGCTTATGGCTGACATCTGGGAACTTCGATTTTTGGAGCGTTCCCACCATCATTAAATAAGAGTGACTCATTATTCATAAGCTATGAAAGCAATGTAATTTATACTGAACATCCAATTTCCTTCTGGGAGTCTGGAATTTTGGTAGTGCCAAGCAGAGGGTGTCTAGGTGACCAGCCCTTGATTAAAAAAAAAATTTAATTAAAAAAAAACACCTGGGCGTTGAGTATCTAATGAACTTTCCTGGTTGGTGCCTGTGTAGTTGCTGCAGCAATTAAGCAGTTGGTCTCCTTCTGCTGTAATCAATCAGCTGAGTCTTAGCAAATCACTGAACCTAGGGATGGTTTTAGGAACCCCTACACTTTACTCACATTTAATTTTTAAAAGCACAGACTAGTTCAGAAGGCTTGTATCATTAAAAGTACTATATGATGAAAAAATAACTTCATATTCAGCCACACATTTCTTATCCCTCATATTGGTCAGTTTAAAATTTAAGGGATGGGAGCAGCAGGAGTATGCAAGTGAAAGGCTTGTTTTAAGCACCATATACAAATACAGTACATTAAACACATTTGCAGGAAGTGTGATTAAAGTGCACAGAATACTTAGGCCAAAAATAAAATCACTTAAAGCATTCTTCCTATCTACAATCACTAAAAAATAAACCCCAACACATTCTAACAAATGCTTTTGTTAGAATGTATACTTCACTACTTAATACACCAAAAGCTATATCATTTATTGTTTTTCTATATGCACATTGAAATGATATGAGACTCGGTTAATTGGAAGCTAGCTTAGAGGTTACTGGGAAAATATACTATTTTTTCTGATTCTCACACTACCCACATTGTAAGACGACGATTCTTTTTAACAGCTTTTCGGGTTAGAGGGAAGAACAAATGACATACCATACCAAATTGAATGTACAAAAATCTTAAGATGCATCACAATTTCAGAAACAGTAAAAAAGCATGTCTCAGAATCTAAGAAATATGATAATTAAACAAGAGAATGCTGTCTAGAAAAGTACAGTCAACAAAAGTCGGTCTATAAACCACAGACCACCCAAACAGAAATTAGAGTAAATATTTTTATAAAGCCACAGAGAAAAAAAAAAGCATGCTGTTAAGAAGCAATTGTTACCATTTCACAATATGTACAAATACTGAATCATTATGTTGTACACCTAAAACTAACATAATGTTATATGTCAATTGTATTTCAATTGGTAAAAGAGCAATTGTCCAAAAGCATGCTGTTAAGAAGCAATTGATACCATTTCACAATATGTACAAATACTGAATCATTATGTTGTACACCTAAAACTAACATAATGTTATACGTCAATTGTATTTCAATTGGTAAAAGTAAAAGAGCAATTGTCCAATTTGAGGTGACTATAAGCATTAAAATGTAAAATAATTAAGTCCAAAGAAAAGATTCATGGCTCATATTTTACTAACTGCCCATGGATAAAAAAAAAATCAACTAATCTAAACAACTTTGAAGGATTAAAACAACAAGAAAATCAATACTGATACCCATTCCACAGCCAACAAATATAAGTGTCCTAACTTTTTCTATAGTGATATTCACCGATAAGAAGTCATAACACGTTAAGGGAAGAGATGGCTATATGTGCATCTCCCAGAGCCAGAGTGTGGCACATAGGAGGTCCCATCAAGAAATGTTTGCTGAATGAATTTTTTCCCCTTTTTCATCTCTTATATATAATTTTAGAGAAAAATCTCAAAAGCCTTACGCAAAAACAAAGTTGGGTAACAGATGGTTTATTCAGTGGAGATTATTCTGATGTCAGCTGACCCTTGGGTATTCAAAAGTATAGTCAGAACTGAAAGGCACCTCGACCATCAGTGGTTATTACCTAAGGGGAGGGAGATGTGTCTTCATAATCTCCAGAACAATGTTTTACAGTGCAGTGCAGTCACCAAGAAGGCTTGTTAACATGACACAAACTTCTGAGCCCCAGATCAAGCCTACTGGATTAGCACTTCTGGTAAATAGTATGTTCTCTACAGAAATTTTAGATGCACTAACGCAGAGCACCATAGTCAAACTCAGCTCAATTAAATACATACACACTCCTATCTGAAATGACACACTGCCTGTAACAAGGTTGCCTAGGCTGACCTAAAACAGTTCTTTTCCACCCGCAGAAATGTTTTATCAATTCAGAAAAGGAAAACGGGGTCTCCTATTGACCTAAAGCTGTGACTGGCAATTATCTTTTTAGTGCTATTTTAGAGAAAAAAAAAATTGTACCTTATTAATGTATTTTAGTAATCATTACATTACAAAAAATGAGGCCAGAGAAGCAAAATCCATCCAAGAGATGGTGGAAGAGGCTGGGTAAATCAACTCCTCCACTTAAACATGAACCCAGTGCAATCTAGGCCTGGCATCGAATATAGAGCTAATTAGTGGAGTAATTAAGATCCTGTGACTCCCAGGACTATACCGCCTGAAAACACAGTGAACAACCTGGTCTTATTAACCTGTTGGACAACCCAGCTGTCGGGCGGCCGTTCTAGAAATACCTTTTGACAAATGAACAGGAAGGGTAGGCTGTAATTTTAAAGTCAGGGTGCGACGAGAGAGGCGCCGCTCCCCACGCCTTGGCCTCAGATTCCCTAGATGTAAAGCCTGTCTCTTAGGCCCGACGTGACGACCGGGAGCAGAGCCCACGTGGTGGCGGCGCTCCCAGACAGCCTGATCTCCAAACTTTCCGCAGTCTCGGGACCACCGACCGAGCACGTGGGCTACGCTCGGTGCCCAGGCCATTCGCGAGCCGACTCCTGGATCCAGGTAGCCTCAGGCTCAGCGTGTCCACACTGCCCGGGTGCCCAAAATCCTGCGGCGAGTTGGCACGCGTGCCTAGCTCCTCAACCACCAGCACCCGCGGGCCCAGGCCCAGCCGCACCCGAGCTCCCTACCCGAGTGCGCCCCACCCGCAACGGAGCTCGGACGCTTGGAGGACGCGCACGACCTCTGCCTGCCGCGGCGCTGGACTGCGGGCCGCGACCGCTCCACTCACCAGGGTTGGCTTTTTGCACGTGCCCACGATCGCCCTGGGCGGTGTCGGCTGGGGGCGGGGAAAAGGCGTCGGCCGTGGGTGGGGCGATGTCGGCTGGGGGCGGTGCGGTGCGTACACGCTCCCGCCCCCAACCACGCCAGATCCACGGGAGTGGGTGCTTCCGGCGCCTAGTATCCAGGAGTGTTCGGAATTCACGCCCACAGATTTCTTTCTTTGGTGTTAAAGGAAAAGAATTGATTGCATTGTCTTTTGAGTTGGGGGTGAGATGAGACTCTGGATTTGAGGATGTGTTCTAGGACACCCTGTTCCTTTAATGAATGGGGAAACAAGCCGGGAGAGGAGAAAAGAGCTGCCCAAGTTTAGGAAGCTGGTGGTCCATCGCATTCTTTTGGGCAATCTCTGCTACTCTGTACTGTAATGTCAACTTTAATTTATGTCACTTTGCTCCGGTGGGGAGAGAGAATCCTGGTTTAAAGGGCTCCTGGAAATTCTTTGTTACTGTGGCTGTATAAGCAAAGAACAAAAGCAGTTATATTTAAGTAATTTAGGCCTAAGGCTTTCCTTTTGACTCTAATTTGGATTGGGGAGGCTGAGAGTGGGCACGGGGATCAAGAGCACACCTCTGCTCTTGTCATTATAATCCAAATTTCTCAGCATGGCAAGCCAAAAAGTATTAATTACCACTTCAGACAAACACAGTGCCTGTCATGCCTGTAAAGAAGAGGCGGGAAAGTGAGGAAGAGGGTCACCGAGTGAGAATAGCCCATTATTTTGCCCAAGAGGTTTCGAGAATCTATGGTATTCCTAATTTACTGCTTAACGTACTTTATTTTTTCCATCTTTTGCTTTTAGTCCATTGAGTTTAGAAGCTCTTCCAGAGGACAAGAAGCAAACTACTCTCCAGTCCCCAACTTATTTACTCCAAAGAGCCATTAAAAGTCAGTCATTTTGTTTCTGTAATTCATTTTACCCAACCCACAGCTGAAGGGCAAACCTTAGCAGATTGCAAGTTTCCAACCAGGGTGTACTGGTGACACACGGCCTCACCTTTGGAGTTTAATGTATGTGTTTTGAAATTCTTAATGAAATCTTTTAATTTATAAGTGAAGTCTGTTGGAACAAGGGAGCATGTACTGGAACTTGACACGTACAGATCTGCCTTCTGCCCAGTAGGATGTCTTCTTTCCCATACTTCTCTCCCACCCTCTCCCCACTTTCAAGGCTCCCCTCAGCCCCTGGCAGAGGGCTTGTATGCAGATGCAGAGAGGGTTTGGATGGGGTGCATACCCCACACTGTGTACTTCTCCACACTGGACTCGCAGCATCTGAATGTATTTGGAGGGTGACTGGGCTGGAGCAAGCCTCCTTTCACACTGATTCGCCATTTAATTTAAATATGATCTCACTCAAGATACAACCTAATTAACAAAACTTTTTAAATTATTTTGGGCTGGTGTGATTGCTCTAAAAATTTATTTCATGCGTTTGTGTTTATAACACTTCTTTAAAGTACAAAACACTTGAAACACTGGCATTAATGTTCTCTGAAGAGAAGAAATGAATGTGACTGCCAGCACTTCCTTTCTAAGGATGCCTTGTTCAGTTTTGTCTTGGAAAGATTAGAACCTATATGTCACTTTTAAAGGACCCAGGCTTGAAGACTGAACTTCAGAAAGTCTTATTGCCTCACAATAGGAAATATGTTTAAAGAGAGTTGCTAAAGACATTATAACTTCATCTACTTTTACTTGGCTAAGGCAAAGAGTGATTACACAATTTTCTAGGAAGCCTTTGAAGCACTGTTGTAGAAAATAAATTTCTATAGTGTATTGATCCAGGATTAAAAGTAGTATCTCACCCTTCAAATGACCTGATTGGTCATAAAAGGTAGTTTGATGTTTCTTACAAAAAATTAAGTATCAATGTTTTGAAAACAAAAATATTGTTTTTCTCAGTGACTGTGAAATCTCTCTTCCACGTTTGGCCCCATTGTGGAAGAAAAAAGCATTATGAGCTAACTGATTGAAGTGGAAAACAACTGATGATATTGAACTTTAACTGAGCCCCTGCATTCCTGGAAAGCAGCAAGAATGGAGAAATCTCCCCACTATTTTGTCTTGAGAAATGACCACCCTGTTCTCATATATTCTGAGGTAAGACTCACCTCTTCCTTTCCTCGGTGAATATGACTCCCTTGCTTACCTGCCTCTTTGGATTTCTCCCTTTATTTTGAGAAGTTCCTCACTAATGAATGTCCTTCCTATTGCAATAGCCTGGTAAAAATCATCTCCTTAATTACTCAGTGCTTTTTTTTCCTTAAAAGAGGGAAAACAAAGTTCAAGATTTTTGTTAAATCTAGGGAAGTCAAAATGCTGTTGGAAAGTTATATGACTTTGAAAATAAGCAGGGCTTCACAGTTTCATTGTTTTAAAGCATAAATGGTGAAGTATATGTAACACAGACTGCTTTGTCAAAGGCCCTGCCAGGAAATAGCAGTAGCACTAGATACAGAATTGTAGTTGAAATAGCAATTTCCTCACCACCTCTTTCTATTGCTTGAGGGTGTTGTTTAATTTTATTGGAATTTTGACTCTAGTGATGATTATAGAATTGCATATAATTCTTTTCCCCGTTAATCTCCACGTTAAAAAAAATTATATGTATATGTGTGTATGTGTGTGTGATTTCAACAGGCTTATGAATGGCACAATACAAAATGATAGACCTTACTCATGAAAACTACCCCACCTGCAAGGATTAAGACAATATAATCATAAAGGATGATTTTCTAGCAATTTTTATGCAAATATTTGCAATCTCAGTTACTCTTATACTTACAAAGATGGCTTGTAGTGACAATAACAGTCATGGAAGGAAGCAGGTTTTCAATAAATGGAACTGCTTTAATATAAGTGTTTTATACAATGCTGAAACTTCTATTATATAAAGGGAATGCCAGCAGATATCTATAAGGCTTTGCTTTGGGGGAAAAAAAATGAACTGAGAATGAAAAAGTTTCTTCAGTTACAATAATTATTACCCCAGAGCTTCTGGATAGATAAGTGACTGAGCCTGATGTGGCAGATAGTAGGGGCAAACAGTGATTCTTGAAAAAGAAAGAAATGCTGAAAATTAGATGTAGCTAGAAATTTCATTTGTTTTCAAAAAAAAATTTTACCTCTAAATATTCTTTGTGTTGCTAATTTCAACACATTATAATAGTACACAATAGGAAATAAAGGAAATGTCTCCTTAAAAAAACAGTCTGGGACTACCACCATCTTTTGTTACTGTATCCCCAGCACAGTGTTTGTTATAAGAGTTTAAATTAATAGATTATATACAAAATGGTTTCATTAAAAGTATGCATAGAAAAACTAAGAATATACATTAAAATGTTAACTTTAATTCTGAGTGGATGATTCTTTTGCCAATTGGTATTTTTAATTTTTATAATGAAATCATATTTTATAATCAGAACAAAAACAATAAAATTAAATTAAAAATATATCTCTTCATTGCTTTTCCAGACCAGTACGTATAAAGTAGCCCATTTCTATATTTAGGCAGTTTACAGAGCTGGTTGGCTTTTTCTTAATCTTAGAAAGCAGCTTATTTTCTGAAATCCTTGCATTTTATCCAGGCTTACCCAACAGTGAACAATCACACATGTTCTGTTTCAGATTGTCATCAGTAAATAAAGTGAAAATCAAAATGAGAAACTATTATATGCTGTCTGTCACATATTTCTCATGTAAATGGCATTTCATTCTTCTTGAAATAACTGAATGAGAACCCTTGCCACACAGCAGCAGAAATGAAACTCACAAGAATAACTCTGTTCTCACAGTTTTCACCAGCCACTGATTTGAGAAGAAACTGGCTAAAATCCTAGGAGCTCATTCTGAATGCTCTAATAATTCACTTAAGCAGTAAACAGATTTTCTTTCTCAGTGTTAGACATTTACTACTGAAGAACATGATGCCTGCATTTCTAGGCATTAACAAGCAGTCATGTTTGATTGGCCAACAATCTTTCATTATTGCTCCTCAATAGGAGTGCTGAATATATGTGTAGTATGAGAGTGACCTGTTCTTGTAGCCCAGATTGCCAAATGTGTTCAGCCAAGCATTTGATTTAAAGTCGTGAAATGAATATGCCCATGGGAAGCATCATACATGCAAAATGTTATAGTTCAAAAACAGCTATGTCCGAAGAACCAGAATTTGAAGAAGGGAACAATGTAGATTTTTTCCGTTCATTTATAGATTTTTTTTTTTTAAACACCAGTTATATAAAAGTATGTCAGAATCAGAAATGTTAATCCAACATTAGTACTCAGCTTAAATAATAGCAACAAATTCCCAAAGAACCACTTAGGATATTAATCTATTCTATATTTTGAAAATAAAATCTTATGAAAATAATATCCCTTTTAAATCAAGCTTAAACACTATTAAATAAATAGTTTTAAATTTTATGGTCTAGATACAATTAAATGGAAAAAAGTTTTGAATAAGCTATATTAGCTCAATTTTGGACAGTTTCCTAGAAAAACATAATTTGGGGAAAATTTTGAAAGAATTAGAAAAGTATTAAGAAAAAATGGAGTATCCCAGAATTCTTATATGAGGAAACTTTTAAATCTTTTAAAATCTTTTACAACCAATTTAATGCTTTTAAATCTTTTACAACCAAGGAGAAGATAAGTTTCTAGAACCCTACGTCATTCACAGAGAGAATCAAAAACATTGTTACTGGTAAACAGTGGGAAGTTATTTGTCTCTTCACCTGGCAAGAAATCATTCAAATCATTTGGTTCACTTTATGGTGAAATAAATGGCAAGATGCTGAAAGCAATACACTGTTTATTTCCCTAAATTCAATCCCAGAATTCAAAATAGGAAAGGAAATTTCATTCTTCCTACAAAGGGCTTATCTCTAAATGGAATCTTTTCCACAAAATACCAACACAAAAGCATGCACACTACCAGTCTATGAAATGAATGGGGGTTTTTTTTTTGGAGGTTTTTCTACTTAACAAACATCTATTTAATACCCACTTGACCTGATTTACTTGGTTCAACCAAAGTTACTAAAGATTACTATGGAATATACAAATTTTATTCAATTTTTTTACTCAATAATGTCTGGAAGCATCTTCGGTTATTTATAAATTGAGAGTCCACATCCCTTTGTGGACTCTCCTTTGATATCCCGTTTTTAGAACTCAGACAGCAAAGTGAGTACTGTCTATATACCTCTAATTTAACATTCATTACATTTGTTATTTATTGTACCTACCAGTTCACTGTTTCTGCTAGGCTGTGCACTCACTGATGGCAGAAATGTCATTTTGTATTCATTTTTTTTTTAGTACATAACACCTAATAAAATGCATGGCACATGTAGGAGGTCAATAAACATTTGGTTGAATAAAGTAATTAATTAAATAACTCCAAAAAACTATGAAAGCTATACCTCAACTACAAAATATAAGATGCTATTATTGAAGTGTGTGATGTATTAACATTAGGATGGGAAGACTGAGTGAAGTTCACAGTTTTATATGAAATAATATATGAAACTTATTAGTGATGTAAGATAAAACATTGGAGATGGCAGAGGGAGGCTCTTCATGGGACTCAGCTGTATGAGTGTCCATGGTTCCACCGACATGATGTGTTCTTCCTTAGGAGGATTCATCTCTGTTAGGTAATTTGGCATTTGGCTAGCACTAAGGAACAAACTCTTCTTGAATTATTGTCATAATCTAGTTTTATTCCTTAAATACATGAAATTTACATTTAGAAAGAAAGGAGGATCCAGATGAAGGAGTTACAAATTATTTTTCCATAATATGCATGACTGTGACTCTTATTTATGGAGCCAAATTCTCCTACAACCTTGAACTCTGATGTAAATCAGTCAACTTTCACATCTTCTTTAGACCAGAAGATGTAACTGGCTGATATTTAGTTCACTCTAGTACTGTCCAAATTTTTGTCAAGAGTCGTTTGTTGTCGTTGTTGTTGAATATACGCTGACTCCAACACAAGTTTTATACATCGGGGATTCCTCTTCACACATATATACCCCAGTAAACCAAATTAAAGATAATGTACACAATGGGAAATAAAATCCTTGAATAGGTGTCGATGACATGGTTGTTCTCCAGAATGATTCTGCCAGTGTGCCCTCCTAAGGATTTCCTTCTCTTTATCCGAGGTGAATCTGCACTGGGGCTGCCTGTGAATCTTCCTCGAATGGAGTCCTCTTCTGAGTGGAGAGAAATGGAAGTCTGGTCCAGGTCAGTCTCGCTGTCATGGTAACAGCCATCAAAGGCCATAGCTTGAACAACATCAATGTTGTACATTCCAGAAATCTGATAAAAAAGGCTTTTATTAGTAAGTCATGAATATGGTTTTATGAATAGGAATTACAGTACAAATCTAAACAATCAGGCTTTAAAAATAGTTCTGATAAATGCTAAGAATGTTTTGCTTATTTCAAAGAATAGAATTCTGGTTTTGCTTCTGGTATCTGACTAAAAGTAATTTTAATAAAAATGGAAAATATTATCTTGGAGATCCATTTTTAATAGAAATTTGGCAAGGTTTATAATTATTTCCATAGAGGTTTTTGAGCATTATAGAAATAAATGTTACAAAACTATAGTATCAATGTTTTCTAATTTAGTCCTGGCCTGATAGACTGTTACACTCAATGCATGTTCACCCAGAAATAAACAGTTTCAGGTTTTCCTCTTTGTTTCTGAGTAGTATGAAATGTTTGGCATAAGTTTGTGAGTTGAAATTGAACATGATTTATCAGAAGAGCAGTATAAGCCAATTGGACTTGCTTTTCAATGTATTTTTCTTCTTTAGAGAAAACAGAACAGTATGCCCAGTAAGTGTGGGGGGTTTTTTTGTTGTTGTTGTTGTTTTTTTTGTCCAAAAACAGAACAATATCATCTGGTGATCCATTTATGCTTAAATTTCAAGTGGGGGTATGAATGATTTTAGCTACTCTTATAAAATGCAAATTGGCCAAGCTTTCCCATTTTTTGCTGTGAAGCACCGATAAATGATACTAACACAACCCAATTAAACAACTTAAAATTGGCCTATTTTTTGGAAGGAGTGAATTAACAATGCTCTCTGGCTCCAGTGCTTGATTGAATCTAAACTACCGTTTCTCTTTAATGTTTTACTCTGAGGGAGATAGCAGTTATCATTGGTACAAAGCAGTGTCTACGAAGCAGCTGTCACTAATTACTTTCTGAGAAAACCAAATCACTTCTTGATCTATAGGGAAGTTAAAAAATGAACAAATATGAACAGCTACTCCTGGATAAAATTATTCAGAATTCAAAATGGAGGCAGCGAAGTACATTCTGCCAAAAATGTTTATTTGGTTCATAGTGATTTAAAAACCCAATATTTTACTGAATTCAAAAGACATGAAGTGTAGAAATAATTCAGACAGAGAAAGACAAACACTAGATGATTTCAGTTATATATGAAAGCTAAAAAAAACAAAATAAACCAACAAAAAAAACTGAAACAAACTCATAGATACAGAAAACAAACTGATGGTTGCCAGATGGGAAAGGGGTTGGGGAGCTGGGTAAAAAAGGTAAAGGTGTGAAGTAGTACAAATTGGCAGTTACAAAATATCACAGGGATGTAAAGTACAGCATAGGGAATATAGTCTACATATGGTGCCAGGTGGGTACTCGAATTATTGGGGGGATCACTTTGTAAGTTATATAAATGTCTAACCACTATGCTGTACACCTGAAACTAATGAATGCCAACTGTAATTGAAAAAAAATATATACCTTTTATATTCAGCCAAAAAATTAAAATAAATTTTAAAATTAAATAAAAAACATGGAGACTATTCTGTGTAGTCTGTAAATTAATCAGTTATGTTGTACTTTTTTGTTTTAATTGTAGAAACTTTCATAGTAAAATGAAAATGGGCAAAATAAACATGAAATGAGATCAAGGCTGAATAACCTCAGGTAGCCAATAATAACACTAACAATATATTCAACTCTGGGGTTGAAGATAGAATAACTATGTACAGTCTCTCTTTAGTAGTTTCTCTAGCCACCCAGAATACTGCTGAGTCATCCTGTTAGGTAGTTAAGTAGATATGGGCAACTAGGGAATGAAGGCCCTTCCCAGAGACCTCCCTTAGGACCTTTCTAGAACCTCCATTTTATGGTTATAAGTTATCTCTACATCCTGAGGTTCAAAGGAATGAAGAGCCATAAACTAGTAGCTGGTTTAATTCAGCCACAAGTGCATGTGCAATCAGTGCTACACTAACCTCCTGTGATCTGGCCTCATTATACTATCATTATAATATCATGCCTATGCCTGGAAGTTCATGAATTTAATTGTAACAGACTGAATTCTGGGTAAGCACATGTACAGTAGACAAAAGGGTTATATAACGGCCAAATGTCAATCAAAATTACCTCCACGCCAGTCATCTAGCACTACCCTTGTACCTCCCATCATTGCCCTAATATAATACAGACCTCCCCACTCCACAGGGTTATAGCCCTCTTCACTATAACCTGCCCCTCCCTGCAGTGTACTTTAATCATACTTCCCCACTCCCCCCCCGCCAGGCTGCTGCAGCCTTCTCTTGCATAGCCCATTTCTTTCTTGAAATGTACTTTCAATAAACCTTACTCTTCCTAAATCTCATTGATTAGTTAGTCTTTACTGTACCAATAAAAAGAACTGAGGACCCCTCAGTGCTACTGGGGCACTGATGGGTTTTAGATCACCCCAACGGTAACAATCCCACTGAACAATCACTTTTTAATCCTAACAAAAATGTCATTATTTTGTTGAAGAAGACATAATCTTCTGTGGAGAGCAAGGGGCCATTTTCTTTTTTCATCATAATTGAGGATTATCTATATAATTGACTAAATCTTGCAATATACAATTTTACCAGTAGGCTGCTAATTTCTGTTGCAGAAAAGTTGCAAAAATCAGACTGGCAAGAAACCAAGCAGCACTTGGAGAGTTGGAGAACTCAGGTTTATTACACCAGTGGTCCCAGAAGAACTAGGCCTCTGAAGATCTGGGCCTGGAGCTCAGTTGCAACGTTGCTTATGTAAAATTTATTTGGCATGAGCTGATTGGTTAATTTGTCATCAGATGGTTACAAAGCATGGGAGTTGCTATGGGTTGCAGGCAGTTATAAAGAGTTACAAAGTGTGTTTTAGTTGCTAGAGGGTACAGGCAGTTACATTTGTTGCTTAGACAGAACAAGCAAAAGGGAAAATGAGTCTTTAGTTAATTTCAAGTACAGCCTATGTAGCAAGCATATCTACAAAAGCAGAACAAAGAGCTGATTAGCTTTTTGAGTGAAAATTCCTCTTCATTTCCACATGTTTAAAAGTTGGTTGTTCCAGTAGAAACAGTTTTAGAAGTGTTTTTTTAATTTTTCACTTTTGCCTATACATAAGCACATAATAAAGACATATTATATTTTAACTATAAATTTGACCATTTTAGACTAACTCCTAAATCCTGGAATTAGGAAAACATTCGGATGAAGGAATAAGAAAAAAAAATAGCTTCCTTTCTCCTTCTTGGACAAAGGTCAACACTAGGGATAAGTTTTCCACCGCCCTTGCCGTTCTCCCAGCTCTTGGTATCTGGTGGGTAGTTGGGACGTGTGTGGTGTCAGGAAATGAGCTTTGCTTAACTTCATGATTTCATAGGAACTACATGAGCTTAACATTCCTGGCCTTTCTCACTAACCCTCAATCACTCCACTCCTAGGGATTTGGGAGAAGAAACTGGCATGGGTGACTCAATCTTTTTCGAGTCCTCACTCAGTAATCCACATCGGAGTCTAGGTTTGATCTCTGAAATAAGGTAAAAGGAAACTGTTTCTACAAGGAGAGTCCTGAATTGTCTAGCTTCACCAGCAACCAAGAGAATAAGTACTTTTAATTTGGTGATGGAGTATTAATGAAGCCTCCTGCTCTCAGATCTAACTAAGCTGCTTTCTCCAAACTGCTTTATCAATAACAAAGGTGACATCATCATATCCATCTGTCTAGATCGTACAACTCTCTTCTCTCTAAAACTGGTTTCCTAATTCTGAGGAGAGAGGTATCATTGATTAACCCCAAACCCACTGTCTTACGCTTTTATCCTGCCCCTCACTAGGGCATCCTATGCCTTGAAAGAGCTCTCATCTCAGACAGCCCGTTCCCACTCTCTCTATTAAAACTCCTATTCCTTTGTTAGACAGGACAAGGGTCTCAAGGTCTGGGTGGTTCTTACTAAATGCTATTCTTGCTAAATGTTAAAGTGTAGTACAGTACTTTGCAGACACAACTATAAGCAGGATGAGGGTGCCTGGAACCCAACCAGATAAGTGTGACCAGCCAACTTCAAAAGAAGAAAGCAACATGTAATTGACCAAATAGTGCATATAAACAGTGGCTAAGACTCCCTTCAGGGAGACAGAGCTTTGGATGTGAATCCCCTGTCTTCTTTACTTGCTGCAAGTAAATAAAACTACCTAAGGATGACCACAGTTTTGTTTTTGAATAGAACACCCCAAGTGACAAACTGCTTGAGTTTAGGTACACCTTTACACCATATGCTCTGAGCACTAACCACAATAAGAATTTAACATATATCCACAATTTTAAACTTTATAGTTTGTGAAAATCTCAGACTTATTTATTATGTAATTTGATCTTCACAACAGTCCTGTGAGGTAAAAAGGGAAGAAATTCCACCATTTTGCAAATGCAGAATGAAGATTAGGAGAAATAGCCTGGAAACAAAGCTAGAAAGTGGTAGAGTTAGATTTGTCATCACTTCTGACTCCAAATCTTGTGCTCTTTCATTTTGTCCCATAACTATATAAATGTCAGGTAGGATATATCTTTAAGATAATTGCACCCTAAAGGAGGATGCTTAGAATGGTGGTTTCCAGAAGCTGGGGAAAGGGAGAAATGGGGGAGTTTAATGGGTACAGAATCTCAGTTTTACAAGATGAAAAATTTCTGGAGATTGGTTGTACAACAATGTGAATAAACTTAACAGTACTTAACTGTACACTTAACTATTAAGATGATAAGTTCTATGTTATTTGTATTTACCACAATTAAAAACAAAAAATAATTTTCAAAATAGATGATGCTCGTTAACCCAAAAGAATCTCTTCTCAGTGGTACACAAGAAGATTGTGTACAACCCCATCAAATTAAACAATTGAGGTAGGGTTAACACATGTGTATTGTGAACAGGTGGGGGCAAAGAGACATAGATATTTTAAAGTCAAATGACTAGATAGAGGTGGGCCCAAATTAATTCAGTGCCTCTTTCTTGGGTTAACCACTCCTCATATAGAAACAAAACAAAACAAGAACAACAAATCCTTTCATTTGTCTCACATTTTTTTCTTGTCACCTTTCACTTCATAGATGATCTAAATCATTAGTATTCACAGTGTGGGAAATAGATCAGCAGCATCTGGGGTGTGTTAGAAATGCAGACTCTCAGATCCCATCCCAGATCTACTGGATAAAAAGTGACTAGTCCCAAGTGATGCGTACATACCTGTTACTGCACACTTGTCTATAAGCTTATGGTTTTCTCATACCTGCAGAGTAGCCACTGTGGTGTATGTATGTGACAGGGACATTTGTCATATACTGTCAACAAAAGAAATTGAAGCATCTGCAATAAAGCTAAATCAGCTCCTATTACAGCTTTGACTCAAAGGATATAAAATAAAAGAATGAAATTAGCATTGCAGGAGAACTGAATTGCAGTTGCAGCTCTGTTGGCTGTGAATCTTTTGACAAATCACTTTACTGCACTAAAACTCTGTTTCTTCATTTTAAAAATAGAGATAATAATTTCTGCAAGGCCTACATTAGGAAGCTGGTATGAGGGTTCAGTTGGAGGAGAGGCTATAAAAACATTCTTAAAAGTACGAAATGTCCTCATTGGAAGTATAAAAAATATAAAATAATGTTTTGGGTGTGTATAAATGCTCATATAAGAATTTTTTAAACCAATGTGAAAATATTACATTAAAATTATTTGCATATGTGAGTATATGTCTATATATACATATATAGTCTCAAGTGTATGCTAGCAAATGAATTAATTTGATCAGTTAGCTTTCTGAAATACAATATTGTAGGTCAGTTATAATAACAAGGAACTAATGCCCCAATTATTTGTGATATGAAGCAGGTAAAGATCAATCTATTGGCATTTATAATGAAATATCACAAAAACTGTGTAAGAACATTTAAAACCTAGAAAGCACCTTGTTCCTAGTATACTTGTGAGGAGATTTTCCCTTTATACTCTCCCAGACTCTCAAGAAACAGGAAGAGAGAAATAATCCTAGCTCTTGGTGAAGAAAAACATATCATTTATTGGTTGGCAGGAGAGTCTGAGTCAGGGAGACCCAGAAGCAAATCTTAATTCCTTTTGAGCTGTGTGGCCTCAGTCAAGTTACTATCCACCTGCTCTTATTTCACTTCCATAAAATAAAAGTGATAAAGTACCAGCCTCTTCGGGTTACTTTGAGTATTAAATGACATAATATATGTTAGGTGGTCAGCACAATGCCAATACATACATAATAAATACTCATTAAATGTTAGCTGTTACTAGTATCATCATCATTTACTTGAAAGGATGTGGTTGAGAGGAGCACACAGAATTCCTCACATAAACACACAAAAACGCCTGTTGAAGGTAAATGAAGATGCTTAGGAAACCAGCCAACACAGAGAATAAAGTTCAATATTAAAATGTCACTATCATGTAAACTTGCATCTTGCTAAGACATATGTACTTAATACAAGGGCTGACAATGCTGTCGGGAGAGGATTATAGATGAGGATAATCATTTTCACATTCCAAAAGGCATCTGATAATCAAAGCAATGTAGTACCTTTCCTGTCTTCCTGAATTGTTTCCGTTCTTCCACTGTGGTGAGGTAGTTCACGGCTGCATACTCAATGATTGACAGGAACACAAAGAGGGAGCTGACCCAAAGGTACACGTCCACAGCCTTGATGTAGGACACCTGGGGCATGGAGGCGCTCATGCCAGAGATGATCGTGGACATGGTCAGCACCGTGGTGATTCCTGCCATTTGAGAATGGTGACAAGATCAGTGACATAACCATTCAGTTCCAGAATCTGGTGCTGGATTACACCAGGGGGACACATTTCAATGTCAATATCAATATCAATATCTAGAACAACATCAATCTGGTGATCAAAGGGTGGTGGGCGGTAGGGAAGCTCTGCATGTTCACCCAGTTCGCATCTTCAGCCTAAGCAAGAAGCTCCCCTTGGATTTCTCTTTCTACCTCTTTTTCTTGCCCTCACCCCCATTGTCCATAACGTTTCTTTCCTTCCATCTAAAGACATCACAGAATCAGACATGACTTTTGGGACTCAGTGCTTCTCTCCCTGAGATGGGCCTCTTCTAACCATCCCAGAAAGGTAAAAACATATTCAATTTTAAAATAGTCTCCTAGGAAAGAAATTCCAAAATTATTTTCATTACCCTTTCTCATCACTTTACAACTTTTACTGTTAGGAAATTATCTCAGTGTCTCCTTTTAAGTCTTTCATTCATTGAAGAGTGATCTTTATAGAATTAATGACAGCTATTCTCAATAGAATACTTATAAGCCATCATTATTGCTATACTTTGTCCCTTATCACTGAACTCCAGTTCAACTGAAATTCAGAATGGAAGTGTGATAGTGGAGGCTCAGTCCAGTGTAAATGTGTACTAAATGACTCCTGAATGCCAGTTACTTTTGTAACCTCCCCTCTCCTCCTTTGCCCTTGTTTTCCACTCTCTCCCTTTTTTTCTCTTCCCTTTCTCTCCCTTCCCACTACCTTAGTCTTCTCTTTTCTGTTTTTTCTTTTTCTTTTCCTTCTTTATTCTCTGGCATGAGCATCAGAAGTAAGAGATCAGGGCTCTGGGGGACAATGGAGTAAGAAGAAGTGACTCTGAGATTTCCTTAATAAAATGCCAGCTTTGGGGAAGGCTATTCTGTGTCTACACTAATTTCTCAGAGGGATACTGCCAAAGTACTGCCTAGAGAGAAAGTATAGTATTGTAAATATTTGAAATGTACACTGGCTGGCATGGTTTTATTTCTTAACTTCCCACTAGGGAAGTGCAAATGGAATCCTTAATGATTTTTATAAGTTGTGAGGACATTTTAATGTCAACAGACAGAGTCCAGAACAGCAGGAAGAGCACGGTGATTTACTCCTAAATGTACAGACGCAGCGTGTGGACAGCTTTCACCAACATATTTCTGCCCTTTCTACAATAACTCTGCAAGGTTCTCGTTTGAGGGAAATGACAATGACAGACAATGACAACTCTGTAGAGCTATTCAATTTCAAATGAAGTTTTCCTGTTTGTATGATAAAGACCAACACAATCTGACAACTTGACAGTAACTACGGAGGGCCTGGATCTCACCTTCGCACTGATTTAACTCTAGAAAAAGAAACCTAAATGCTATCCTAGCTCTTACCATTAGAAGCAGGCTACCATCTCGCTGAGTTTCAGGTTTCCCTAAGAGTGGTAACATCAAGGATTTGCATATTGGTGGACGCTGTTCGCATTCCTTGCCACATAAATATAGAGATGTGAAATTTTGATTAACATTACAGATGTTCGTGTAGCTGAGGCCAAGATTATTAAAGAAAATTTGGTTGCCTTTATGAAATGTTTATTCAGCACAAACCTAGATAAATATTATTTGCCACATGTTGCAGAAAAGAAAGATGAGCTGAGAGTGGCTAAGTAATTAGCCTGAGTTTCTTCAGGAGCAGGATTGAAACCTTTCTCTCTGGGTATAGAACCTATGCTTTTTACATGCAAACGTGCTGCCTCTCATTCTGTAAAGGGTAATTCCTCTTGTTTTTAAGATTATAAACCAGTCTCTACAGATGGAGCATCTCTGAGAGAAGACGCTATAAAATTGAGTGTAGAATTATGTCAGGAAGCATGAAGGTGCTTTGTGCTTTTCAATAGGCCAAAAGTCTTCTTCTCTTCTAGATTTCACTGGTAAAATTGAATGAATCCTAAACTAATGTTCCTATTTCGTAGCTTACTTCATTAGTTCAAAATTTTAAAATATCTTCTCTTACTGGTTTTTTATGATATGGAAAATACGACTTCATTTTTTTCAATGGACAGTAACATGGAACTTAACAGACAAAATAATGGTTTAGAACAAACACTAGTTTACATACCAGATAGGTCTTGTCGTGTCTTTTAAATTGATGACTCTTGGGCTATAAAAGGTAATTGTATTATCTATATTTGCCAGACAGCAATAAATTATCAGCTATTTTCTTTAAAAGGGTGCCTAGTCCAACTAATTTACTATAGCTTTATTTATTTTGAAACCAGCATACTAGATTTTCCTTATGTAAAATAATGGGAAAAAAAGAAAGAAAAGGAAGAAAGAAAGAAATAGAGAGTGGGAGGAGAGATTGTTAAGTACAAGGAGTAAAGGATGAGGAAACTGAAAGTATATTCCCCAAGCAATAGAACTTGGAGTCAAGGAGTATTACAGCTACATTAAACACACTATGTCTTGAGCTGCCCCTTAGAAATACATTAATCTTGACAAATAGCATTCCTTTCAAACATATTAAAGTTAACATCTCAATAAAGGAGTTTTGAATTATATTGAGTGACCATTTCGTCAAAGAAAGGTCCTGTATTGGGATTAGAACATTATCTTCCCACATACCAATACTGCTATGCATAGTTAGGAAAGTGTTATAAGACAATATTTAGTCTGGCCCATGAGACTTGGCTCTCCTGAGCCCTTGTGGTTTCACCATATTAACTCTTAAGGACACATATGGGGTCCTAAGAATTATTCAGTCTGGGGAGAGTTATTTTTGTGCTTCATTGGCCATTTTTCCCCCCAAACACAATGGAGAGGTTTGTTGACCAGTGTAATAACAGTTGGGCATGTAGGCATCACTTATAGAAAGGTTGAGTCAGTTTGCTCCCTTCGGTTGTGGGTATAGCTCTTTTGAAGGCTTATGTATCTACATTCACCTTTAAATGAGTACAAACATTTTCCCTGTAAGCCTAGGAAGAAAGAAAATATTCAGTGTGAAGGAATGTGAAGGAAAGGAAGATAGGCTAGATATCCCAACACAGTTATGGCCAGAAACTAACAACTGTATCCCACAAAGGTAGCACCAGATTCTAGTGCCGAGAAACTCTGATAATCTCTATGATGGTTAAATGAACTGCTCCTAAGTGCTTACTTTTCTAGGTATATGGCATATCCTCTGTTAGAAGACATTTTTCTTTATGAGTGAAAGCTTTAGTTGCCTTTCTCTGCCACGACTGTTTCCTGGCAAACAAACCCATTACTTAATACATTGGTTATGAATGATATATTCCATGCAGAGGGACCAAGTGAGAAGTATGGAGGTAAGGAAAGAAGGAGGGAGACAGAAGGGGGAGAAGAAAATACAATAATACTTCTTCTTCCATGAGAGTTAAAATGTCCTTGAATAGCTTTATAATAGTCTTACTCTCTCTCCACACAAAATCAGATGGAAAGATAGAATAGTATTTTTAACCCATTACACATTCCAAGTTATGATTGTTATCTCTCATGAGAATTGCCTAATCACAATTGACATTTCTATGCTATTCAACCTCTAATGTTGAATATCGTATTTTTGTTACTAACTGAAAACAATTCATTGCTGATTAAGACCCTTTTACATTTACACGATAAATGTAAAAGGGTCTTAATCAGCAATGAATTGTTTTCAGTTAGTAACAAAAATACAATTATTAAAAACATAGTAGATTAAACGCTGGTGATTTAACAATTGTATTGTTATGTATGTATTAAGCACAAAATATGTGCACAACACTGTACTGATTACTTTTCTTAAGGAACTCACATTCTACTAGAAGAGACAAGACAGGCTACTAACTCACCCCATATCTAAACATAAATTAGAAGAAGCAAGGTCACTTAGGAGAGATACAAAGTGCCATGTGGTTCAGAAATGAGAAAGACCATGTCTGCTTGCAGTCATCAGTAAAGGCTCTGGCCATTGAGAGATGGCAGGATTTTGACAGAAAAACAACAACAACAACAACAACAACAAAAACATGTAAGAAGGACATTCTGGGCAGAGTGAGAGGCAGAATAAATGTACAGAGTTGAGATAAGCAGTCAGGCATGGGGCCCTGTTTGAGAACACTAAATGATAAAATTGTTTAAAACTTAGGGCAAGTATATTGGAACAAGAGTATGGGTGAAGATCTAGCAAATAAAAATTCAGGACACTCAGTTATATTTGAATTTCAGATAAACAACAAATAACATTTGTTGTTTGTCCCATGCAATATTTGGTATAAAATTATACTAAAACATTATTTGGTGCTTATCAAAAATTTGTATTTCACCAATTGTGCTGTATTCCATCTGACAACCCTCAAGGAACACTTTAGATTCCAAGGTGAAAGTATTTATACCAATGGCATTCAAGATGAGAATATTGTGATCAGATTTGTGTTTTAGAGCTACTACTCTGCAGCAGGATTAAACTGGGACAAGAAGAGCAAGAGGTAAAATGATCAATTACAGACCTCTACAAATCCATGCTACTGTTTTGTACAAATTAGCAAAGAGTGTCCTTTCCTCTTGAGAATGTCACCCCAAACCATGTCCCATGGAGCTTGAGCTGGATTTCTGCTTCCTATTGTCCTCTGGGTAGCATGTCACAAAGCTTGCAAGAGGGCCCTGGGCAGGTAGGGGTCTGTTAGGGCAGTCCAGGGCAAAGTTAACAAGGGGCCCAGCATCACCAAGACAAGAGCAATGGAAAAGAAAGAATAAGCACATTTGAGGACATTTCATAGAGAAGACTGACTTTAAAGAGTTAGATACCTTATAGCCATAATTTTCAAAGTGCGATCAGTGGATCCTTTGGGGTCTCCAAGACATTTTCAGAGGATCTTGATAGTGAAAATAAGTTTCATAACCATACTAAGACATTATTTACCTTTTTTTTTCTTTTTTTTTACTGTGTTGATATTTGCACTGATGGTATAAGGTAATGGTTGGAAAAACTGTTGTTGCTTTAGCATGAATGAAGGCAGCAGCACATAACTGACCTAGCAGTCACTGTATTCTCCAACTCCCAGCATCACAATGAAAATAAAATCAGTAAAAACTGTTAATTTAACTAAATTAGAGCCCTTGAGGACATGTCTTTTTAACATTCCGGTTGATGAAATGAGAAATATACATAAAAGCCTTCTGCATACAAAGTAGGGTGGCTGTCTTAAGAAAAAGCAATCAGGCAATCAAGTTGTGAGCTGAACACTGGACACTTTTTTCAAATGGAACATCACTTTTCCTCAAAAGAACAACTGACAGATAAAGTATGGTTGTTCAGATTTGGGTAACTGACAGACATTTTCTCAAAACTGAGTAAAGTAAGCCTATCACTTGAGGTAGAATAACTCATGGTATTTATTGCCAAATGATAAAATTTGAGCTTTTAAGCCCAAACTAGAAAGATGTTAAAATTGTATCTATCACCGTGAGCTTGAAAGCTTCCCACTACTGAAAAACTTTTTGATGAGATTAGTGGTGATATTAACAAATGAATTTTTTTTTATATTGTATGATGAATTATGTGAACATTGGGAAGATCTGTATAACTCAGTACACCAATATTTTTCAAGTGACCAATGCATATATAAACAGACTTAGTCATGATACAAAAGAGATCAATGGATTTTAATCTAATAGATCAGCAAAACTTTACTGATATGGTTTCAGACTCCACATGGCAACTAACCTTTAAGAAATTATCATTTGCTGAGTTTCGGTGCAATGTCAGGGAAGACAATGTACAATTACTTGAAAACACTATGAAAATATGATTCTTTTCTCCAACCGAGTGAGGCCAGATTTCTTTCTATATTTCAAATAAAACCTATTACAACAGATTGAAGAAGCAGGGATGAGAAGCCAGTTGCCCTCCATAAAGTCAGACATTAAAGGTTTACAAAAATGTAAAACAATGCTACTCTTCTCACTAATTTTTTTCATTTTAGGAAAAAACACTTATTTTTCATATATGTTATATTAACTTGCAATGAATTTAGTATCACTATTTTTAAAAGGATCAATACATATTTTCAAAAATTCTGTTTTACTAGCCAACATGGCTAATAATGATAAATATAACCCACAAAAACTAAAGATCTCTGGGGTCCTTAATTTTTAAAGTGTAAATGGGTCCTAAGATCAGAGTTTGTGAATCACTGCCAAAGACTAAGAAGGAAATTGAGGCGTAGACATGAAAGACTCAATGAATGAATTAACAGAATGAGGAAAGTCAAGAGAATAAGAGGGATTTGAGCATTCTGGGAAGAATAGTTTGTTCTGTTTTGAATGTGCTGAGTGCCTGTAGACTTGAAGGTGAAGTTCAGAGGGCAGCTGGAAATACTTCTCTGGAACTTGAGAGAAAAATTTGAGATGAGGACATAGATTTGGGATTTACTTTCATAAAGACAGTAGTTAGAAGAGAGTTCTTCCATTTGATGAGAGAATCAAAAATAAAGAAAACTTTGGAAGAGAATTGGCTATACTTAAAGAATGGAAGAAAGAAGTAAAAATTGGGAAAGAGAAATGAAAAGACAATCTAAAAAAGGAGAAAAACCATAATAGTGCAGAAAAAATAAAACATATTTATTGTTTGTTTGGTTTTATCAAACGCTGGGCCAGTTGGCATGAATGCCCCCATTTAATTTCCACAGTGGCCCTCAGGAGGTTGTTTTACTAACTTCATTTTGCAGACGAGGAAGATGAAGCTGGGGTCCTGACCACTACACTTTGTTCTGAATTTGAGAGGATGCTTAATAGTGTCAAATGCTTCAGAGAAAGTGAAGGAGGGCAACAACTGAGAAAAGGCAAGAGGGATAGACAGATGTAGTCAGAGTGACCTGCCACAGAATTGGATCTCACAGCATTTGGGAGGAGTGAGTAAAGCAGAGGGCAAAATATTTTAGAAAAAGCTTGAGGGCTGTAGGAAGCAAAAGCCATAAGAGGATAGCTGTATAGGAATACTGCAATTCTCTTTATTTAAAAAAAAGGTGGGGGGAGAGCACTTCTGACTTGTATATTATTTATATAAATCTGTATAGCAATTTCTTAACCCTGAGGGATCAGATGTAGATGCAGGAAGCACAAAATTTCAGGAGCAGCTTAAATGCATTTCAGTGTTCTCCATTCACCCCAACTTGTCCTGGAACCAGCTTTTATTGCTGTCATTTTCAAAGTGTAAGAGCTGAGCAGTCAGCTTCAGGAATCTGATTGAAAGACACATTCCTAAACTGTGAGAGATGGAATGCCTTTCTGATCCTGCCTCAAGAGCTGGAAATGTGTCTTCTGTTTCGGGTGTATGCTGCCCCACTACCATACTGAGGTCAGGGCACTGCTGCTCCGATGTGAAGTAATAGCCACAATAATTTAATTATTCATTCAGATGGCATTTTTTTTTCCCTTGAAGATATTCAAGCCTTAAATGCTTGTAGATTGAAGCTTTTAATAGGGGAAAGTAGTGAACAAATTATTAATATTAATGACAATCTATGTCTTTCAAATGATTTTTTGAAGTATGCATATAATTTGTGAACATTAACTTAGAAATCACTGTTTCTGGAATGAATTGTGTGGTAATTACTATGATTGGGAGCCACTAATAACAATCTTCTCTCTAGATAGAGCATTAAAGGTGAAAGAATAAAATCAGTCAAAATGAGGGAGTTCTGGCCTGAACCAGCCAAGAAGGCGAGTGGGATTGACTCTTGGGTTTTTATTAAGTAACCTCTTATCTAAGTGCTTAACTTGGCACTTCCCACTTTGTAAGGATGCAATATAACAGCTAAGTGGGTCTGAAATCGTTCCCATAAAGCAATATGTGTGACAGTGACATATAATATGTCAGATGGAGTAGGTAATAACATCGGTGTGGTGACTTAATGAGCCTGATGTCTCTCCACCTGAAATCTCTTGCCAACTAAAATGCCACAATTATCTAAAATTCTACTGTGGTTGATTCTGATTTCAGTATTTAGGTTAAGCCCTAATACCTAACTAGCACTTGTATTTCCAAATTCAAGCTTCCGCCTCCCCCAAGAAGTAATTTATTAAGATATCAAAAGTATAGTGTGAATTAGTTTGGAGTTTCTTTCTTCTACAATGTGTTCGTCATGCAAAGTGAAATGGAGTGGGGCAAGGTAAGGAGGGTTCCCGGAAAGGGAGAAGAGATAGGTCTGTAAAGTGAGGCTGTTGATGCTTCATAATTTCACTTCTCTCTTTACTATCATCCAGCTCTTGGTCAGTTGGCACAGCCTTCCTACCTCCTGCCTGGGTTCCCAAGGAAAGAGTCCAATTATAATTTGCCCTTGAGCTGTGAAGACAAACACTGTAACCTGCTGTTCACTTCCCAAACTACCCCTGCTGCTAAACCATGACACTCTTTTCTTCACTCACCACCCCTTTTTGTTTACCTTCCTTAACCTTGCTCCCATATTAACATTTCACATTAAAAGACTTACCCAGGGAAACTCTTGCAGGAACAGCTCTTCGGTCGATCCAAAATGAAACCCATGACAGTATCACCATCAACATAGCCGGGAAATAGGTTTGCAGCACGAAGAAGAAAACATGCCTCCTTAGCACAAAGTTGATGAAAAGCCTGTTATACCAACCTATGAGAAAAAGGCAGTTTTTATTAGAACAGGCTTCCTCATGGAAACACCACACTTAGTGAAATGACCTGCTTCTTTAGACATCAAGATCTCAGGAAACACTGAGCTGATCCAGCACCAGCCCAGAACCTGGGCCTGGCACTCCATCAATGTAGTTGAATGAACTGAACTACAGTCTGTTTAATTATGTGACTCAAAATCCCCCTTAAATCTCATACCTGCTGTTCAGGGATGAATAGTAATTCTGTTTCGTGGGATGGTCTTTAAAGACCTTTCTCCAAAATAAATTGTGTCTGCAGTGTTTCTGCAAGTGGGTGAGTCTTCACTAGATGACCAATGAGTGCACTGAATAGCCAATGAACCATTTATCAGCTCTGACAAATGAAATGAAACATTTTATCTGAAAAGATTCACGGTAGCTACTAGGTCAATAGATTCCAAATTGGTATCCAGACAGCTAGGAATTCAAAGAGTGGGTAAGCAGAAGTATGCATAAACTATTTTTATTTCGAAGTCTCATTGACACTGTTAATTTATCTATGATAAATCTGCAAAAAGGCAACGAAGCAATGATGTTTCTTTGCTTCTTGTTAGAATTATAGAAACTCATGTTGGTAATATTGATTAATTCATGCTGATCAAAAGCACCAATTGCGGCCACATCCACACATATATTTTGTTCAGGTTTCCCTTTTCACATTGGCTGCAAAGAAGCTTAAAGCCAAAATTTTGGACCATCTGTAGGACTTCTCTGAGTGCCATTCTCTAAAAGCCACATACTAGATTCTCTGTAATACCTTACCTTTGTTTTTCAGTTTTTCTCACACATTTCTAATTCATATTATCTTGCTTTATTTCATAATAACTGTGATGCCAATCTAAAATAAGGCAATGAATAATGAAATGAATAAAAATTAAAATATACCCTTTATGAATAAGTGGTAAGATTAATTTTTCTATGATACATGCAGTGTACTTTGATGCAAAATTATTCAAAACACAGGGACTACAGGTTAAAAATTATAAAACAAAATCATAGGTATTACAAAGTTAGAGAACCCTTCTACTAGTCTCAGTAGTAATTTCTTGGGAAACCCAAGGTGGCAAACTTATTAGATAAATCAGGTCAATATTTAGGCATTCAGCCTAAGACATACACCTAGCCAACCTACACTGAATTGGCAGACTACTCCTAGCATTCTAATCTCAATTAAGTTCTGATTACTTTTCCCTTCCCTACCTGTTCGGAGGTTCTCTCTCACTATCAACTGATATACATTTTAATAATATCAAACAATTTCATTACCAAGGGTAATAAAAGATACATAGTACATTCTAAAATCAAAACATACATTACTTTTAAGCTACTCATTGTCTTGTATTATCCATGTCACAAGCCCACTTTGGTATTACATACAATTAAGTTTTAATTTTGGCTGTAGAGTAGAATAACAGCATCTCCAATATAATAGCTTCATGTAATTATTGCAGATTAAAAGAGATAAGGAAAAACTGTGAAAGTACTTCAAAGAAAAACACCATTAATGTATATGGTTTTAAGTCTTGAAATAAATGTAGGTAACAAGGGTTTTTTTTTTAACACATAAATTTCTGAATTTTTTTTTTTTTTTTTTTTTTTTTTTTGGTGATGGGAGGTGGGCAACCAAGCAGGAGAAACAGTGCTCTGTCTTGTGGCTCCTCAGGGGAAGGAATACCAGCAGTGGTGTTGTGGTAGAAGCTATGTAAGCCGGGAAGAGCTCCCTTTACCGGCAAGGAATGGTGGTGGTACCTGGAAAGATGTGGAGTCCTCATTTTGGGTAGTGTAATAGTCTGACTCCAATTGTGATACTTAACCACCAATATCTCTCTAGCCCCACTTTCTGTTCTGTCCCACACCAGGGCAAACTAATAAGAAAGCTGAGTGCTCCCTCTTTTGGCACCCAAGGTTCAGCCACGAAGCCTTGCCCCAGCTCCACCCTCTTAACTACCACAAAATCTCAAACCAGTCATTCTTCCCTCTTTTCTCAGGCCATTTTCAGACCTGCCTGGCAGCCTGCCCTGCTCCCTCTAGAAAACCTCATTCTGTGAGTAATAAGTCTCTTCATACCCTTTTGATATGTGTGTGGCATTATCAGTTTTGACATCTGAACCAAATTTTAGGTGGTAGAGTCCATCTGCTTCCATCAAGTTGCCACATGGTAGAAAGAAAGGGAGTTTATGAAAGAGAGAAAAGGGCTGGAGAGTTGGCAGCCAGGAAAATTGAACAGAGGGGCTGTAGGTGGGGAGTCAGTCCCAAGACCAGGCTGAAGAAAGTGTTTTCACCTGAAGACTGTCACTTTCAGTGGCCTGTTAATAGTAAGGACTCCTTCTGTGCTGAAAGAATCTAGGTGGTGATATTGATTAAAATGGTGATGATGATAGCTACTAGCTAATATTTATTGAGTACTTATCATATGGCACACAGTGATAAAGCCAGGATTTGAACTCATGTAGTCACTCTCCAGAACTTGTGCGTTTAATCCCTACGTTATGCTGCAATAAAGAATACTTTTCAATGTATCCTTTATGGGCAAGAGTTATTTCTTTTTCCTTTGCAAATCTACGGTGCATGATTTTGAGGGGCAATGAAAGGGAAGAATGGGCAGAAGCCCTTTCCTGTTTGTTGATATTGCCAGGTAGTGGTGAAAGCAGTGCTAAGGGAAAAAAGTGCAGACTTGGTGGTTCAGCTATTAAATGGAAGCTGAAGTTCCAAAAAAAAATTCATATTTACTTATATAGAGAAAGAAAAGGAGGAGGAGGAGTAGAATATATATCAAAATAATAGCACAGTTACCTCTACGAGGTGGAAATACAAAAGCTTTTTCTTTAAACTTCTAAACATTCTTTTCAAATTATCTCCCATTTATTCATTCATTCAACAATAGCTATTGAGCATCTACTATGTGCCAGGGATGTACCAATGATCAAAACAAATTACTCTGTTACTTATAAAATCAGAAAAGCAAATAAGCTTCATTACAATTAACAGTATCATCTGTTGAATCGCAAGCAATGTAGACAA
This sequence comes from Pteropus alecto, assembly GCF_000325575.1. Taxonomy (NCBI): domain Eukaryota; kingdom Metazoa; phylum Chordata; class Mammalia; order Chiroptera; family Pteropodidae; genus Pteropus; species Pteropus alecto. Next base: position 1,754,356 of record NW_006443129.1, read on the forward strand.
ATAATGGTGTGAAATAGAGCATTTATTCAGGATCTAAATAACTAAATAGCTGTTGGTGCTAAAATCCTTTAGCTTCTCTGTGTTTTGACTTCTCCCTTAATGATGCAGCCTTGTAGATAACAACTTGATAACTCTTCCCCAAAGGCTAAGGGCAGTGTAGAGCAGCTTCGGGGAGAAAACTCACCACTATCAAAGTGGAGTGGGTACAAGGATTCCAGCCAGGGCATTTCTGACCCACAGGGGTAGCTGCTGGCACACTTGCTGGCCTGAGCATGACTTCAGGAATTTAAAATGGTATCTTATATGGGTTCTGCCTGAAGTCGCTCAGAATGCTAATAACCAAGGGAGAAGTAGCTACTTCTAACTTTAGCTAACAGGGATCAAATACGATTTTAAAAAGTGTCTTAGATAAATGCTGCCAAACCAAAAATATGTCTGTCATAGTAAAGAGTATACAATATAGGCCCAATTTCAAATACATTTTCTATTTGGGGCAATGTACTCAATTGATTTGTCTGATATTTATTGAACACCAATGTGCCAGACACATTCCAGGGACTAGGGAAGAAATGGTGAACCAGGCAGATAGATTCCCTACCTTCTTTCTAGTTGGGCACTCAGATAATAAAGCAGTTAGACAAACATGTATTTCAGGTAGTGGTAAGAGCTATGAAGACAAATACAGAAAAGGAACGGTGAGGAAAGAGACCTATTTTAGATAGAATGGTTAGAAAAACACTTCTTGAGGAGATGATATTTGAACGAAGCCCTGAATGAAATGAGGGAACTGGTTGTGAGAAGATTGGGGAAAAAAAAAAACACTCTAGGCAGTGGGAGGAAAAGGCCAGAGCAGAAGCCCTGCAGATGGCATTAGAAGGGTGTATTTGAGGACAAGCAAAGAGAGTAGAATGTGGTAGTGGATTGGGGTAGTGGGTAAGGTCAGAGACAGATCGTGGAGGACCTTGTTGGTCACGTGGAGAAGTCTGAATTTTGTTGTGTGTGATGAAAAAACACTGGAGGTTCCTGAGCAGAAAAGAATCATGATTTCTATGTTTTTCAAGAGATCACTCTGTCTGCTGTATTGAGAATAGTCTGCAGGGGCCAAGCGTGGAAGGAAGGCACCCAGTTAGTGGCTGCACGAGGAAAGAAATGATGTCCTGGGAAGGTGGAAGTGGCTGCCTATAAAAGAAAGATGATATTATTGGCTAAAGGAGACCCTCGTTTGGATTCAGGTCTCTTCACATGTTGCTCTGGAAATAATAGATGCACAATAGGTGCTTATGAACTGTCCATGTAAAACATTTTACCTGTGCTGCTATAGAAGGCAAATCCACTGGATGCACTGAACTCCTCAATGAAGAACTGAGAAAGGGAAATATGCTCATCAGTATTTAAGGACTTGTTTCCATGTTTCCAGTATAGCATGAGATCCTCTTCATTGTAGGCATCTAAAACAAGAAAATAGTATTCTTAGAATAAGCTTCTATAAGCTCTGTGAGGTCTATAACCATATTACATGCAGCTCTGTCCTAGTGTTGCTCCAATGACTTGTATACATTAGGTGCCAAAAAATATTTGCCAATTCCCATACCTATCAGAAGAAAAAAATCTCTAAAAATTAGACCCTATGACTGGCATAGTGTAGAGGTTGTTCTTGTGCCTGCATGATGAGTAAAAACACTCCAAACAGCTGCTCCCATATTTGTGTGCACTGAGTGATATCACAGCACTGTGTTACAGTCACAGGCCTGACCCCAGGTCTGCAGGCCCTTTTAGTTTTGTAGATCTTGTGGATGAAATTCTAAAATGAGTTGAGATCATAAAGAATTTTCTTCTAAAATCAAAAGTGTTATAGAAAGTTTCTAATGGATTTGGGGAGCAGAATCTGTGTAGAAGACATCCGTTGAGGTTCCCAGCATTAAGCCTCATTATGAAAAACTGCATTCAGCTTTTAAGATGTCATATCAAAAATAGCTGAAGGGTCAAAGTGATTGACAAAGCACTGGCTCAGATGCCCTTTGACAGGACTTTGATTAGGGGGGTCTATGTCTAGACCTGAGTTTTTCTGGGGGAAACCAAGTATACTTAATGGAAGATTGTGACTCATATGGCAACATGAATTCTAGATCTTTCCAAACTTGGAAAGTCAGTGTCAGTCTACCTTAATATTAGCAAGAATACACCTGTATAGGGAGCTATTCCTTTATAACCATTGTAGAAATTACAAATACGTAATTATCAAAGCATCCTCCCCCTACCGAATCTTCTCACGAGAGACAACTTGCTATCATCTTTAATTAAAAAAAAAAAAAAAGGCAACTACATATGTTGGATAAACATATTTAGCTTATATCGAAAGTTTTAAATCCTTGTTAAAACACATTTATTTATATGCAAGTTTGTGATGTTATATTCAGATCATGTGTATACCCTCTGTCAGGAAGTAAGACTTACAGCTTTCCAGTTCAAGAGAACAATTTTGAGTGTCAAGAGGAAACCTGCTGAAATCCATAAAGCACATGGCTGAAACAGTTATCCTATAAAAAGAACGAGAAAAAGAAAACTGCATATCATTCAACCACATGGCCAAATAAGCATGCAATAATGCAGCCCTCTTACTGTTTGCTTGCTTTGTGTGCCTTTCAAGAATAATGCAAATCAGGCATTACCATCTTCTTTCCAAATAATGGATAAGGAAGCACCCCCCAGGAAGGTGGACGATTTGCTTAAGACACAGAGATAATCAGTGATTTCCTGCTCTAATAATTGCTTCTGAGCTCACCATTTCCTGGTCAATTCCCTCTATATTTTATGGCTCTGAGATCTTCAGAAAACCACACTTCAAAGTGAGAATACTTTTAAATAGATTTAAATATTTCCTGCTTTTGGAAGATCCAAACTTAAATAGTTTCTAGTAATAAAGAACTGATATGGTGGTAATAAAAAACTATGGGTAAAGGTTTCTCTCACAAAGCAAATTTACCTGAGGAAATCCTCTTTCCAGGCATGAGGATAAAGCCCAGAGCATTTTTAGTTATAGATTTATGTGCACAATGCATAATTCAGGTGCTATTAAGTTGAAAGGCTTGCATACTGATGAGGATTGCTTTTTCAAATTTTATATCCTCCTAGATTTTCCTGGCTTTAGGCAGAGGCTGCTGTACTATGATCCTGCCACAAAGTAGAAACTGTGGTACTCACAATAGCAGATCAGAGGTTCATAAAAGGCCCCTGAGCAAGTCTGCAAAAAAACAAAGGCAACAGCTGCTCCTACCCATGGTGCCACCAAGTTAATCAGAGAAGTAGAACTATTTTATCTTCCATGGGTTGAATTCTACTGTCAACAGTCACTCAGCAAAATGCTATGCCAGGGAGGTGCCTGGATGAATTTGTGTCACAAAACATATTGATTTTGGCATATTCCTAGTACTTTAAAGCGAGAAGGGACCTCTAAAGTCTTTGAGTCTGCCTCCTGCATGGTATACATGAATAAATGAACCGCCAAGGAGGTTAGGTGGGTGGTGTTAAAGAATGTATTATTTGTGACATTTGTTAAAGAAAGTAAGGAAGACTTTATTGAGAGGCAACTGTAATGGGTTTTTTTTAATACGGGAGAGAGATTGGGCTCAACTCCAAATATAACAAGGAAAAGTGGAACTTCATAACCAAGAAGCATGATGTGGGTCAATGGATGGAAAATTACTCAGAGGAAACATCAGGGGTAAGGAGGCAGGGGGATTCTGGCTAAATGGACCAAATAGGATTCTTGCTGAAGACAGGCCAGGGTGATCAGATGTTACCTGGGGAACGGTGAAGGATGAGGAACCTGATCAGATATTGAGGATGGGGATTCTGGCTAAATTGACTTATCAAAGACAAACACGGAAGCTCAAAAGTCAGGGTCTAGGTGAAGAGAGAGTTCAGAGAAGCATCAGTAGAGTTTGATCAAGAAAAGAATTTTTGTCAGTAGATAGTACTAGGACCAAGCCTAGAACCAGGTGACATGGCTCTGGGCTTAGACTGGCTCTGCTGTCAGTTGGAATAGTTATACAGACGACAATTTTGAGTCCTTCTGTGTTCAGGGATTTCACAAGACCACTCTCAAGTTCAATGATGAGCTAAAAGGACTGATAGAACTCTTCAAAGCTGTTACATTAACAGTTAACAGTTTGTTACAATGAAAGGAAAAAGTGCATAGGGCAGCATCCAGGATGGACCAGGAACAAGTTTCTATTTGTCCTGTGCTAATGGAGTTATGGGGTCAGTGCTTAATTCTCCTAGCAATGATGTGTAACAACAGCCATGGAGTACTGCCAACCAGAGAAGCCACTGAGCCTTGGGTCTAAAGAAATAATTGAGGGTTGGACACATAGGTATGTCTGACTCTAGTCTCCAGTTCCTCCAGAGTTATCATCACATGATATCACCTCCCTATCTCTAATGTGGCCCAAGACCTCCGTCATAATCATACAGACAATCTGGTATAGGCCAAGGCCTCTGGGTAAACAAAGACACTCTCATCTGACAGGATATTCCAAGGGCTTGGAGGTTACCTCTCAGGAGCTGGGCAGGAGCCCAGTCTTTCCTTGGAATGCGCAGGCTATGGACAATCGACTGAGTATTTCTTTAATGGACATCCTTCCATCCAAATAAGTAATTTAAAACAGTTGACTCCTTGGGCAGGTGCTGCTGTTCTCCTTCTGATTCCCAGTGAAGCCTAATTCCAGTACTCTAGAGTGCTACGATACTCTTGATTTAAAAGTCCTTTTGAAAGTAGTACTTCCCTTTAGTTACATTTTAAAAAACATTGATAGGCTTTATGAAATGTCTGGCCATAGCACCTTTGTACTAGTGAGCAAGATATTTTTAAGGAATAAAAAGAATTTGTATTGGTTTCTTATGGCCAATGTAACAAATTACCACAAACTTCATAGCTTAAAACAACAGAAACTTATTCTCTCACAGTTCTGGAGGCCTGAAATTAGTGTCACTAGACTGAAATCAAGGTGTCAGAAAGGCCCTGCTTCCTCCAGAGGTTCTAGGGGGAAAATTCATTCCTTGCCTCTAAATGGCTTTTGGCAGCTGCCAACATTCCTGGGTTGGTGGCAGCATCACTCCAATCTTCGTCTTAATGGTCACGCTACCTTCTACTCTTCTGTGTGTATCAAATCTTCCTTTTCCTCCTTCTTTCAAGGATATTTATGATTGCATTTAAGTCTGAACTAGATAACCCAGGATAATTTCCCTTTCTCAAGATTAACTTAATCACATCTGCAAAGATCCTTTTTCTGTCTCATAGGGAAAATTTGACAGGTTTTAGGGATTAGGACATGGGTATCTTTGGGGAAGCCATTTTCCCCCCATCTATTTCAGTATCTTTCTGGGATTTCTAAGGCATGAAAAAAAGAAATAAATTGCTTAGATTTACTAAACATTTTTAGAATTACCTATGATAAGCTACTTGGTATACACAGAACTCATTAGGCTTAAATGACATATGGTACATTAAAAACAGAAGGCTCTTATAGCATAGTGTCAGAACTAATGTTTCAAATTTAAAAAAATACATGAAAAAGGAAGTGAGGAAATTAGCAGGAACTTGTATGATAACTATACTTTCCCATGAAAAATGAAGGCAATTGTTAAGAAAGTTACTTAGCTCATCCAAGATTCCAAGACTGCTTGGTGGGCTGCAGTGGTGGGGTGGAGCTGGTGAGTAGGAAGAGCAGTTTTGCATACCTAGAAAATTGTGTGCTGGACTTAAGGATTTCCACAGTTCAGCTCCACTCTATTTATTCAATCTTATTTCCTACCATTCTCCAATACAGGCCCGAGTAAGTATAGTTAGGAAACCATTCTTTAAAATCTGGAAGTTAGAACCGGGAAAAAAATCTCATCTTTTGCTTGTGCTCCAATCTCCAGCATCACTAAACACACAGCACTATCGTGAGCTTCGTCCAAAGTGAGACCAACTTGGCACAGACGGCCATGATACAGGGAGCCAGCAGTGGCAGACAGCCCTCACCTGAGACTGAAGAGGACATTTCCATCAGGGCGGACACGCAGCATGATGTTCTCCACAGTCGTATCATGGATGAAGGATCTTTTAGAATGGACAAAAAAGACATCGGGCACCCAAATCTTTTTGATCAATCTATGATCAAAGGTCATGCTTTTGTTTGTTGTGCTAGGAAAAGAGAGTCTTTCATCTTTCCAATAATGCCTGAGATAAAAAGTCATCGTAAAGTCCTAGGCAGAGAGAAAAAGAGACAAGTCGAAGTCAGGAAGAATATGATTCAGGATGATCAGTCAACACAATTAGTCCTGGATGTTACTGACCTGTAAATGAATGGCTTATATTGTATTTTCAGGTATATTTAGGATGAAGCTAGTGAGCTTCGGCTGCAGAGTCTCTCCCTCACCTGGACTCCAGTGAATGTTGAGAGTTTCTGGGAAGTATAGAGCGTTTGTGTTGGGAGAGAAAAGCCAGTTGTAACTGGGAAGCATTTCTACATAAGCACTCTGGTAAAGAACCTTGAGAGATCTCAGAAGAAACTCCATGCTCTAGTATTTTATTTTGATCTCTTTTCCCATTGTGAATGAATATTCACTTTTATACCTAATTTCGTATTCATAAATTTGATTGTTTTTGTTAAAGAAGGCCCCCCTCCAAGTTGAATAAACCGTAGTCCCACAAAATACTCAACATGGGATTTATTCGAGCTGTTAGTAGAAAGAACTTCGTCAGAGGTCCTGGGGCAGAGGCAATGGTCTTACTCACTTGAGAGACAGAAAGCACCATAAAATGGTGGTTCTCAAATTCAAGGTTGCAAAAGAATCACCTGTGATTTTGTTCAAATGGCACATTCCCCAGAAGTTAGTTCCTGGAGACTCTAATTTGGAATAGCTTAGGGATTTGAACTGTTAATGTAAGGAGGTAAGGAGGGGAAAAGCCATACTAACATCATATTAACAGAAAAAAAATCTGATTAGTCAATGATTTGAGTTTTGTTTGGCTCTCAGATGCAACATGTAAGATTTTGTTTGTTTGAACAGAAACTCTCCGAGCTTCGTCTAAGTCATTGGGTGTGGACAATGACAATATGTTTCACTTTTCACAACTGTTTATTTCTTACTATCATTTATTTCCCAACAATACTCAAATTTTTCTTGAATTAACACATAAATATAGAACTTTGACAATTTTAAATATGTCCTGTCATCTTTCATTTAGTTAACATTTGGATGGCAATAACTAATTGAGGAGTCACTATAAATAAAAATATTAATTAAGATACATATGGAAAGATTATTTGACCTTACAGTGTAATTTATAATTCTAGGTCCTGCTTCCTTGAGAGATCCCTTCTTTGTTCTTTCTCTCTCTTTTTACATTTTTATCTTTAACTGTGATATTTGCATATTATAAAAGTAATACATGGAATCTAAATTTCAGAGCTTACTTCTATGAAAAACACTACATATAAGCTACAGCTCATATATCAAAAATACTTTTATTCTCAAAAGTCTCCAAAAGCTAATTTTGAAAATTTCACAAGAACACCTATGTAAAAGATTCCAGAAAAGGGAATGAAATGCAAGGATTAATGTACATAACACATTACATGAAATGATAAACAACAAACTAAATCTTTCCAGATGGAAAATGGAGTTTGAAATGAAAGTAATTAAAATCCTCCCTATTTATGGAAGGGTTATTTCCTGGTTTTATTTTTAATTCCTGCCCCCCACCCCAAAGCTTCCATATTTAAAGTAGAAAACAAAGGATGATAAGCATTTGGTTAAGGGCTGCAACCTCAAATGACTGTAGGACCAGGTGAGCAACATCAATGAATGAAGCGGGATGAACCTAAGAAAATCCAGGCATTGTTTCCAGGGCAAGCTGGAGGGCACAGTTCCACCTAAAGGCATTTACCATTAAATTGGTTAATACTTTTTAGGGAGGTGGGAGTAAAACTAAAATTTGAACCAAATCCAGAATTGAAACCCAAACCAAAACGTATTCAAAGCTGCGTCTCACCAGCGAGTACCTGTTACGGCTCTTGTAGTTAACAGTTGCACCTAGTGTGGCATTGACAGAAAGCAAAGAAAGGCAACTACAGGAGATGATGAGAAAGACAGCACAACTGAAGAGAACAAAATTAGATGGAGAGAGCAATTCAGATGTGAGAATGTATATCACTTAGGTGAGACTAAGGAAATGGACATTCAAAATTTGAAACTATGAAAGTACTCCTTATTTGATATAGAAAAATATACCAAAATGGGCTACACAAAGCTCTGAGACATTACCAAATTAACAGAAAAGTTGTAGGTAAAGGAATTACATCTGAAAACAAATGATGTGTGTGCTTAGATATCTAAGTTCACCATGGCACTAATTGTTATTTCTCAAAGCAAAATCCTGAAAAGCCTTAAAATTACTTAAGTGAAAAATAGCTCTGGTAATTACGTAGACAAGGAAGGTAGTTCTAAGGTGAGAGTTGAGAAAATAAAATAGAAAAATTATGGTAGGGGGGTATTAAAACATAAAAATAGCTCAAATGGTAAAACCAACTTGAGGGAGGGGGAAGAAGAAACCAAAAAGCAAGGCATACAAAACAAAGAAGACTGAAAAAGGCTAAAAGGAAGGCTAATTGATGAGTTTCAGGTTTTAGGGGCAGTGATTCACAAATTTATGAAAACATAGATATTTCGTTGCAAGCTAAAATAATGGCAGTCTGTTCTAAATTTCTAGAAAATAATAGGAAATAGACATTTTCTTAATTTAAATTTTTAGTTCCCAGGAGTTTTAAAAAATCCTTTGTTGTCTTCTATTGTTTATCTACAGATAAGCAATGTTAATGGTAATTGAAACATTTGAAAGATGTTCATCAAACATGGTTCAATTATCCATCACTTTATGGGTAAGGAATGATCGTGATTTCAAAATTCATATATTTTATGATTATGCTTCCTTCTTATACAATTATTCCTGGTTCATGTTACACAGCTAAATATATCATGATTTCCTACAGCACTCCACCATGTAAACCATTCAAAGAAAAGGAGAAGAGTAGAAAAGGAATAAGAATTGTCACCAAGGGCAGAAAGAAATGGATAGATGAGAGCAAAGCACCCACAACTCTATTAAGCAAAGTTGAAAAGATAAACAACATAATTTAAATGATTTGTCAAAATAGTGACACTAGTGAGCCTCCATTCTTTCAGAAAAAGACCAGTATCTTATGGATACTTACCATGTTAACCTCTGAAATGCTGTCGATACTTTCAATCTGGACATCTATACCCACCGGCACTGGAGACTCTTCAGAAAGAAAAGTGGGTAAAATACTAAGAAATCATTAGAATTATTTTGCAAACATTTAAAGCAGAGAGATTAATGTTGCAAATTAATTACTTTCCACATTTTTAACAACAAATTTCTCCATTATCTGTTGATAATTATACATTCAATTATAATAATAAAGGCACATGTGTAAATAAATGTTACTCCAATAATCATTACACATTTGCTTGAAAACAATTTAATATTTTCTATCTTATAATATACTTAGTGCACAGTGGTGTTTCCAGGTTTGTTTGTTTTTTTAACTAGCAGGGATTTAAAAAGGAACATTTTGAAAACATGTCTCAGAGCATGTAGAATTCTGTATCTCTATGGTAGATTTTATAGTCAGAGAGTGAAGTGGTCATAGAATTTACGACTCTGGAAAATGTGGGAGCTTTACTCTCCTGCTAAAACAATCAGCCTTTTTCACTTGAGCAGTGCTTGGCAGGCTAGAAGGACGATGATGATACTACTGTGCTACACAGGTGGAGGCCATACATTCAGACATTGGTAACCACAACCTGCATTTGGGATGAAGCAAACATCCTTAGAAATGCATTTGATGACAATACACTGAGAGTCAGAACTGGAGTGACTTCAGACAGAGAATGGCTGAAATTTGTTTGCAGTTGGGTCTCACAGAATTAGGTTTGTTGGCCCGAAGAACCCAAACAATGACACTAGAGAGTCCAGTCTAGACTGAGACCAGGACATTTCCTTGTGTCACCTCATAAATGGTTTCACCATTTCTTGCGCGAAGGGACACTGATATTAATAATTTCATTATTTAGTGCTGTGTAAGAAATTTAATGCAAATATATGCTAAAATAATTTATATATTTATACATATAGTCTTCGCATGTTTTCTTTCCGTAGGGACTATTCCTCAATTAAATTGTACTGTCTCTGTGTAGTCCTGAGTTAAAAAATACTTTCAACTATTGTTTAAAAAAATAGCAATCCTGCTTTGATAGATACTGGGTGACTGTTTTAGTCAAGATCCAGGATTTAGAAGGGTATGGCCAGAAAAACTTCCTTACTGAGGTCAATTAATGTCTGGATGTGCTACATGTGACTCATATAGTGCGTATAATTCAATAAAGCACCAAATTATTATTTATTTATTTTTTAAAAAAATTTTATAAGAGTATATTTGAACCAAACTGATGACAATTTCTGGGAAGCAAGATCTCAAATGTTTTTTCTATTGTGTTTTAAACAGACAACACATTATAACACAAAATATGCCTTGCCAGTTCTTGTTCACTATCTACGACTTCTCCCCCATTAACTGGCTGATGTTTCCTTCATGTTATCAACACAGATTCCATTTTCTCTTCCATATGTCTATATCCTCAATATCATTCCTTATTTACAAGGGTTCCAGCTGGGCAGGCACTGAGCCTGTTGCTTGAATATATTTCTGCTTCAGATTTCAGGAAAACCATGCTTGCATCTTAACCACCTACTACTTCCTGCTATATTGGATCAACTACTTTCTACAACAGTAATAATGACAATTCTGTAAATAATATTGTTTAATGATAATTGATTAAGCATTAACTTGGGAACATCTCAGTATTATGCCTTTGTAAGATTCAGCTCTAATGCTTTTTGTTTGTTTGCCTTTTTTTCTTTAATTAGTAGAGGTATCAAAATAAAAATTTATAGTAACGCCTCATCTATGGCTTTACTTGGCCTTTGAGTATGAGAAAATCTTCCCATGAATTCTATTACTCCAAAGGAATGAAAGGTTTGGAGAGTTCTTGGAGAGGTAACAAAATATCCTGAATAAAATTCTGGCATTCAAGTCACAGAATAGGGTTTGAACCCAGCTCTACCACCCATATGTGATCAAAGGGAAGTAACAGCTCTAGTTTAGTTTCCTCACCTATAAAATTAGAGTACTAGTACTCACCTTAGAGACTCATTTGAGGACTAGAAATAATACACAGTTAGTACACTTAATTGATGCTACTGCAATTTAGCAAAAATGTGAACCTGCCTCTAGGAATGCAAGCCACTATTCCCAATCCTACTCTCAAATGTTTAGATAATCAGTCCATTCCTCACTGAAAAATGATATAGTGCTTCTCATAGAGCATTTATTTTATGACAAATATCTGAGAAGTCTGAGAACTTGGATTTAGGATCTTGTAACTTATAAATAGATCTTAGTTGCTGATGACTACCTCTGCAAGCCTGGGGACAACCTTACAAAGTCTCCATACAAGGATATATTCATGCCATCACGAGACAAGCTGTGGGCCCTCAGGGTTGTTTGAAGGCTGGTCTGACAGTGGAGCAAAAACATGGCTGGTTCCTGGAAACATCTTAGACATGTTCTTTCCTCCCTCCAGTTTATACTATTCTTATGGGGATGAGCACTTCCATTTGCAAGGAAAGTGTTTGCCTTTGGATGTCATCTGACCTCATTTTTTTTTGCATCCTTTGGGCTCCATGTCCACGTGCTCCTTACTTCTGGATCTATGAATCTATACTGTGGTCTGACATTGTTGAGGACAGAGTGGAGGGTGAGGGGCATGTAAAGGCAAATGCAGAATCATAGAATTTTGGAGCTGGATAAAAGCTCCAAAAGTCATTCGTTTTATAGACAAGGAGCTGAGTCCCAGAGAGAGAAGGTGGCAATCCAGCAGATAGGTTAAAAAAAAAAAAAATCATGAGATTTGTAGCCACATAAATCCAAGTAAAAGCCAAACTTCTGAAAATCCCTTAGCTCTTCAGTTTGCTCTTTTGTAAAATAGGGAAAATAACTATATGGTACCTACCTAATAGGATTTCTATGAGACTAAAACAAAGAATGCATGTCAAGTCCTTAGCCTAACTCCATTCAAATATCTTGACAACCATTTATTCATTACCTATCGAATCAGTAATATATACAACAACATGAATAATAACAATCTTATAAATATTATTAACTCTGTACATAAAGCATTTGAAATATAGAAAAAGTTAAATAAATATTAATCTTACAACTATGGTGTTGATTTCCCATGATCACCAACCAGGTAGTACCACATCCATTTATAGTCCTCTTTATATATATAGATAGATCATCAATCTAGTTTTTATGCATGCTGGGATAAGGAGAATTCAATGGAAGTTTTACATTTTATTTCTACAGTGCATGTAAAATCCAGTATATATTATCTCATGTTATCATTACAACTACCTTTTAGTTAGCTAGGTAGAGCCAATTTTAGCTCCATGTGACATATGAAGAAACTCACGCTCAGCGAGGTTAGAGAACTTGCCTGAAATCTAAAGCTAGTTATGCAGGAATATAGTCAGGTCCTTCTGGCTCCCAGTCTAGTCCTCCTGTTTGACAAGCAAAGACTATACAAGTGGCTTTTACAACGTTAGCTTTTCTCTTTCCTCAGTATCCAGTATCTAGATGCTAAACTGACTTCGCTTTAAAGAAACAAAGAAATCATCACCTGTAAGACTAAAAGAAAAAAGCTCTTAGTTATTGGAGATGTAAAGGGTAGGGAAACATAAATAAAGAAAACGAGCCACAATTTATAACCCAAGTTAAACAAAAAAGCTCTCCTAAATTTATATCCTCCCGTTTGCACTTAATGAGTCAATTAATCTTCTTATGCTTTATAAAAGTAAAATACACTGCAGTAGCAGCTGGTTTTAATGTTAAAGCTAATTAGGAAAGCACATTAAGACAAGAGAAATGCTGAAGTTACATTTAGCTCGAGAGGAAAGGAGTATGTGTATGTGTTTGTGATATGGACAAATATAAAGAAAGAGAAGATAAATTAAAGCTCGTCTTTTTTATCTCGCAGTCTCATTTCCTCCTGGAGGCAGCCTTGAGAGAACAGAGAAATGGGTCACTGGATAAGGAGCTGTTCTGATCAAGGCAAAGAAGGTTAAGGACTATATTTTACAGAGCAAACAGATGACACTTGTGACTGAATTTATGGATTTTTCTGCCTGAACACACAAGCCATTTGGACACCAATTACCCCCAGTCCATGACTGTCAGAAAAATTTCTTAATCGTGGGATGATTTGCCACCTGCCATTAAACAGCACACTTTAATTGCATTTTTAATAACCCCACAAAGTAGCCGCAGGGGGAAAAATTGTTTTAAAAAGAATCTCACTAAAAAAAAAAAAAAAAAAAAAAAATATTAGCATGTATCTCTAACACATCAGGAGAATTTTATGAGTCAATTTTATGTTTTTCTGGGGATGGGGATGACAAAGCAAGGAAGAATAAAGGCATAAATATTTGTAAGGTAAAAACAGAGGGTGAGCACTTAATGATCTACAGCGGTGTTTCTCAAATTGTAATGTGTATTCAAATCACCTGGGGATCTTGTTAAAAGGCAGATTTTGATTCAGAAAAACCTGGAGTGGGACCTGAGCTTCTGCATTTCCAACTAATTCTCAGGCGATTCTACTGCTGGTCCTTGAACCACTTTCAGCTACAAAGCCTTTCTAGAGTGTTTGTTTCAAGGTCCAAATTCAAGGACAGTCATTTTTCTCTCAATCTTTCTGTCTGTCAACGGTCTAAAATAGACCCATAAAAACTCTTTAGGAATTCATTTAATTGAGGTACCTAACCTGACAGGCATTAGGGCAGCTTTGTGAATTCGTGTTGGAGAGAGCACGTACATCATTTTGAATTTCTGACTACCGCTCGGGAGAGGCCAATTCCGACATTCCTGTGTGGCTGGTGCCCCCTAGTGGCCCAAGAGACTCATAGCCGGCCAAGTTCATTTTAAGATTTTCGCAAACCCAATGGTGGTAGGGCATTTTAGAAATTTTTATAAAATCATAGAGACCAAGGTACAGAACACCCGCGAGATAGCTGTAGAGTATATTATCCAAACTCTGAGCAAATTTTGTTGGAAGAAAGAAACGGGTCTACTGGGAACGGCAGTTAAGTCAGGCATCTTTAGTAGAATTGTGGTAAGGATAACACATCTGAGAAGCCGTGATCTAAAGAAAAAGAAGATAAACAGTCTTGGAAATAAAAAAAATAGACACATCTTTAAACCTGATTAATTTTGAGCCTTCTAAGGTCTTAATTAGGTTACATAACTGTGAGACATGCTCTGGAAAAACAAAAAAATTAAACTCACCAAGGTATAATCTGATGCTGATAATTGAACTGTGTAGTTATAATATGTTGATTATGAGACCACCAGCAGCAGAATTGCCTAGAAATTTATTATAAAACCAGACTGTTGGCCCCACCTAGATCTAGTAGAGTAAAAACTCTGGGAGTGAAGCCCATTAACCTGTGTGTTAAGAACCCCCAGGTGATTCTGATGTTCACTGAAGTCTGAGTCACCAATCTAATAAAGTCAAAGCCAGACCCTTAGAATTGCAACACTATGGATTCCAGGAAATAAAAACAACAACAACCAAACAAACAACCCTCAACATAACAATTACTTGACAAATTGGTTCTCTAGGGTACCTATGTGCCTGTTGCGCTTCCCTTGGTCATTACCACGATCTAGGATTATCAAATCCCCCCCACCCCATACTAAGTATTTGAAGTATTGGTTCTTTATCAAAAAGCTGAACCTGTTCCACTGCTGGAGGATCCTGCCTTCTCACTCTCACATTCACTTGCCTTCTAGTCACAACTCTAACATATTGAAAAATTGTCAATTCTGGAATTGTGGGAGTGGGAAACAATGACAGGAGCGTTGGGATGGATTTAGCAGTAGGGCGGAGAGTGAAATTTAACTGGTTGATTTCACCACATCCTGTGTATGTCTAGAAAATCTGACACTCGCAGCGATGCAGCTATACACAGTTAAACGATCTGAGGGGAGGAAAGACTTTGCTCCACATCGCCTCCGTACCTGCCATTGCATCATGGTTCCACCACTTGCTGCTTTTTTCTTGGTCTTGAGCAAATCTCTTATCTCTAAGCCCCAGTTTTCACACTGGATTATTAGGGATCCCAACTGTGTCTACTTCCTAGGGTCACTGTGAGGGAGTGTGGAATGAGCTAGTGCACATGGCCTGGCATGCCGACAGAACAATTTTATTGGCTGAAGGTGATAAAAAGCAAAAATCCCTCAGCAGAGTTGTTTCTTAGGGAGCCAAGCATTTGGTACACTACTTCTTCCACGTTAGCCAGGTGTTATAGCTTACAAGAGTATTCAGTAGGGTTTTATGAATACCGTCATGTGATCCAATTTACAGGGTTTAGTTGAAATAAGTTAGTGTATTGGCAAGATATATTCATTCACTATTTATTGAACATATACTCTTTATAATTAGTAAATAGTATGGATATTTAGTGAAGATATTTATCTTTTTTTGGTCAATTTAAAATGCATAAAAATAAAACAAACCATTGTTCTCATTCAAGAGAATGTCATCGTAAAAGGTATCCTTGTTTTCATTTTGTTTTTTAAATGGTCTTTCCTTGTGTTTTAGTCTTAATTGCTTCAAATTTTCAGCTCCATTTTGACAGTGCAATGGATTGTGACATAGAGTTTGGTAAAGATAATACTCACTTCCAAATCCAGGTCTCATTGCAAAATCGTGGTCCTCTATGTGGAGAAGTTGCTCATATTTTAGGGGCCACACTTTGGTACTGTCATCTTTCCTCATTCTGGTTTCTTGTTTGCTGTCCCTCCAAAGGGGAAAAAATACTTTTGAGATATGTATGCATCTGATGTTTTGATTTAGGTTAGACTTCTGTGTTCAACATGGTATTCTCTGAAATATATACATAAAAGCTCATTTTCTCAGTTCATATTACACATATCAAAAGTTCTGCCAACATTTTCTCTTTATTTTTTATATAAAGGTGGGTAGGGCAGGTGGGGTAAACCAAATTTTGGAGCACCTTAAATGACAAACTGAGTTTGGATGCAATGAACTGACAGGCAATGTTTCTCAGAACATGGTGTTTAGGCCAGGAAAACCTGATCACTACCACGTGGGTGGAGGTAATCAAAATTCAGACCCGCGGACTCCACCTAAACCAGAACCAAAGAAAATGTGGCCTACGAATCTGCATTAAACATGCTGTCTACTGAAGTTAAACTACTTCTGCCCTATGACAGCAAAAACAAAAATGCTGCAGAATTGTAAGCTGATGAAAATAGTGTTTTACAATGACAAAATGAGCAGAAAGTATGGGCACAGGTTGAGGTGAGAGGTAGAACCTCTATAGTAGGTTCTGGAACTTGAGGAATAGCAATGGGAATGGAAAGAAACCAAAATAAAAATGGATGGGTTTGACAATTGATTGGGCCCAATGCCAAGTCCGATTGTGAAGGAGGTGAAATCTATTCTCAATTACAGCTCATTAGGGCAAGACAAAGCAGGGAATGGCCTCTTGGGGAGTAAAGCCCTGTTAACTCCCTGGGTACATGACCTCAGACAAGTTGCTGGCTTGGCCTCCCTGACTCATTTTTAGTTCTGTGATACATTCTTCTCAGTGATATTCTCAGAGTGGGGGTAAAATGCCTGTGAAAGCACAGCCCCTCTGTAAGTGACATGCAGCAGTCTTCTCGTCTCAGGTGCTGGAGACTGTTTGGCTCCTCCTTCCAGAAAAGCATGTCTGTCATCGTTACTGTCATCATCTTCACCATCAACAAAACAATAACACAAGACCCTGAGGGATCTACAAGGTGAATTCTAATTACTCTAAATTCCTGATATGCTTTTGCATTAATAAATGTCTTCTCCAGCAAAGAGATGTAAATTTTAACTCAGTAAAATGACTTTGATGGTGGGAATTTCACATTCTAAAGCAGCTGGTTGAAAAAATATATCCAGGCTTATGGGCAACTATATCATCCAGTATGTTCTTTCAGCAAGGAATTTTTCTGGCTGAAACCCTCAGAGATTTATATATGTATTTTTGCCATTGATTGAAATGGGGAAATTGGAGGAAGAAACCTGTTTTGGGTAGAAGACAATGAATTTGATTTTAAAAATGTCAAATCATTGTATCCTATGAATAATTAAATACATAGAGCTATCTCTTCCAAGGATATAGAATTAACTAGAAAATTTCTTTCTAGGAGGTAGACCAAACTATTTATTCAAAAAGTAACAGCAGCTAGTTTTTATGCAATACCTACTATGTTCAATGCTCCATACCAGATGTTGTATAAATATTATCTCCTTTGGCATGCATCTGCATCACCTGGTTTGCTGGGACCCATGCCCAGAGTTTCTGATTCAATAGGTTTGAGGTATGAGAATTTGCATTTATAACAATTTCTCAGGAGAACCTCTGGTCTGGAAAATATTTAATAAAAGCTAAGTAGTTATTATTTTAAGAAAAATGGAATGTAACTTTAGGTGGAAACTCATGAAAATTTGTGAACTCCTTTTTAAATAAAATACAACTAAGTGGTATATCACTAATGTGTCATTTCAGCAGCATGGCTTCCTATGAGATTGGAAAGGGTAAATCTTCATCAAAAATCCCAGAAACACCAAACACAGAGCCTGCTATGAAATGCACTCTTGGCAATACCTGAAAGCACACACACCTGTCCTTACCTGAGGGTTCTTCTGGTGCACAGTGAGATGTCCCATATTTACTTGTACTTGGCTTTATTTTATACCTCATCTATTTCTTAAAAAAAGATTATGTGGCTTGTATACTATCTAAAAGAAATTCGAGAATTATGTACTCCTTCACAATATTTAAGTAGACATCTACAATTTTTTCATAATAAAATTTAAAATTACTTAAATATTAATCATTTAAAACATTTTTCTACTTTTAATGTACTCATGGAATCTAAATATCCACATCATGTATTTTTTAAAAGCATGAATGAGCTCTTCTTTAAAAATCATAAATTTAATCTCATTCCTTGTTTTCTTTGAACTTGCACTTCCATTTTATTTCCTTCCTAGAATTTTATCACCTTATTATACTTCTTTGCAAGAATAAAGGTATATACATTAAAATTAACTTTTTAAAGCTCTTATGACTATTACAAATAGAGCAAAACATAACTCATATAAATGTTGATAAATACTTATTAAAATTATGAATAAAATTTTATCAGAAGTATAAATCTTAATGAAGTGATGGTACATTATCCCCAATTATTTCCTGTAGCTGTATATAGATATTACTCATTGCTACAATGAAACCAGATCTAGCATAAATTCTATTACTAATTTTTACTTTAAAAATTTTTATTTTTTTACTGAGGTATAATTGACATAATATTATATTAGTTTCACTATACAATGTAATGATTTGATATTTGTACATATTGTGAAGTGATCACCACAATAAGTGTAGTTAACATCTCTCACCATACATGGTTACAAACATTTTTTTTCTGCCGACCTTTAAGATCTACCCTCCCTGCTACTTTTAAATATGTAACAGAGTATTATTGACTGTAGTTCATGCTGTACATTACATCCCCATGACTTATTTATTTTATAACTGGAAGTTTGTACTTTTTGATACCCTTCCCCCATTTTACCCACCTCCAACGTCCTGCCTCTGGCAACCACCAATCTGTTTTCTGTATCTATAAGCCTGGTTTCTGTTGTTGCTGTTGTTGTTATTTTTAAATTTCACACAGTATTTGCCCTTCTCTGACTTATTTTACTTAGTATAATGCCCTCAATCTTCATCCACGTGGTCACAAATGGCAAGATATCCATTTCGTATGGCTTAATAATACTCTATTATATATACATATGTACATATTAACATACAAATATGTGTGTGTATATATATGCATATATACTATATATACATATATACACTACATATATTATGTACATATACATAAATTACAACCTTTTTATCCATTCATCCATTGATGGATACCTAGGTTGTTTCCATATCTTGACTATTGTATATAATGCTGCAGTGAACATAGGGGTGCATATATCTTTTGGAATTAGTATTTTTATTTTCTTTGGAAAAACACCCTGAACTGAAATTGCTGAATCATATAGTAGTTCTATTTTTAATTTTTGAAGGAAACTCCATACAGTTTTCCATAGTGGCTGTACCAATTTACATTCCTACTGACAGTACACAAGGATTTCCTTTTCTCCACATCCTTGCAAAAACTTGTCATTTCTTGTCTTTTTTACAGTAGCCACTTTAACAGGTATGAGATGATAGCTCATTGTGATTTTGATTTGCATTTCCCTGGTCCTATTTTTTTAACTTTTATAGATGAAAATATTGAAAACCTTTGTTAATATATATGTAAGTACATGAAATTTAAAGAAATTTTGTTTCAGCAATATCACTTTATTTAAATTCCTTTTTATATTCTGAAATTCATATTGTGATCACACTATGATCATCAGAAATTATTTCTAATGATCTGTAACCTGGCAAATTAATTAGATGCTTCCTTCCTTCAGTTTTGTTGAAAGCAAAAAAAAAGAAAAAGAAAAAGAAAGAAAAGGAAAAAATAATAAAAGGAAATCACCCAGTTTGGAAGATGTGTTATTTAAAGTGAAGTCATCCTATACCTCAACAACAGTATTTATAAGTCTCTTTGTAACCAGGAAGATTTTCTAGACTGGGGTAATAGGCTAAATGGGACAGAGCAATCATTAAAGGGAGGCTACAAAGGAGACTGCCACCAGGTTTGCTGATGGAAAAATTTTAGGAAAGACATCATTTCTTTGAAGTACCAGAAATGATTTTTAAAAAACGATCTGTGCCCATAGACCCCACTGATAGCCTGCATGCACCCTGAGGGGTACATTGGATTCCAGAAGTATAGGTGCCCTATTTGAAGACTCTGGGTTTATTTTAAAAAAAAAAAAGATGTATACATATACATATATATGTATATGCGTGTGTGTATATATATTAGGGCTGAACTAGAACAGACAAAGGTGAGAGAAGCAAATATGCCTAATAAGGGGGTTAATTTATGATGGAGCATCAGATTTAGCTCAGAGCTTTCTAATCGTATTCCACATACGTATCATTTTTAACTACTTTGTGCCTTCTGTACTCTCCTCTTTTCTAGAAAAAAAAAATGATTTCATTTTTAGTAGCTACCAAAAAAGGCTTTCAGAAACTCCTGTCTGAGGAGAGGGGCTTCCGGAAGGTTGGGTCCTAATGGGATAGAGCAAGGAAACCTTGGCTCATGGAGAGTCTTAGCATTCTCAATCACTATCTTTGCCCAAAAAATATTATGAACATTATTTGAGGAAGAGTAGGTGTAAGTCTTGGTAATTGTTACCATTTTTCTCTTTGAGTTAGAACCTTTTCCTTCTTGGATAAAACAAAGGAATCATATTTCTATGCTTCCCCTCTTCTCAGTATCAGAAACTCCACTATAATTTTTTAACCAAGAAACTGGGGGTCTGGAGGGAAGGAAAAACTGAATTTTGACTGGTTTCAGGAGGACTAAGAGGGTCTTTGAGGAGGACATTAGGCAAAGAATTAAAAAGTACTAGAAGTGGCTGAGGAAAAGCAAATACATCTAAGTCATTCTGATGCATTGGAGTTTAGCAAGTGGAATGACAAAAAAATCCATTTCACTTGGGTCACGAACGCCTAGTTGCTTTATAAAACTGCTTTCTCAAGGGCCTATATATTTGATTATTTTACCAGGATCAGAAATTGAAAACAACTAGGTCTGACATGAATAGATTATTTATGTAGGAAGATATAATTGATAAGCATATTAAAAATATTGACTCTAGAGGGTTAACAGTGAGACGCCAATTAAAACCATAACTACCATTTTATACCTATTAAGTGAGCAGAAAACAAAATCTTAGAATCCAATGCTATTAAGAATATGATGAAATGGAAACATTTCTATTTTGTAAATGGCAGTATAAATATTGGCAAAACTCCTTTAGAAATCAATTTCAAGAGCTATCAAGATAATTTATGTGCTTTGACTCAGTAATTTATTTCTAGAAACATATTTTTTATTGGTAAAGGTAAAATTACATGCATGAAAATATTTATTGCTGTTACTCATACTAGTGCAAACTTGAAAATGAATGTTCAATAATAAAGTAGGTAATTTTGGTCCTTTAATTCAAAGTAATTATATGGAGTGATTAAAAATACTATTATGTTGTCCATGAAACAATGTGGAAAATGCTTAAGTTAAGAAAATACAAAATCGTGTCTATACTATACTTTTAAACATAAAAAATCATGTAGGTACATGAATGTAGATTAGGAGTAAATTTGGAAAAGGGAAAGCATAATGAAGATTCTTTTTTTTTTCTCCCCTCCCTAGGTAAAAACCTGTTATTGGATTTGTGTAATAGATGCTTTATAAGTTATCTAGACCAAATTGGACTTGCCATCTAGGATCTTTTCCAAATAAGGATCCAGTCATGGCTTTTCACCTTCTCATTCCATTTTTCTTGTCATTCTGCTAACATGGGCTTTTTCTGCTTAAGCTCTGTTATGAACTGGTGTTTACCCTAGGTCCCCGATGCTTTTGAGGTTTCTTAGGGAGGACATGGAGCATTATCCAGAGTGAATCTCATGGCTTTGAACTGCTTCTGCACCCTGAACTGTGGGAATATATAACTTTAGTCAATAGCCTCTTATAAAGGGAAAACCTACGCAGATGAACATTTCTGAGGAAGAGCCAGCCAGAGAGTGGGCCCCACTTGAGATAACGATGGTTCCTAGGTCTCATTTGGGTCTCCATCTGATCATAAACTCAGTGATGAGGTCTCAGTTTCCTCATCTGTGAAATGAGGAAATTGGACCACGTTAGGAGCTGGTCTGCAGGTATATTTTGGATAGCCCATCTGGTGGACTAAATTGGAAAATTTCACATGAAAATATGAATTTCCTGCTTCTTTTGCAAAATCAGAAAATCTAGCAACAAGCTCTCCCCAGAGGAGCATATAGCCTGTAATTGGCATAGTCTCTCTTCTGTCTTATTTGCAGTAGCGCTTGCATTTGCAAGCCCTAGGACCTTTTTGGCTTTTACATTAGGTTCACACATGTGCTGGTAAATGTTTAATAAGTTGTTCACCAGGAAAAAAAAAAAGCCCTATTTGTAGTATTTGCTGATTTCCATGATGTAAATACTCCCGTCATGGCTGATCTGAAGTTATTGACGTGGCAGAGATGTTCATAGCCCATAGTGTAGTGTCACATAATATAATGTAATATTACATAATATGATATGATGTGACATATGGTAGTATACTATTGTTTATAGATAGGAAAAGATAGGATGGTACAGTATAGTGTAGTATTTCTACCATACAGATATGATAGATGTAAGTAACCTTAAGAACAATAGATAATAGTAAAATGTAGTAACGTATGTAGGAAATGGTGAGTTTTAAGAATTTATTACTTTAGTTTTAAAAAGTATTTATCTAACTGTATGTTCAATAATGTAATTTTTAATGATGTTTATTTTTAACAGTCAGTTAATAGATTACCCGAAAATTTAACAGCTGGCTCTGGCAAGCCGATTTAAACAGACTTCAGACTCCACACTCTGTTCATTATTCTTAAGGCCAGAGACAATGTACTGTTCCCCTGTAGTACCCCTAACCCCCAACCCAGCAGTTGGCATATAAAGGCACTCAGTACAATGGTTGCAAGGATCAATTAATATTCGGTGAGTCTACATATCTAATCCTCTTTGCATCACTATGGAGCCAAATCTCTTCCCTGGGCAAAACAGGAACATTTTCACCTGCCATAATTTAGTTCATTCACCACCGCCACCCCTATTTTGTTTTTAAAAAGCATAGGGAATTCTTGGATGTAAGATTTTAAAAAATGTTGGGATAAAAATGGGAATTTTGGAGTTTAGAGTAAGATTACATTCTGAATGAAAATAGCTAATAGCAAAGCAATTAAGGGCCTGATTGCATAGAAACTGGCTCAAAATAATACATATAGATTGACTTCATAATTTTCAAAGAAAGATCATGGCTTTCTTCCATGTTCATCCTATTAATTATCTTGCATTATGAAAGAATGGATTATTAGTACATTCATTCATTATTTATTTAGTTACTATTATTCAGATCAATATGAGGCAAAGAACCTCACATTATTTATTCACGAACTAAGGTCTGAAGAATCCTGGGCTTCTTGCTCTAAAAACTCCCCTATACAGTTATTTTTTTATTTTTGTCAAAATGCCTTAAAATCTGCATGCCAGTATGCCAAGTGACGATCCAGAAATTGGCTGGCTGGATTGCTCTGTTCACCCAGAGAAAATGCCTGGCTTTCATCCTAAGTGGCTACTTTTGAATGGGGGTTGATAGTTTCCTCAATCTCTCATGTCCTAGAGGATTTTTCTTTGAAAAACCAAAGCAACAGATATAAATTTTTAATGAATCATGTTCTAGCTTATTGCTGAAAGGAGTACCACACTTAGGATATAGAGAGGTGAAAACAAACATGCTTGGCCCCATGTAGCAGAAACCCAGGGTTCCCTATTCATTTAAATAGGATCTAAAAATGAGACATCTAAATTAAGAAAGAAATTCCCACCCCACCATAAAACACACACACAAGCAACTCTGCTAATGACAGTAGGCCGATGAGATGGATTAGCTTCTATGACAATCTCCCTTCTCATCCACATATCTGGACAAATCTATGTCTGAGTAGGAATGATATTTTAAGCAGTCTCCATCTATTTCAAAAGTAGATAAACTATCAACACAGAAGTTACAAGCAACCTGAAAAGAACATAGCCCGGTGGTATAACCCCACATTTTCCAAATATTGCCTCGCCTAATTGCCTTGAAGAAAAACTCAGAAACTTCCTCACATCTCAGATTTGAGTGTGGGAGCAGAAGCATGGAAGGAAAGCATGGGAAACAGTCCTTGATTTTCGATGGTAGCTCAGGAGTTGAGAATCTAGTAACCTCTCCCAGCTCTCGAGTACACCTATTTTGTTTTTGGTCATTAAATCTGAGGCTTCAGAGAATTTATTAAAAATTTCTGTTCTTTTTCCTGATCTTATTATGAGAGCTTCACAAATATTCAAGTGAAGGCAATCTGGCTGAAACAGTCGTTGCTCTGTTGATTGCCAAGGTCAGCTGGGTGGTATAACCTTTCCTCCTCAGTTTCTCCTCCTGGGTCTTTTTTGAAATCTTGTACTTGGTGGAAAGGAAAGACTTTCCCCAAGAGAGGAGGTCATTTCTTGGTTATTAAAGGTCATGGGTAATAGGTAAACAGTTGTTGCAGTTTGCCTGGAACTGAGGAGAGTCCTGGGACTTTTAGTGCTAAAACCCATGACGCCCTCAGCAAATCAGGGATGAACTGGTCACTCAAGTAGTTAGCTAGGCTCCCTTCCTAGCAAGTCGAAGCATGCTCTTGATTATCGATAATACATAATAATGATGATTTATCGACATTCGGTGATGCTTCAAAAGTACGGAAACTATTCTTAAAGACAACAAATGGCTTTAATGCCTTTCTACACTATCTCTTCACTGTATGAAACTACATACCCTACAAGTATTTGACATTAGAAGAAGTTGGTGCCTAGACCACTATTCAAAAAAATTTGAACATTAGGTTTCTTCAAGTGTCATTATTAATAATAGATATCTTACTCATTAAATAAATATATTCCTTGAAAGAATATCCATGTATGAGCCCTTTAACTGTTATCTCCAAAAATAAGAATATGAATGGCAACAGAGATCCAAGATTCTGCTCTTTCTGATGCCGACCAGAGGTGATTTATTTTGATTCATGAATGCTATCATTAGAGACAATCACTACCACAAAGATTTGCTATCATTAAAGATATGTTTCCAGGTTTCCCATATGCCCGAGGCAACAGGTGAGAGAGAAACTGGGTGCTAATTGCGCAGACTATACTGCGGATGTCTTACCGGGTCCGAGTCACCGAAGAGGAGCACCGCTGCTGGAGCTTCTCGATTTCAGCAGCAGCAAAAGCATTTGGCATCAAAGTGACCCAGATGCAGGTGAAGAAGACCGACTGGGATGCCAGGATCATCACTTCCAAGAGAAAGGAATGCAGATGGATGCAACCAGTACTATTAACAATAATTGCTTCTGTGTCTTTAAAAATAAATAGTGTAATGGGTAAAAATTATCAAAGGAAAAAAGAGAGACATTGCATTCAGTGCTGTCTTCTGTTTTAGTAGATTAAACAGATTCACATTACCTACAGGCAAACATCTGTCTGGATCATCAGCAATTTGGGGAAAACAAAGCAGGTTTTTTTCATCTTCAGTTCATATCCCTTGGTTCCCCATTCCAGGGAAGGTTCTTAGTGAGATGCTTGATCCTCCACTCAATATACTCTCAGCGGCAGTCCTCATCAGACAAAGAAGTGAGGTTAGGCCTTAAATCCCCTTAATCCAACACAATATCATTTGAATATATTTAATGATGCGGCAAAATAATACACCGAATGAGAAAGATAATTAATTAAATTTTAATTACACATTTAAAGACCTTTTCCTTTATCTCGTGGTTCCTTTTTAATCCAGAAAGGAATCTTTCCCTCTCCAAATGCATACAGATCACTATAGCACAAACAAATAATTAAATTATTTTGTCAAATAAATAACCATATTTTAAGATGATGGTTTATTTCATTGATACTAAAAGTGGTTCAGTTTTACGTTTGATATTATAAGCAGCCTGATAAATGAAAATTAGTCTCAGGCAGTGGGTAAGGACTATCACTGTTAAATTATGACCACACACCCTTCTAAGGGTTCTTTGCATACATAGAGTAGACATATTCCTTAGAAACAGTCCCTTTATCTATGCAAAGTACCAATGAATGGGCATGTCAGTGAAATTAAATTTCTCCTTGGAATATCACAAGGTGAGCAATATAGCAACAGCTGATGTGTTTACTAGGACTTAGAAAGAATGCCATTTTCTTCCCAGAAATATAGTGTGAAGGAAATTCTTAAATTTTTTGATTTGTCTCTTTGACACCTTGTGTCCCATGTTATTGTTTTACCATATTAACTTAGTTTGACTTGTGTTACATCTCTCAGCCCATGCATTAAAACCTATGTTTCTTAGGCATGTCTTTCCTCTTTAAAATATATGTTTAATATAAAATATAACAAATATACAGAATGAGGTAAGAAATCCTTGCCTCTCCCCTAAACCTCTATTTAGTGTTTATCACTACGTAAAGTTATAACATTATCATATATGCATTCAGAAATAATGTACAAACTTTTGCATATTTCAAAAAAACTTTATATAAATAGGATCTTACTATACTTTTAATTCTACAACCTACTTTTTCTTTCAATATTATGCTTAGAAATTTATTATGTTGATAATGTAGCTCTAATCAATTAATTTTTAACTGCCATGTGTTATTTCAGTGTGTGGACACACAGCATTTTATATATTCATGCTTTTGTTGATAGACATTATTTCCTGCAGTGAACTTTTGTAAATATTTTCTTGTGCACATATGTAAGAGCTTCTTTAGGGTAAATACCTAGAAGTAAAATTGCTAGGCTGAACAATTTTCACATCTTCAAATTTATTGGGTACTACCATATTGCACCAATTTACAATGCCATTAGCAGGGAATGAGAGTTCTCATTTTTTAAAATCCTTTTTAACATTGGTGTTATCAGGTTTTAAAATGTTACCCAACCCAATGGATGCTATAGTTTTCATTTTAATTCCCCTCCTGGCCGGAGAGGTTTGAGCATTCCCCGCCCGCCCCATGTATTTCTGGGCCTATAAGTTTTCCTCTTCTGTGAAGAGCCAGCCAAATAAAAGAAATGTAAGAAAAGTTGCTGGTCTTAAGGGACTGTCACTTTGACTGCTGGAGAACTCCACTGTGGTCAAAGTTTACTTTCCACTTCAGTGTTCTCATGAGATCCAGGGACCTGAGCCCTTGACCCAGCACTGTGCTGCTGAGACCTGCTCTCTTCAGTTAGTGCCGTCATCGACATCAATATCTTCCCAAATAGTTTTGGCTACACTGGAGATACTCTGTGAAGAGGTGTTCTGTGCTGACTTTGGGAAATGCTATGCATTTTATTACCCTCTCAGGGATTCACAGTTCACACGACAGGGAATATTGAAAGTGCTCTTGCCCTTCAGCTTCATGGAGGATGTTCCCTCAATGGTCTAGTCTCAGCTCTTGTCTCATTCGATCAAGCAGCTGGCAACACTGACACGCCTTATCTCTTCCTCTCAGCTGAAACGTTTTCTCCACCGCTTTCTGGGATACTGTACTCTCCTGTCATTATTCTTTGTTCTTATTATCTGACCCCCTCTTCTATCACGTCTCATACTACTGGAGTGGCCCAACCTTCAGTACTTCAGTACTTCGGCACTCACTTTGTTTGTTTGTTCGTCTGTTTTCCTATCAACTCACTCCTTTAGCAATCTCAACAGGTCTGAAGGCTTTAAAAACCAAACATATGTTAAACACTCCCAAATTTATGTTGTTAGTCCAGGCTCTTCTCCCCAAATTGTGTCCTGCCCCCCCAAATTCATATGTTGAAATTCTTACCCCCAAATATGATGATTTTAGTAGGTGAGGCTTTGGGAGATGATTAGACCATGAGGATGGAGTCCTCATAGGTGAGGTTAGTGCCCTTATAAAAGAGACCCCAATATAAACCTAAAAGCAACAAATAAACAGGACAAACAGAGACTCATGGACATGGGCTATAGACTAGTGGTTACCAGAGAGTAGAGGGTAGGGGAGGAGGGAGGTAAATGGTGTAAAGGGGGTCAAATAAAGGGGAGTGGGGGAGGGTGAAGTGTGTAAAGGGGATCAAATATGTGGTAGATGAAGGAAACTGGACTTTGGGTGGTAAACATATAATAGAATATACAGACGTCAAATTATAATGCACACTTGAAAATTATATAATTGTATTAACCAATGTTACCCCAATAAACTTAATTTTTAAAAAAGAGAGATCCCTGAGAGCTACCTCATTCTTTCCACCACGTACGATACAATGAGAAGGCTGCAACTTGGAAGAGAACCCTCATCTGACTATGTTGGCCACGCAGATCTTGGACTTTCAGGTTCCAGAACTGTAAGAAATAGATTCCTGTTGTTTATAAGCTACCCAGTTTGAAGTTTCATGTTATAGCAGCCCAAATGGACTAAGACATTTATCCAACTACCTGCTTAATATTTTGACTTGGATGTCTATTAAGTATATCAAGTTTGACATGTTGAAAAGTAAGGTTAACCCTACTTTTTCGTAACCTTCCTGTCTCAACTGATGACAATACTGTCTTTTCTCAACTTCTCTCTCTCACACTCCAAATCCATTCCACTTTAAGAATATATCCAGGATCCAAGTACTTCTCACCACAACCTCAGCCACTACATTGGTCTCCCAGCCATCACCGGTTTTTGCTTGATTGATCGCAGCACTGCCCTAACTGGCCTCCTTTTTCCTTTCCTTGCCAAGTTTCAGTCAGTTCTCAACACAGCAACCAAAAACCCTTTAAAAATATGAATCAAATCAAGTTACTTCTTTCCTCAAAACTCTGCAAAGGTTACTTGTTTTCCTCAATTTAAAAAGTCTTTACAATGGCTAGGAAAGCCCTACATAACTGTAACTCCCTCCTCCTCCTTGCCCCTCTGACTTCTCCTACTATTACCCTGGCCCCAGCCAGCTGTCCCACAAACACTGGACTCTTTGTGGTTTTTTGGACATACCAAGCATCCCACCTCGGGGTCTTTGCACTGGTCGTCACAATTGCCTGACACATTCTTATTCCAGGTATTGATATGACGAACCCCTTTAACAAATTTAAAGCTTTATTCAATGGCGCATACCCTAACCACACTTTTAAAAAATGCAGAATGCTCCCTTTCCTCCAACAACCTATGTTACTAATCTACCTTATACACCACTAAGCACATTTTATATATTTTACTTATTATGTTTATTGTTCATTGTCTGCCTAATCCTGCTAGAATGTAAACTCTACAAGGAAGCCATCCTTGTCTGTCTTGTTGCCTGGGATATCCCAAACACTTATAACTATTTTTGGCATATAGTCAGTGTTCAATAAATATTTGTTGAATGATTATTAACATATTAAAGGCTTCAGTATAAAAATAAGCCTTTTTAGTTTTTGCTGAATTCCGTTGACTTCAGACCTCCTTTTAAAGAAATCTACAATGCTTACTAATATTCTTCAAAAAAAAAAAAAGTGCTTGTCCTGAATACTAGTCTGGAAAATTCTAATGTAGGTAAATATGTGCTTTATACATCCTCTTTATTAAAATTCTATGCCCCTTGTCATCCTGAGATTAATTTCGATGACTGCTAATCTTTAAATTCACGATGAAATTTTGATAGCTAAGAAAGAGTAAGCAAGACATTAAGTGGGGATTTCTTGAAGTGATATTTTGACTCGAAGGAATGAAGTACTAATGTAGAATTTGTCCACCATTCAGGCCAACAGTGAAGTTATTTGGGGGCACACAATTTTCAGAAATAGCTAGTAGATCATATGCCTCCTCACTAGCACTTAATCGTGTCATGGTGCCCTGGGTGTCAACTTCCACACTGTAGAGACGAATCAATAATGCAGATCCATCTGACATCTTTACTGAACAATCTCTGCAGACCAACTATTCATATGAATATGAACACTAAAGAAGAAACAAAAAAAGTTGTACTTTTTCAGTTATGAATTTTAAGTGAGAAAATGGGTTGCATAAAAGTAAAATAAGGCAATGGCCTAGGCTGCAAGGAGTTGGCCTACCGAAGGTCTTAGAGTTTCAATTTAATTACAATAAGGCATCTGTCTCTGCTGATGTTAAATCGATTCCTTAACCTTATCCCTTTAGTTCTTTCTTTGCAAATCCAGTAAGCTTCTTAAGAAAAAAAAATCAGAAAACCACATCTGTCAAAATTAGAAGATGGAAACTACCAGGAAACAAAATGAATCACAGGGCCACTGGAGAATTTTGTAATGGTTTAAGCTCTCCCTTGCATAAATTGCCTCCTGTTCACTCTTCTTCCACTCTGATGATGTCAGCCAGTTTCTATTCCTTTGGCAGGGAGCCAAAGAGAAAATTTGGGTAGCATGGCTGTGTCCCTAGTATTCATCTTGAGATATATAGCTATTATTTTGCTTTCAAAGTGAAAACAAAAAGAAAGTAAAGGTCTTATTTGGTTTAGATCAAGAATATCTGACAACAATGACAAATTCCAAGCCTCCAGAAATTTTCCAACATATCTACATGGTGTCACATAGGCAAAAAATCTTGAGTAGGACATTGTAGAGTCATGGAATGTTGATATGCAAAGACCTTTGGAGAGCATTTAGACTACTCCCATTCTTCTCTTTTTTTTATATATGAAAAAACCAAGACTGGAGAGATTAAGAG
>NW_006443129.1:1785083-1789067 GCF_000325575.1 Pteropus alecto
TTTTTTGGTATTGGAAATATAACCTGGCCATGTCAAGAGCAGCCAGTAGGGGGCATTTTCTATCCCTTCAAAACACCATGTTCTCACTCAGCAATGATGTTTTCTCTTGTTTCCCAGAGTTAGCAGAGCCCCAATAGAGTACCTTTCCTTTCCACTCTCCGTCTTTCATTCCCCCCCACCCCGCTCCACTTCGTTCCTAAGATGCCAGATCAGCTGTTATAGAAGCGGGGAGTCTGAAGAATCTTGCTTTGTTTTAGAGGAAGGTGGAGTGATTGACACACTAAAGTCATCTTCATCGTGGTGTAATAGTACAATATGACCACTGGATGACAGCATAGGCCACACATTCCCATCCAGACTACATTATAGTTCTAAGTTTTCTCTTCCTTAATGAAAGGAAAACCACAATGATTTGCGCTTGCCAAACGAAAAGAAATGAAAAGATTAATGATGTAATGTCAAATGATTCAGGCAAAAAAAACCAAACATACAAACAAACTTGGAAAATTCAATTATTTACTTTGAATGATATTTGAACACTGAGCATACTTGTAACGTTTCACCTCTTTCCTAGATGTAAGAACAGCATTTTGTTTTATCTCTGGAAATGCTAAGTGATAAAGGTGAACGCTGTGGAAAAGAAGCTTTCTATCAAAATAAAGTGCCTGGTATGAGTAATGTATTAAAAGGACACAAGTTAAGGAACTAGATTTGGCTTTGGACCGAATGTAGCACTTAACTGTATGATTTTTAATCTCCCTGGACTTCTGTTCTTCTTCTATATTCATTAGGCAAATGACTTTTGAAATCCTTGAGGAGACAATAGAATATAGTGACTACGAATGTGACTTTTGGCATCAGATTTCCTAGATGCAAATCCTAATTCTTCCACTTCCTAGTTGTGTAAATATTGACAATGGCTTAATAGTTTTCTCTGAGTCATTTACTTTACATGTCATATCTGATGACATTGCTGAGACTTATCTCTTAGGATTACAGTCAGAATTGATGAGATAATACCATCTGTTTAGGGCAATGTCTGGCACATGGAAAATACAGTAATTAACACAATGTTAATTACCAATCTCATTTATCTGTTAATGTAGTCTGCATTTCCAACATCATAATTTTGATGAAGATCACCACCATTCTTTCAGTCTCACAGTCTTGAAATTTTGAAATCACCTTTGAGCCCTCCTTTTCAAGACGAGGTGTTTTTTTGTTTGTTTTTCTTCAAAACTTCTATTCGGTTCCTTTGTATTCCCATTGCCACTACAACTGTTTGACTGATATCAATATACATCTCAATCAACCTCCTTGCCCCAAGTCTTTCTACTTTCCTCTCTTTTATATGCATTTCCAACTTTGTATTAATGATACTCCTTTTCCTAATTTCTTTTCTATGGCTAAAATGTTTTCCTATTGCCTATAGGAAAAGTCACTTCTGTTATACTGGTCTATTGTTATTATCTCTTTGTCAATACCACACGGTTTTATTCACTGTAGCTTAAAAGCAAATAAATCCAAGAATGCTCCAACTGTATTTTTCTTATTCAAAGCTGTTTCAGTTATTCTAGTTCCTTTGTCCTTCTCTATAAAGTTTAGACTTAGCTTTTCTGTATCTACCAAAAATTCTGCTAGGATTTTGATTGGCATCACATTAAATCTGTAGGTCAATTTGGTGAGAATTGATATCTCACCATGTTGAATCTTTCGATCAGTGAGCGTGGTATGCCTCTACATAGGTCTTTTATGATTTCCTTCATCAGTGTTTTAGTTTTCAGCACCTTCTTGTACACATTTTGTTGGATTTACACCTAAGTATTTTATGTTTTTGCAGTTACAGGTTACATTGATTTTTTAAATATTGGCTATCAATATATAATATATAGATATATGATTGATTTTTATCTCAATTTAAAAAAATAGTGGTAAAACATAAAACGTAAAATTTACCATCATAACAAATTTTTGGTGTACAGTTAGTGGTATTAAGTACATTCAAATTATTAGGAGTGATGTCAGAAGCATGGCAGAGTGAGTGATGTCCCCAGTACTCTCCCACTCAAATAACAATAAGCAGAACATCTAAAACTCAACAAATAACACTCAAACTGCACACAAGCACATCCGAACGAGGTATCTGCGAATAAGAGCTACCATAGGTAAGAACTGTGGGAGTTGGGCGGTAGACTGGGAGAAACAAAGAAGCTGCCTCTTGCAGCCAGAGCTCCCTGCAGAAGGAAGGTTGGGGAGAAGGTGCAGCGGATTCCCTGAACAGCCCTTCCTGAAAGAGCTTTGAGCTCTACACAGCAGTAGTGCCCAGGGATCAGAGCAGAAAGCAGAGAAGTGGAGATGTCAGAGAAGCAACAGTTGATTATTACCAGCCTCGGTTGCAAAATGCAAGGCTGAGCCAAAACCCTCATCCTCCAACTCAGAAGACTCATCCAAGACTGAGCACCACAAAGCTCCAGGGGAATCTGAGCAAATGCTATTGAAAATTTCACTAATACTGACAGGGATTGAGACTTAAGGTAATAATCATGATTGAATATTTATAAGAAAAAAAAGGCATTAATAAGGCTGTATATAAAGCAGGGATCCAAGAGGCTTAGACACCACCTACTGGAAACCAAAAGAAAAGTACCTTCTTTGCAACAAACCAGAAAAACATTTATATAATAAATCTTCTTTCTGAGTGGGGGGGGAAAAGCAGAATACACTTCCACTAATGCCCAGGTGGAGAAATAGGCCATTAAACACCATGAACAACCAAGGTGACAAGGCATCTAAGAAAGAAAGAAAAAAAATCTCCAGAAAATAAGCTTACAGACATAGAAATATGTGCCTTAAATGACGAAGAATTCAGGATGGCACTTCTGAAAAAACTCAATGAGATCCAAAATAATTCATATCAACAATTCCAGGAAGTGAAAAAACAACTAGATCAGCAGAATGAGTTTTTAGCAAGGAGATCGAAACCCGCAAAAAAAACCTAATAGAACTTCTGGAGATAAAGAACACACTATGAGAGATAAAAAATAAAATATCAATTTTGGGAAATAGAGTTGACCAAATGGAGGAAAGGGTCAGTGATATCAAAGACAGAAATCTAGAAATAAATCAGAAGGAAGAAGAGAGAAAACGAAGAATGAAAAATAATGATAGAGAAATACAAGGACTAGCTGATTCTATCAGGAGAGGAAACATAAGAATAATGGACATTCTCGAAGGGGAGGAAAAGGAGCAGGGATTAGAAAGCATTTTCAGACAAATAGGGGATGAGAATTTCCCAAATCTAAGGAATGAGCTGGAGCTTGGAATTCAAGAAGTCAACAGAACATTAAATTATCTCTATCCAAAAAGGCCTTCTCCAAGACACATTATATAAAAATTATCAAAAATTAATGACAAAGAATTCTCAGGGCAGCCAGTGAAAAGAAGATGGTAACCTATAAAGGAAAACCCATTAGATTATCGTCGCACTTCTCAGTTTAAACCTTACAAACAAGAAAGGAATGGAATCAAATATTTCCTATAGATGAAATCATTTTTATAGGTATCATATTAAATTTCTGTCCATACCACTTGTTTTCCTGTGTTGCCCATCTCCACAAAGACTTCACACTGCCCTAAAGTTACATACTGTTTCATGATAAAAAGACCAGCCAAGAATGATGTATCTAGCTAAGCTCTCCTTTAGATAAGAAGGAGAAATAAAGACCTTTTCAGACATACAAAAATTGAAGGAATTCTCCACTACAAAGCCTGCACTGCAGGAAATACTAAAAGGGGTCAGCTCACCTAAAACAAAATGACAAAAAAAAAAAAATACATAACTATGACTATGGTGACTAGCAGGCAGATAGAAGCAGAGGACTGAAACCCTTATGAAGAACATGGCATTGTAAGCTTAAACAATAAGAAGAGATTTGCTATAGCAAGACAGTAATGAACATTCAGCATACCTAGGGACAAATAGAG
>NW_006443129.1:1790935-1804492 GCF_000325575.1 Pteropus alecto
ATATCTCCTCACACCTATTAGAATGGCTATAATCTACAGGACAAGTAATAACAAATGCTGGAGAGTATGTGGAGAAAAAGGAACCCTCATACGCTGCTGGTAGGACTGCAAATTGGTACAGCCACTATGGAAAACAGTATGGAGGTTCCTCAGAAAACTAAGAATTGATCTACATTATGATCCAGCAATCCCTCTACTGGGTATTTACTCCAAAGACTTGAAAATTCATATCCGTAAAGATATTTGTACACCGATGTTCATGACAGCGTTATGCATGGTGGCCAGTACATGGAAGCAACCGAAGTATCCTACAGTAGATGATTGGCTAAACAAGCTGTGGCACATATATACAATGGAATATTACTCAGCCATAAGAAGAGATGAAATACTGCCACTTGCGACAACCTGGATGGACCTCAAGATAATCATGCTAAGCGAAATAAGCCAGACAGAAAAAGTTGAAAATCACATGATATCACTTATATGTGAGATATAAACCTAAAAGCAACAAA
This sequence comes from Pteropus alecto, assembly GCF_000325575.1. Taxonomy (NCBI): domain Eukaryota; kingdom Metazoa; phylum Chordata; class Mammalia; order Chiroptera; family Pteropodidae; genus Pteropus; species Pteropus alecto. The sequence goes on from NW_006443129.1 coordinate 1,791,448, forward strand.
AGAACAGGGCAAACAAACAGAGACTCATGGACATGGACTATAGACTAGTGGCTACCAGAGGATAGAGGAGAAGTTGGAGGGGGAATAGACAGAGTAAAGGGGGTCAAATAGTTAGAAAGAAATCTAACTGTGGGCAGTGAACACACAATGCAATCTATATATGCCTTGCTGTTGGATTAAACACTTGAAACTTACTGGATTTTGTTAACCAATGTCATCATAATAAAAAATAATAATAACTTTTAAAAGTAAATAATAAAATTTTAAAAAATTATTGTGCAACCATCACCATCATTCATCTTCAGAACTCTCTCTGTTTTTTAACTAAGACTTTTTTTTAGAACAGTTTAGATTCACAGAAAAATTGAGAGGAAGGTACATAGAATTCTCATATATCTTCTTCCTCTACGCATGTATGATATTTCTCATTATCAAGAACTTCCACCAGAGTGGTATATTTATTGCACTTGATGAACCTATATTGGTACATCATAATCACTGAAAGTCCATAGTTTACATTATGCTTCACTCTTGATGTTGTACATTCTACGGGTTTGGACAAATATGTAATGACATGTATTCCTTTTGGTATCATACAGAGTATTTCCCCTGCCCTAAAAACCCTCTGCACTCCACCATTTATTTCTCTCTCTTCAATCCCTGGCAACCACTGATCTTTTTACTGTCTCCATAGTTTTTCCTTTTCCAGAATATCATATAGTTGAAATCATACAGTATACAGACTTTGAAGATTGGTTTCTTTCACTTAGTAATGTGCATTTAAGTTTCCTCCATATGTTTTCATGGCTTAGTTGCTCATTTCTTTTTAGCGCCAAATAATATTCCACTGTCTGGATGTAACAGAGTTTATTTATCAATTCACCTACTATAAAGGGCATCTTGGTTGCTTCCCAGTTTGGGCAATTATAAATAAATCTTTTATAAACATCTGTGTGCAAGTTTTTGTGTGGGTGTAAATTTTCAACTCCTTTGGGTAAATACCAAAAAGTGTAATTGATGAACCATGTGGTAAGAGTATGTTTAGATTTTTTAAGAAACCACCAAATTGTCTACAAAGGTGGCTGTGCTGTCTTGCTTTCCCACCAGCAATGAATGAGAGTACTTGTTGCTCCACATCCTTGTCAGCATTTGGTGTTGTTAGTGTTCCAGATTTTGGCCATTCTAATAGATGTGTAGTTATATCACATTGTTGTTTTAATTTCCCTGGTGACATATGATGTAGAGCATCTTTTTATATGGTTATTTACCATCTGTATATTTTCTTTGGTGAGGTGTCTGTTCAGGTCTTTGGCTCATTTTTCAATCAGGTGTTTTGTTTTCTTATTGTTGAGTTTTAAGAGTTTTTAAGTATATTTGAATATTTTGTATATTTTTATGTATTTTGGATTATCAACAGTGCTTTATCAGATATGTCTTTGCAAATATTTTTTCTCAGTCTGTGGCTTGTATTCTTGTTCTCTTCACACTGTCTTTTGTAGAAGTTTTTTTTTTTTTAATGAAGTCTAGTTTGTCAATTTTTTTAATGGATAATACCTTTGGTGTTATATTAAAAAAGCACTGCCATACTCCATACATCTAGGTTTTTGCCTGTTATCTTCTATGAGATTTATAATTTTGTGTTTTACATTTAGATCTGTGATACATTTGAGTTGATTTTTGTGGAGGGAATAAGAGGTATCTAGATTCATTTTTTTGCACATGGGTGTCCTGTTGTTTCGGCACCATTTATTGAGGACACCATGTGCTTCATTGAATTGCCTTTACTTCTTTATCAAAGATTAGTTGACTATATTTATGTGGGTCTATTTCTGGGCTCTCCCTTCTGTTCACTGATCTATTGTCTATTTTTTCACCAACAACACAGTGTCTTTATAGTAAGCAATAATAAGTAGCTTTATAATAAGCTATAAGCAAGTCTTTACTATAAGCAAGTCTTAAAGTTGGATAGCATCAGTCTTCCAACTTTGTTCTTCAATAGTGTATTGGCTATTCTAGGTCTTTTGCCTCTCCATACAAGCTTTAGAATCAGTTTTTTGATATCCACAAAATAGCTTGTTGGGACTTTGATTGAGATTGCATTGATCAAATTGAGATTGCAATTTATAGATCAAAATGGGAAGAATTGACATTTCACAATTTCGAGTCTATATCTATGAACTTCATTTGGTTCTTCTTTAATTTCATTCATCAGTTTTGTAGTTTTTCTCATATATACCTTGTACATATTTTGTTAGATTTATATCTAAGCATTTCACTTTTTGGGTGATAATGTAAATGATATGGTGTTTTTAATTTGAAATTCAGCTTGTTCATTGCTGGTATATAGAAAAAGGATTGACTTGTATATTAACTTTGTATCCTTTAATCTCACTATAATCATTCCTTCAAAGATTTTCTTTTATCAATTCTTTCAGATTTTGTACATAGATAATCATGTCACCTGTGAACAGTTTTCTTTCTTCCCAATTTGTATATTTTTTATTTCCCTATCTTACTGAATTATCTAGGACTTCCAGTATGATGTTAAAAAAAAAGAGTACTGTGAGGGAACATCCTTGCCTTGTACATGGGCCCAGTGGGAATCCTTTGAGTTTCTCATCATTAAGTATAATGTTAGCTGTAGATATTTTTGTTAATATTCTTTATTAAGTTGAGGAAATTTCCCTCTATTCCTAATTTATTGAGGGTTTTTATCATACATGGATGTTGGATTTTGTCAAATTTTTTTTTGCATCTATTCATATGGTTATGTGATTTGTCATTTTAGCCTATTGATGTGATGAATTACATTAATTGCTTTTCAAATTTTGAACTAGCTTTATATACCAAGTGGGATGAATCCCACTTGGTCATGGTGTATACTTCTTTTTATACATTGCCAGATTCTTCATTAGTACAATGAGAATACTAGTATGTACTTGTGCCCATGTTCAGCTGATCAGGTGATTCAATATATATGGAAGTACATTACAGAGCATAAGTCATTATACAAAAAGGGGATTTTATTTTTATGAGGAAGTTAAGATCCAGCTTCCCCAAAGTCGAGAACCACTGTCACAAACTGTATTGTCGGAGACTGCCAATGTGACCACTCCAGAATTACTTTCATTACAGTAAAGCGATATGAGAAATGTCAGGTGCTCAAGTACTCCAATACTGTTGAGAAATAAGATAGTTTATATGAATACATTTTGTTGAAAGTTAAATGACAAAACACAATAAAATATATGATTAAGATAACAATTATTATTTTTTAATTAAACAAATACATTTAAAAATTAGCCTTAGGAGAACAAAAAAGTACATATCTATAAAATCTCTCTTTGAGAAAAAGATTTTAAAAACCAAGTGGGCATTTTCTGGCAAGAAATGATTTGAATTAAAGAGACAGGAAGATCAATTTCTTACAAAGTGTGAGAAACAGAAATCAATAGACCAGATAGAATTTGGGGCAATTTGCATCTTAATTGACACATCTCATTCCTTTTGAAAAAAAACTTCAGACCAGGGTCTACTATAACAGAAACTGAAATATATTTATTGACTGAATGACTAAGCTATTCCACATAAGACTTTCCTTAACCACTAACAATTTGACTGTATCCAAGAAGGAAGTTGGGCTTTTGGGCGACTTGGAGAAACAGCTGTGAACTTCTGGCAAGGTCAAATAAGTCAAAAAGAAGTTTAGACATATGCTTGAAATTTTTGTTTCCTTTTATATGATACTTTTCAAACCATTCTGTCATATTTTCCTTGTTTTTTTTTTTGTTTTGTTTTTTGTATTTGTGTGAAAATATTCCAGTTAAATAATGAAGAATAAATGATAGAAGTAAAAAATTACCATAAAACTTCTTAACAACATAGCTGGTTCTGGCAAAGATCATCAAAGGACACTAAAATATTTAGCTAAAAAATGGATGAGTTCTTGTATATTTGCAAGTGCTAAATGATCATCTCATTAATTACTTGCTAGCTAAAGAGAAAACACATAACTTTACAAGAGAGAGATCTGGCTATTACCACTTTAACCCATAGATCACTCTGAGCCTTAATAATGGTCAGATAAACAAACTTTCTGTGCTTCTTGATATAATGCAATACATAGCATCATCAATGAAGCATTCTTTCTAAAAATGCTTAATTAAGACTCTAGATATAATTTCCACTAGGAATAAAAAAACATAGAGAATAGGAGCAAATTAAACAAAATTAAACAAAAGCAATTAGACAACTCTAGAGTGTGAAACATTCCATAAGACAATTGAGCAATTGGCCTAATCTGTCCAAGTCATAGCCAAAAGAAAAAAAAAATCAAAAACCATTGCAAAAACCATTGAGATAACCAAAGTAAATAAGTGAAGGGGAAAGAAATGAGACTGTTCTGGATTAAGAGTCTTGAAACAAATGCAATGCAGCACCGTAGAAGATAATTTGGGACTAATTGGAGAAATTTAAGTATAGAATGGTTATTTTGATGGTATTGGGAGAATAGCACTGATTTTGTTTGTGAAGTGGTTTTATGGTTAGGAAGAAAAAAGTCCTTGTTTGGTAAAGATGCAGTCTGACGTATTTGGTCATAAAATAAGATGTCTGTAATATTTATGAAAATGTATAAATATTTCTCTTTAAAATGTTATACCTATAGGTTTTTTCCTTCCAGGTGATGTGTCTCATTTACTCCAGAAAAGTCACTATTTTCTGGTCTCTGTGCCAACTTGCACTAATTGTAAAAGTTGTTTATGTACAATGTTAACCTGCTGTTGTCACAAGTTGACAATATGACAAAATGTATCTCAGTTTTGCTCACCCAAAACACAGTTTTCTAACAAAAGAGCTTAGTTGTTTTACTTATGAATAATAAAATAATGAAGTTAAAGTTACTATTTAATGAGCCCTTACTATCTGTCAAGTACAGCACTAAAGGTTTGATATTCATCTTCTCATTTGATTCTTACAACAAACTTGTACGTGCATATCATTAACTTTACTTCACAAATGAGGAAATAAAGGCTTAGGGAATTTAAGATATTGACCAAAGTCTTAGCAGCAAAGTCAAATTTGAACCCAACTCTCCCTTTCTGAAGTCTGTGCTCTTAACTTTTCTGCTCTTCCTCCCCATGTCTATATGTAAATATTCATGAACTCATACCGATAGTAAATCCTGGTGACATCAAGTGTAGTTTCAATTGTTACAGTTAACTTTATGATATATGGAGAAACCTGACATAGAATATCTCCTTTTTATATTCTTTTTGAAAAATTTTTTAACTTCTTAAAATCCATTTGCTTTTCCAGATCAATTAGTATTTTCTAGTCAAACTATCTCCCAATAATTTTTGTTTGAGAATGCTTATAATTCATACATTAATTTGGAAAAATTAACACCTTTATTAGATCAATACTTCCTATTTAGGTAAAATGATGAATATTCATACATTAAACACATATTTATACCTCTCAATAGTTTTACATTTTGGCCAAACACGTTTAGGTCAGGCACATTTTTTGCCAAGTTTAATCATAAATATAGATATAGATAAATAGGATCATGTGAATATATGTATATATATATTTTTTAAATTTATTTTTGATATTGTGAAGTTTGGAAATGAGTTGTTTAAAAATTTATAGTATAAATTGGTACGACTTTCCTAGAGGGCCTATTGAAACTTTTTAAACAAAATTCTTATCAGCATGCATGTACTTGGACAGATTAGCTCCAATCCTCAGACTTTATAATAATAGATTTTTATAAAAAATAATGTTTCCAGGGAGAAAATTCACATTTTTTCAAACTAATGACATAGGAAAATATAAATGATATATTATTCAATTAAAAACAATTTGTGAAAAATTATGTATAGCATTGCCAGAATTTTTATTTTCATATATAAATTTTATGCAAATTATGTATATATAAAAGTATAGATAAATTATGTATATAAATATACATAAATATAGCTACATTCATGGGTTAAAGGTGGGAGGAATAGTCAAAAAGTTAACTGTATTTATCAGTAATTAATGAGATTACTTGCAATTTGTGTTTTATTTTTTGCTTTTCTATGTTTTCAATTTTTTCTACAATTAACCTGTAATGCTTTTGTTTCCAGAAGAAAGAAATGAGCTATAATAGTTACAAAAGGGTGCGTCAGAAGTGGTTTGTTAATTAGTCTATAATGCCCAGTAGGTTGACTTCATTCTGTAGAGAATTTTTTAGTGGCATGGAGGGAGTTTCAATATTATCTTCATAAACAGGTTTGAAGATGGGAAGATATAAATATCTTTCTCTCCAAACCACACTTCACAAAGAAAATTAATAGGAGATGAATAATTGTTTTTTGATATTTTCGTTGTTGTACCTTGAGTTCTTTATGAAAATTTGTATTTTATGGCATCTCTGCATGGGAATTAGATGAGACTGCAGTTCTTTATTTTATTATCATTATTCTTTCTATGAAAAGTGATAGAACACATCATTATGGTACCAAGAATTTCTTGAGTTGTCAAAATATCTGAAAAAATTTTTCATATGATTTATCTACCAAATGGAATAGAAAGCAATCTGAACTGAATAGCTAAATAAACATTATGTTCAATTTCTCTGAAAACATGGATACAAACTATATATATGTAGAAGAAAGAATTGAACTCATGCAATTCAGTTATAGAGTCTCTATGCTTAGCTGTTATGCTAAGCTACCTAATAAATAGCAGAGAAGAGTCATAGTCTCACACACTGTGGGCAGAAAGATAGCTTAGAAAATTCAGTGCTTTACAAATGAGACCTTAAAACAGGGTTATAAAGCGGCTTTGGGATAATCACTTAGTAATTTAGAGGTAGAATTGAGGTTCGAAGATTCCAGAATTTTGTTACGTTTTTATTAACATTTTTTTTGGACCATGAGAATGAGTTATAGAACTAATCTACTTAATACTTCATGTGTTTAAAGTTTGAAGTTCATTCTGGTCTTTATTACATTGGAAAACAAACACAATCGGGAAGATTTTCCCAACAGCTAAGAATGATGTGACAGTAGCATGTTTACTCAATTAATAACTACCAATGTTACTAGCCTCTCTGTTAGTGCTTTTTAATGTCTATTATAAAACCCAAACAAATTACCTCTTTTCCTAGTCCCAGTGAAGGAGAAGGACTGTTTTCCTCAAAATCGCTTCTCCTTTTAAGGGGAAAAAATTAGGTGCCTTTATATAGCAAATAACCCAATTTTTCTACATATTTTTACTGTTTAAAGATTATTCTTGTCATAACTGAATTTTTCACAAACTTTATATTCCTTAAAATTTTCACATTATTCCTTCTTTTCAAATTACCAAGTGGACACTTAGAGAAAATGTTTCAGGCTAGCAGAGACTTGGAGAGTGAGGTCTTCGGCTATGTCTGTACAGAATTGTTGAGTTGTGGAAGTAAAAATATATGTTGACATGACATCCACTTGGGTGGCCTTGTTACAGAAGCCAGGAAGCTGTGAATCCAAGTCTTCCAAATATTCTCTGAATGATTATATAGTTAAATTAGCTTTTTCTAAATGGCTAGACTCTGCTTTAGATCATTAAGGCAAGGATCTGTGAATATACAAAACACATTTTATGATCAGAAATGTGCATAATTTGTCATTTATGAAGTGCATTGTGATGTTGCAGATTTAGGTTTTCCCCCAGTTTTCTACAGGAAGCCTTCTCACTTGCTTCTCAGGCTTATAGAACTCACAGATACATTTTCAATTTGGAGTTGTTTTCTGCCATGCCTATCTGTATGGTAGTCATTGACCATTAATGTAGTTAATCTTTCCACCTTGTCTGACTTGCCTTTTAAACAAAATTAATACTTCTTACTATTTAAATTAAATCCAGCTTTTTCAAAATATTAGCTATTCTTTCCACTGTGGTGTCATTTGTCGTGTTTCATTTTACTCAGATGTTTATGGTCCCAATGTAATCTCAAAAAAAGCAGAAAAAGAAAAATCCCTGACTTTTGAATTATGTGCCTCTGAAATATTAAAAACATTCTTAGTTAAGTGCATGATAATTGTCTACATTTGCACATTTAACAACAGCTCTTAGATCCTTCCCAAGTCTGCAAATAAGCTGACTAGTGTCTTTGTTTTTTCTTTCTTCTTAAAAAAGCAGTTATTTTAGAGTCTTGAGTATAACACTAAAGTTAGAGGTTCTATGTGTGATTGAGCTAGAAATGATAGCGATCTAAGCTAGGAGGCACTCAAATGTTTGTTAACTAAATGAATGATTATGTTCACATAGACTTTATTGGGTAAAATTAAAAAGAGTCTATTAAAAATTTGGAGTGGTTTTGATGAATGTATAGTCAAATAACGTAACGGTAATGGAAGAAAACAGGAGAAAAGGGATTTTAATTTACTATCTTATTTTTCAATCTATTAAAGTCTTAGGAGGAAATGATGATATATATCATTAATACCCATTTTGTTGTTGTACAGTAGAAAAGGTATGAAAGAATTCCTGAGAAAGTGTGAAAACATTTTTTGAACCTGAACCAGAGTCTGGCTTTAAGAGATTTTAGTATAAAATGTATTGCGTATTATTCTTAATTCTATATAATATTTCATTGTTAATACATTTAATTTTAAGGTATTTATAAATGGCAAGTTATACACCAGGTCAACCGGTATCTATAGCCTTCTCCATAAACTTTCAAGTAATTATATATATATATACATATTTTTTTAAAAATATTTTTTAAAAGCCCTTACCTTCTCAAAATTATATATAATATACTTAATACTTTAAGTGTGTTTTTAAAAGGAGAAAATCTGTCCTTTCATATTTGTTGAGTAAGGACCATCTGATATAGGAAATAGACAATGTGATCCAATACGATTTTCATGAACCCTGATTTTTTTTTTTCTTTGCCTATTCTCCACTTTAGTTTTAAGCCTGAGTGAATATTATGGAAGTAAACAAGATGCTGGTGACTGAATTTGTTCTCACAGGACTTACAGATGGCCCAGAGCTGCAGGTCCCTCTGTTCCTGGTGTTCTTGGTCTTCTATCTCACCACCATGATGAGCAACCTGGGACTGATTTTTCTCATCTGGAAGGATCCCCACCTTCACACCCCCTTGTACTTATTCCTTAGCAGTTTAGCGTGTGCAGATGTCTGTTCTTGATTTTCTGTGACTCCCAAGATGCTCACACATTTTTTTATCTAAAATTCATATGATATCCCTGGCTGAGTGCATCACCCAATTTTATATTTTTGCTTCCAGTGCCACCACAGGATGTTTACTCCTGGTAGTGATGGCCTAAGACCGCTTCTTAGCCATATGCAACTCCCTGCTTTATCCAGTGGCAATGTCCAACAGACGCTGCACTGGATTGATAAGTATGTCATATGTAATTGGTTTTCTGCATCCTGTTGTTCATGTAGGATTATTATTTAGATTAACCTTCTGCAGGTCCAATATAATACAGCATTTCTACTGTGAAATTTTGACACTGTATACAATTTCTTGCACTGACCCATCTATTAACGCATTGGTGATTTTTATTTTTGCTGCTTTTATACAAGCTTTTACCTTTATGACTATCATGGTCTCTTATACCCATGTCCTCTTTGCCATCCTGAAAAAGAAGTCTGAAAAGGGCAGGAGCAAAGCCTTCTCCACATGCAGTGCCCACCTGCTCTCTGTCTCCCTATGGCACTCTCTTCTTCATGTACATACACTCTGGTCTGGCCCAGATTGGTATCAGGATAAAACATATTCACTGTTCTACACAATTATAATTCCCCTGCTAAATCCCTTTATTTACAGTCTAAGAAATAAGGAAGTTTTAGGTGCCCTAAGAAAAGTGATAAAGAAATAAATATTTTCAGGAAACATTCATTATTCTTTCCATTTTACTCTCTGTTTAAATAAATCATATTGTCTAGCCCCAGATGTTATACACAGTAGTGACTTAGTAGATATTTGTTAAATGATAAATAATAAAACTTAGATTAGATATATTTGTCTTAGTTATGTTATTGTAATTATCAAAATAATTAATGAGCACTGTAAAGACAGACTATACTTATTTTGTTGTTGTTTTAAATTCATCCTCAAGGATAAAACTGAAATGAAATCCCCAAATTACTACCTATGTAACATAAATAAGCTCTTGTGTTTCCAGATATACACATTTTAAAACTCTTTTGAACTTACATTCTTTTAAAGAAAGACCTAGACTGTGTAAATCCTCTGTTTAAAAAGCACTCATGCCCTCCCAAATAATTGAAAATGAAAATTTCTAGGAGGTTTAAAAGTACTTTTGAGAACTTACTTATATTTGTATTTCTATACCAAAGTAATATTGTTAGACTAAATGTGAGAACATGTATTCTCCCGAGGCATTGAAAATGAAAATTTCTAGGAGGTTTAAAAGTACTTTTGAGAACTTACTTATATTTGTATTGTATTCATTGAAAGGTATAAAAATTTAACAATTACTTAAAACAATTAATTTTCCTGCAATATAATGAAAAGTTCTGAATTCTTTAAATATGTACACATTTTAATTTATTAAGTAATCCTACTAAGCACCTCATTCCCAACACATATATAACAGCTGAATTTTTTTCTGAAACTGATAATTACCTGAAATAGCAGGTGTGCTTGACTAACTTATAATTAACTATATAACTTAATTTGGATTTTTTTTCTTTACAAAAGCTATGAATATTTTCTATCTGGCTCTTTTACCTCTTCAGCCTCCTGACTTTATTACAGGTGGACTTTAATATCCTAGTCAAAAATAAAAGAAAAGATATTCTTATATATAGGACATATTCCTCTATTTGCGTATTACTCAGATTTGAGGATATAAACAATTTGTTTGGTCATAGAGCAAAAAAAAGCCCAAGATAGGTCTGACTGGCTTTTGGCACATTGTGTTTGGGGCTGTTTCCTCAGATCCTGATCCTCTTACTGCATCTAACTCTGCCTTCTGCTGTGTGGACTCATTCTAAGCAGGTTGTTTCCTGTGGGTGCCGAGTCTCTTAGGACTTCCTGTCTCCACGTATGCACAGTCCAATCTAGTGGCAGAGGTTTCCCATTTTTTTTTTCTTTATGTGCTATACAGACTTTTTAGTCTCGGCTACACAATTGCTACATGTCAAGATATAGACATTCTCTAACTCCTTTATACCTTTATTATTTCAAGTACCATTGTGCCAATCTTTAAACATTGCCTTATGTTGCTTCTATATGCTCATAATGCCTTAGTGAGGGGGAAGAAAACACTAGGTGGGAGAGAAAACACCAGTGTATTCATGAGAGTAAAACAGGAGAAGAGGATGACCTAACACTGATGGCTAAAGATGCACAGGGAAGGAGGTAGTACCAGCCTGATCCCCAACAGCTTCCTCTCAACCAACAGTGTGCCCCATGGCTAAGAGAGTGGCAGTAAGCCTCTGGATGTTCTTGCTGGCCTCTTTTCCTATGAAAGTTCGGGTCGCCATTAAGGTTTCCTATAAGATGCTGTCAGCTTTTTACAGAAACCTTTATTTTTTATGGTTTTCTATTTTAGGTGGAAGATGGTTTGGAATCCATCTAATAGCTACATGATCCATGAGAATAAGAGCATTTCAAGGGCTTCTCAATCAGGTTTGCAGCATATTTTAAAAACGAAAAAGTTATTTCACACTTCAGACCCTGCTGATAGCAAGTAACAATTAATGAGCAAATGTCATCGACAAGGTCTTGATGTCTCCTTCCTGGCTCAAACCACACAGATTAGTGGTTCTCACATTTGCTTACCACCCCAAACCAAAAAAAAATTAGAATCTGTAGGAGGGGGTCCCAGGCCTTGGTAGTTTTATAAACCTCTCCAAGTGATTCTAATGTGCAGCCAATGCTGATAACTGCTGGAGACAATTCTCTTGTGAAACTTAAACCCTCCAATGAAGATTATATGATTATTATTGAGTTACAAACTTTTTTGCATGACTGTTACAATGATTCATTTGCCAACATAGATACTTTATGATGGTTTATCCAATTTTCTATCATCTTTTATCTTTATTTTCCCATGTTTCTGATGGGACAAAGGGACTAATGACATGTAAATGATATGTATATTGAATAGTGTGCTTTTTTTTATCTGAGGCAGTGGTTCTCAATCCCAGTGCTATGTTGGAATCAACTAAGGTGCTTTGAAAATAAATATTTTCTGACACAATCTCAGACCAGTGAAACTAGATTAGATGTAATACAGTAATTGGTATACAGTGACTTTAACACTCCAGGTGATGTCAATGTACAGCCTAGTTTAAAAACTCTTGGTTTAAGGGGAAAGCAAAATCTTCAGATGGTTCTCGATTCTTTTGTTGTTTTCAGAAGTCCTACGCAAGTATTCATATGATAGTAAATATGGACCTGGAGTTTGCTGTCTTAAAACAAATGCATTCATTAAAAAATTATAGATGACACTATTTTTTTTTCAAATTGTCATTAGATATTCAGTTTGGTTATTCATATCCAGATAATTCACAGGTTATTCATATCCAGATAATTCACAAAAACTTAACCATAATTCTTTCCTAATAAGTATTTCTCTTGCCTTCTTAGAGTCTCATATTTCAGCAGGTGTTTTATTTATGTTGGTTACTTCTCCATTTTTGTCCATATTATAGTGTAGTATAATCAATCCATTGAATTTCAATGTCATTTGAATTAACTTTATTATCCTTTTTAGGCATTTTGGAAAAATGGAAGGGAGGTGGTCCTTCTTCCATTACAAGTCAGGCAGCCTGGATTAATAGAAAAGCACAAGATGTCAAATGAGAAAATCTGTTTTTTTTTTCCTGATTCTCATATGAGGCTAAAAGTGACCGTAGTAAACTCCATTAAATCTGTTAGTGCATAGAGGGAAGAGAAAAATTCACATTTGATGCTTTCTTTAATTAATTAACTAATTAATTAATTAATTAACTTATTTATTTTTTATTGTTTATTAGTTAACCTTGGTTAATACAATTATATAATTTT
>NW_006443130.1:0-444 GCF_000325575.1 Pteropus alecto
GCCTTCCGTGCGGCTCTGGGCCCCGAGCACAGGGCCCCAGCGGGCGGGGCAGCTGGCTGAGGCCCATGCCCTCCTCGCCAGGGCTGGGCAGGTGCCGGCTCAGCCCTCAGCCGGGGCCCTTAGACCTGGCCCCCTCGTCCCCCCGGCCCCAGGGCCGGGGCAGGGCTGCTGCTTCCCTAAGCCCCGAGGCGTTAGGGCCGGCCTGGACCCAAGAGTTCACATGGACAACAACCTTTGGAGGGTCTTTGTTGGTGCAAACTCCTCACTGTATGCCATGACAGGTGCTGGGGACACAGCGGTACATGAGAGGCACAGGTCCCTACCCTCAAGGAGCGTGCAGCCTAGGGGGTCAGGCAAGCACAGGGGCAGGTGATGTCGGTACTGGTGTGTGCACGGGCTGAGGCATGACGGGAGTGGGGGGCGCACTCTGCCGAGGGGAGCTGC
>NW_006443130.1:2745-11519 GCF_000325575.1 Pteropus alecto
GGCCGGAGCCCAGACCCTCACACTCCCATGTGCAAGGCATGGCGAGGACACGGGAACCAGCTGTCCTGCCCCCCGAGCGCCCCAGCCACCGCCCAGGCTCTGTGCCCCTGCAGAGTGGTGCGGGCGGCTGAGGGGAGGGTCCGAGGACCCGGCACACACATCCGAGGTGCGCGGGGCCCCATCGACCTCAGCAGGGCCAGGAGCGCCCTTCCTGGAATCGGCCCAGATGGAAGTCGCTCCAGGTGGAAGATGAAGTCGCAGCGTTTGGAGACTCCGACAGGCAGGCTTTTCTGGGCAGGGGTACAGTGTTCCTGCAGGGCTGGGCGCCAAGTGCGGCCCACCTGTGGGCGTCGGCTGCTGGGGTCCTCAGAGGCTGAGCCTTCTCAAGCAGGGGCCCCCTGCATGGTACTGGGACTGTTCCGGCACCGTCTGCCAGAGGCAGGGCGCCAGCCAGGGCTTGGCAGGGCCCAGGGGACCTTGTCCCTCCTTGATGATGGAGGAGAGGGACTCGACTGCTGCCTCCGACTGAGACCCATCTGTACGCTGGTCCCGGGGAGGCAGAACCAGTTCACACAAGGCTATCCTAAAACCGAAGGGGCGGCAGCCTGAGCCCTTACAGAGGAACAGACAAAGTCAGTGGGTGGAGCTCCGGGAACAGCTGTGTGATCAGGGAGGGCTTCCTGGAGGAGGTGGCGTTTGGTGGCGCCGCGGAGACGGGGGAGGACCTCAACAGAAGATGGTGGTCTCCACGAGGACAGGGCTCTGGGTCTTCTGGTTTACCATTTCCCCCTGTCCCTGGCACTAACCATGTGTGGATTGGATTAATGAACCACGTAAGGAGTGGGCCAGAGGGGGCGATATTGCAATGGCAACCGAGCCTCACCCTTGGAGCCTCTAGTCAGTGATGAGGGATGCAAACAGGGGGCCCTGGCCTCTTTCTGCAGGGCTGGGGACCAGCCACTTCCTCCAGATGCCGACTGTCACCCCCTCGGTCAGGGGCAGGAAGTGCCCGCACACGCAGACCTGTCCGGAGGGGTGCCGTCAGACCGTGTGCAGGGCCCAATCCCTTCCTTGGGGACACCATGCAGGTTGGTGTCGGTGGGTTCCCACAGCCTGTCCTGTCCCCTGCCCTCGCCTGTTCTCTCAGACTCAGTCAGAATGAGGCCGCAGGGGAAGCCAGGCCCCTCCGGCCTCCGCCACCAGGCAGGGAGCGAGCGAATGCACGGCTTACCCCGTTCTCAGCCAGGACCTGGGGCTCCCAGGCCACATTCCCCCACCAAAGCAGCCCCTTCCGCTGGCCCGCCTCTGACCCGGCCTGCAGGAAGTGACCCTCCCGGGGCCGTGGGCAGTGGAGAGGCCACCTCCGAGTCTGGGACCTACCCCTTCGCCAGGCTGAGTCCCTGCCCCTCTCTGCACCAGGCTCATGTGAGCACGCACGCGACACACACACATATACATACATATATGTCCGTACACGCACACAGCAGAGCACACATGTGACACACATATAGACACAGACTACACATGTATACATATATATCCATACACATGTACGCATGTGAGCACACACACGAGACAAACACATACACACATAAAACACACACATACATATATGCCCATACACACGTACGCACGTGAGAACGGGGAGCAAGGCGGGCTGGAGGAGAGGGCTCAGGCTCCCTACGCCCTCTGGAGCCGCCTCTGGGCTCCTCTGGGCTCCTTGCTGACCGTGCCCTACATATATGCCCATACACACGTACGCACGTGAGCACGCAACACACACAAATACACACATGTACATACATATATATCCATACACACGCACACACGTGAGCATGCACACGACACACACATATACACACACACAATACATACACACATATATATCCATACACATGTGCGCACCTGTGCACGCACGCGACACACACACAATACACACATGCACATACATATACACCATTCGTCCTTGGACCATGAGCTCGGGCCCTCCCTCGGGACCCGGTCAGCTGCAGCCTTCCTGCTTTGCTGTCCGATCTGTGCTGTGCACGCACGCGACACACACACAATACACACATGCACATACATATATATCCATACATACTTGAGCACGCACACGACACACACATATACAGACAGACACAGCATACACACACATACATACACTCATACACACACGCACACGACACAGACACATATACACAGAATACACATACATACATATATATCCATACGCACACACGCACGTGAGCACACGACACACACATATACAGACATACACAGAATACACACACATACACTCATACACACACGCACGACACACACACACAGAATACACACACACATATCCATACACGCACGCACACGAGCACACACATGACACGCACACATATACAAACATACACAGAATACACACACATACATACACTCATACACACGCACATGACACACACACATACACAGAATACACAGACATACATACATATATATCCATACGCACACACGTGAGCACGCACTCGACACACACACATATACAGACACACAGAATACACACACATACATATACACACACGCACACACACACTCACACGACACACACATATACAAACACACACAGAATACACACACATACATACATATATATCCATACACATGCACGCACATGTGCACACACACAACACACTTATACAGACACATACACAGAATACACACACATACACAGACACCCCTGAGCCTCCTCAGGCTGCCCCCTACTTCCCCCTGCCTGATTCCCCATCGCAAAGGCCAGGCTGGCCACTGGGCCGGTCCTGAAGAGAGGGCTGGAGCCTGAGAACAGGAGGTCACACCCAGGGGAGACGGATGTCAACTAAGGGAGCTCTCGGGCACGCCTACTGTCCCCGTCACCGTCTGGGCTGCGAGCCAGGGCCTGACGTGAGCACGCACGCGACACACACATAACACACACACACAAACATATCCATACACACGCACGCACGTGAGCACGCACGCGACACGCACATAATACATACACACACATATATCCATACACACGCACGCACGTGAGCACGCACATGACACACTTATATAGACACATACACAGATACCTGTGAGCCTCCTCAGGCTGCCCCCTACTTCCCCCTGCCTGATTCTCCATCTCAAAGGCCAGGCTGGCCACTGGGCCGGTCCTGAAGGGAGGGCTGGAGCCTGAGAACAGGAGGTCACACCCAGGGGAGACTAATGTCAACTAAGGGAGCTCTCGGGCATGCCTACTGTCCCCGTCACTGTCTGGGCTGCGAGCCAGGGCCTCAGGCGCAGGCACACTGCAGGACAGCGTATGGGTGCCAGGTGAGCAGGACAGCGTATGGGTACCAGGTGAGAGGGCTGGCCAGGGCAGTGTCCTGTCCCCCCAGAGTCCTGCCTCATGCTGGCTCCCCGCACCAGCCAAGGAGCCGGCCCTGCCTGGAATGTCCCCGAGCTGATGACAGAAAGGTAGGCGGGTGGGGCCGGGGTGCTGGGGCTTGGCAGACCCGGCCGACATTTCTGGGTGAAAACAAGGGGAAATTTCAGTCCTCGGCGCATGTCCTCAGGGGCCCGGCCAGATCTCACTCCAGAGCGAGGGTTTCTGGAGAACAGCTCCTGCCTCCCAGGCTCCATGCAGGAGGGGAGGCACCTCGGGGGCCTGGGGCCAGTCGTCCATCCTGCCCGTGCTTTGTCAGCAGGTCCTGCTGGACAGCAGCCCCTGGCTGCCCACAGCAATTCCCCCTGCACAGTTTTCAAATTACCGACATTCTTAAAATGCCAAAGGGCCTTCCTTTCTCTGCCGGACATGCCGCCTGGGGACGCAGGCCTGGCCCAGGAAGGGGGGGAACCTTCTCCGCCAGGGGCCACGCCAGCCACTTGCTGGGCCCACGCCGGAGCTGGCATCCAGCAGAGGCGCTCAGCGACAGAGAGGGGGCCTGAGGTGCCACCACGGAGCAGGTTTGCACTGGCAGCCCAGCCCTGGGGGGGCAGGAGCAGGTCATCACCCCCGGACAGGCCCAGGCCCCCTACAATCCTGTTCTGCCATGACACACCAATTTGCCCACAAGTCCCTGCAGCCTGCTGCTGGTAGGAGTTTGGGGGCTGGGCCCTGGGCGCCCCCTGGTGTGAAACGATGCACACAGCATCTACTGGTCCCTGTCCACACCCCGGGCTGGCTCAGCTCCTGGACCCCCGGAGTCTCCTGGGTAACAGGAGGGTCTTTTGTTCTGAGACAACACTTAGAGGGCCCCAGGAAGCCGAAGCCACGGCTGGTGCTGGGGACCTCTGTCCCGCCGCCGTCTGCCAGGGAGGGAGTCGGGCTGGAGGTTGAGTCAGTGACCCGTCACGATGGAGGCTCTGTGACCCAGCAGAGGGGAGATTGCAATCCGGGGCAGAGATTCGGGGGGCCACCCACCTCGTGGCCGCTTTGCGAGGGGCAAGTCCGTGAGAGCCGGCTCGCCCTGTCCTCCGCGTGGAGGTGGGCCGATGTGTCCGTCAAGGTGCTGGACGGTGCTGCACCTGGAGAGGGCACAGGAGCCCCCGCAACAGCCCCTGCCCCGTGCGTCTCTCCATGTGGCTGCTCATCTGTATCATCATGTCCCTTACGATAAACCGGTGAACGGGGCTCCCCGAGTCCTGTGAGCTGTTCCAGGAGGGGGTCATGGGAACCCTGATGTGTAGCTGGTCAGGCTGAAGCACGGTGACAACTGGGACTTGTCGCTGGCATCTGAAGTGGGGGCGGCCTTGTGGGGCTGATGAGCCCGGGGCCTGCGTGAGCTTCGGTGTCAGAATGGAGCTGAACAACGGCAGGACAGCGGCTGGCGCCACAGAGCATTGCCCGGTGTGGGACACACGCCACACCCCCAGCGTTCGGAGGGCCGTGAGTGCGGTGGTGGCCGTGGGACAGCGGAGGGAGTCCCAGGAGTGCCCGTCACCCCCCCACGGGATGCCCTGCCCCCCAGGAAGCCCCCTTCCTCGCCCGTCCCCAGCACTTTGATGCAGCTGACCTGCCCATACCCTGGCTCTGGACGGGGGAGGGGTGGCCGTCATGTGACAGGGCAGCCCGACTCGGGAGAGTCCAGGGACAGGGAATGAGTGAGAGACTGGGCCCCGATTCACCCCGGAATGAGGCTGTCGCCAAGAGACTGTGCGGTCGTCCCCTCGAACCCCATGGACCCACCGCACGCTGCTCACGAGCCCAGGTTACCCGTGTCCCGTGGTGCTGCCGCGTGCCTAGGTCACCGCGTCCCTGCGACCACCCTCAGGGGTGCTCCCCGCGCCTGTTCTCGTAAACAGCTGTGTGGCGAATGTCTTTTATCATTTTTCCATTTGAATCATTTTATTGTAATGTTTCCCCTGAAGTGAAATTTGTTGGCTGGAAAACATATACAATTTTATGGTTCCTGTGACTTTTTTCCTTCAAATCTCTCCCAAAAGACTGCGTCTGCAGTGTGTGTGCCTGTGCGTGTGCACGCGCGTGCATTTTCACACAACCCTGCTAGTTCTGAGTTGGATCGTTTGTACTTACCTTTACTGATTAATTGGTGTGCAACAGATACTACTAGATATTATCCTTGCATGTGCTTAATTGCAGATGAGAATAAAGTCCTTCCCTTGAAACCCACAAAAACGAAATAAATGGCTAAGCTCCACAGTTTAGAAAAATGCTCCCAGCTCCCTGCATTTGCCGGCGTCTGGGGTCCCCCATGACCCGAGGCTGCCATCAGCGAGCCAGGCCCTCATGGTGCCCCTGACCCCTGCTGTCACACAGAACAAGGAGCCTCTCCAGCTAATAGAGCCGCAGACGTCTGGTCTGTGAATGCTGGTGGTCCTTAGCTGCCATATGTTGACAGTTTGGGACTGAGAGCCATTCTGGTTTATATGCAAACAGATCGCAGGAGCCATGGCCTGGGGCAGGCCAAGGCCCCGCCCTCGGGGAACTCACAACACAGACAGAGTCCTCCTGGAGACACGTGCATCCTGGCCTGGCTGGTGACCTGGGCAGGCGCTGTTGGCTCAGAGGGATGAGGAGAAAGGGGGTGGCCATGTGCCCATTACATGGCTCCTCCCAGCAACTCCTGGGGAAGGAGGAGTTCCTGGCCGCCAGGCCCTGTCCCCCAGCCCGCCACATTGCAACACACCCCAGTCATGTTTACGTCCACGCCAGACAGCTCAAAAAAAAAAAAAAAACAGAAAAGGAAAGTTTGTTCTAGATAAAAATACACCATCTACCTGTAAAAAATCTCACTCGGTGCCATCATGCCAACACCCGGAACAGGTTACAATCAACCCGGAGCAGATGGTCCCTTTTGTAATCGCTGGGTCCCCCCACCAAGGCTGCCTCCACACACCGCCGGCAGCCCCTCGCCATTGCCCAGCGCTGCCACCCCGCCCACAGGCAGGGCCGGCCCTCTGTCTAGGCCAGGGATCCCTCCCCCTCCCTGGGCCTCCGCCACAGGGACCTGGGGATCCTCAGCAGGCAGCTGCCTGG
The DNA here is from genome assembly GCF_000325575.1 of Pteropus alecto. NCBI lineage: Eukaryota > Metazoa > Chordata > Mammalia > Chiroptera > Pteropodidae > Pteropus > Pteropus alecto. Next base: position 9,254 of record NW_006443130.1, read on the forward strand.
GTAGGTGGCTGTCAGGGGGTCACCCCAACCTTGTTAATCCCACCCATAATCCAGAGAAAAACAAATGAAACCGAGATCTCGGCAATCACCCATCACGTATGAGAAGGTTTAAGTCACTATCATTCTATTTCTTGGTGAAGATACAGCAAGAGACCCCCAAGCCCTACTGCTGGGAGAGCAAATTATTGAGGGTGCTGCCTCTCTGGAAATAACTCTGACCGAATATAACAACAGCCTTAAAAAAATATCACATACTTGTAACTCAGCAACTGCACTTCGAAGAATCGGTCCTAAAGGCCATCGATCATAAGCCAAAATACGAACAGAAAATTAACACGGGTATGTCCAGCAGCACTGTAATAATAAAAACTCACAAAAGGAACCACAGTAGGGGTACAGCCATGTGCAACGGGGTGTCATACAGCCATCACATACATTTCCAAGGGTCGTTAGTTCCATCACTGATGCTGACTTGGTAAAAGTGTTCAAAAATGCACGTGTTATAAACACACACACGTGGCATTGAAAGGTTTGCATGAAGTACACCTTGCTAACAGTGTTTTTTCTGAGTGGTAGAATTTGTAGTGGTTTTTATGTCATTATATTCTTCTGGATTTTTCTAAGTTTTCGTCAATAAACGTTGACCGATAAAAGGAAATGAATCATTTTCAAAAGACTAAAAACAGAGGTGATGCACCGGAAGTCGATCACTGATGCATCTGGGGAGGGGCTGGGGCAGGGGTCGGTGTAAGACGAAGCCCCCTTTTACGTTTGTACCTCCTGGCGTCCCCTGAGTTTTGTACCTGACCGGTGTGGCCTGTTCGAAGATAAATAAATGGGGATTTTTACAAAAAAAATACTGAGATAAACAGGACAACGCAGGGGCTGGGAGGACAGCCTGACGGGAAGGCAAGGAGGTGCCTTCAGCTCCCGGGGACGGAAGGTCTGGGAGGTCCTCAAAGCCCACAGCCAGTCACCCCAGGTGGGGGCTCAGCAGGGTGACAGCTCAGCAAGGCCCGCTGCATCCAGCCCCAAACTGGTCTCCTTCCTGGGAGTCTTCCCAAGGGTAAAGGCAAGCTGGCAGGGGGAGGGACTTCAGTGGACATATAGGCATGGGACCTCGGAGCTGGGACCATCTGTGTCCCCTGGGCCTGACAGAGCAGGGCCCGGCACATGAGTAATGAACGGGGGGAAGGGCGGTGCCTCCCCAACTCCCCAGTCACCTTCTCTGAGTTCAGAGAATCCTCTAAACGGACCTTCCCTGCCTCCATCACTCAAAGGGCACGGGAAAGATCGAGCCTGCGGTGTCAGCTCCAGGAGTGTGGCCTGGGCTAGACCAGGCTGCTGGACGGCAAGCTCTGAGACTCGAAGGCTCGGGGCTCGAGGCCCTGAAGGTCTCCTCAGGTACGTGGAGCCCGGCTGTCTCCTGCACCCACAGGAGGCGCAAGCTGCTGTCCCTGGAGAGCACCCCAAGTCCCCCCACCCCGGGCACTGTGCTTGCTAGAGGAGGCTGGGGACAGGGCGCACACTGCATGGGCGGCCAAAGCAGCCAGAAGGGCAGGGCTGGCACTGGGGTCGTGGCCTTCTCGCCTTGTTTAAAGCCACAGGAAGGATGCCCCTCGTCCCTGCCTCGCCTCACCCACCCACGCCTGCCCCGCCCTTCGGCTCCCGGATGTTGGGAGCGAGCAGCTTGCAGATGCTCCGCGGACTCACGTGGGCGAAGGGCCGGTGAGGTGGGTGGGGCTCTGGGGCAGGCCAGGTGCGGCTGGGAACGCAGGGGACGCGGCCTCCCCGCAACGCGAGGGCGGATGCCTTTCCGACAGGTGGTCTGTGACCTGACCACTCCAGGAAGGACGGTCCCTCTCACCGCAAGTAGTTCATTTAAAAAGCAAAACTCGTGGGGGGGCCGTGAGCCCGGGGAGGGGAAGGCCGGGGAGCACCTACCGTCCTGTTCCGCACCCCCTACCCCGGAGGCCACTCGGTGGTGACTGGGCGGGAGGGGGCCCCTCGGGAGGCAAACATCGACCATGTCCCGGGGGCGGGGACAGACGTCACCGGCGCAGATGCGCAGGCCGACCACGGCGACCTTCCGCCCGCTCGCGGCGGGAGTGGGCTCGGAAGAACACCCCCTACCGGAGGCCACTCGGTGGTGACGGGGGCCCCCTCGGGAGGCAAACATCGACCATGTCCCGGGGGCGGGGACAGACGTCACCGGCGCAGATGCGCAGGCCGACCACGGCGACCTTCCGCCCGCTCGCGGCGGGGG
>NW_006443130.1:17356-34838 GCF_000325575.1 Pteropus alecto
AAACTATCTTTTATTTATTGAGGAGAGTGAGGTTATGGCCAAATGGATAAAGATCCGAATTAAATTAATCAGCATCAAACTTAGAGATGATTAATCAGTAGGTGCCTTTTGGTTTGGTGTGAGTGTGTTATGTGAGTGTGAGAGTGTGTGTGCGTGTGTGTGTGTGAGTGTGTGTGTGAGTATGAGTGAGAGAGAGAACACATAACGTGCGCTCTACCCCCCTCGCACACCTCGGCACAGTGCAGAAGCGCCTGCGAGAGGCGCTGTGCCGTATGGCAGGCCTCCGTGATTCCTGTGCCCGACACAGCGGACAGTTCGTGCTCTGTCATAGCTTCGTTACTTGTCTTCCCTCCGTCCCCCTGTGAGAAGGGGCCTACGGCATGACCAGAGCGCCCGGCCACAGCGAAGTAACCCACGCGTCCCTGGACGGGGGCGTTGGCCCGAGTGTGCAAGACCCACGTGTGCAAGTTAAGCGGGTTCAGAGTGGCCCAGCTCGCTGGGGTGCCCTGGGCAGGGCTCCCCGTTCTCCGCGGGCAGCTCCCCCTGGTGGTGCGTTCAGTGACGGCTCACTCTCCCCTGGGCGCAGAAGGCGAGGACCCAGAGGACAGAGAGATGCTGGAAGGGAAAGAAATGTCGAGGGGGGCCGGCTAGAGGTTAGCAGTAGGGTGCCCCGGACCTCCGGCGTGGGGGCTGCGGGGCCTCCTGCAGGGGCGCGGCCGTCCTGGGTGGTGAGGCACCGGCCAGCGTGCAGCCGGCGTGACCGACGTGGCCTTGGGGAAGCCGGGCAGATTCTCTGCGCCTCACAGCGCCGTCTGCAGATCGAAGGCGACAGTGTGTGGAATCCAAGTCATTCTTGTTTACGTCGCACGGCACGAAAATGAGGGGCATCTGTGAGGTCCCGATGTGAGCCTCATGTGCCGGAGGGGCGGGAAACCCGACCCCACCCTTCCCCGTACACCCCATTCCCGGTGGGCCCCGGGGTTCCCTGAGTGTGCTAGGTCGTGCTCACAGAGCCAGCTGGAGCCAGAGCCAGGTGTGTCCCCTGAGGCCAGCGCCCTGTCCCCCCTTTGCCAGAGGCCGAGTGAGCCCGCTTCTACTTAACGTGACTTCGGGGGAAACCCACCTGGACCCGGGCCGGGTGGCTCCAGGCGCAGGCCACACACACAGAAACGCTGCAGCCTCTTAGTGAGAGCACACAGGAACCTGGGTACTGTTTCGAAACGGAATGTTCCGGTCGGTGATCTTTTTATTTTCAATCCCCTCTGAGGTGGTGCCATAGTCTTTTTACGCGACGTGATTCAACCCGTGGCACCAGGCGTTCCCCGAGGGCCCGCTGGGATGTGTCCCCTGAGCTTGCACGTGGGACGTGCGTGCGCGGTCGAAGCAGCAGCCTCGCAGTGCCTTGGGTCAGAGTCAGGTGCGGGGACCATCCGGCCACCTATCTGCCTTTGGCCTTGGGAGAGCTTCACTCTGAAAAGGTCGTTGAGGGGCACGGTGGCTCTGGGACTGGTCATGAGCCCGTCCTGAGCTGCTTTGCTGTTCTGCATAATCGATTCCTCATCTTCCCTGCTGCTTACGTCCTTCAGACACCCGGAGATGGCGATCCTGGCCCTTCAGGCGTCACCCAGCGTCGTCCCGCGGGGTTGCCGTGGCGCTGCGCGTGCCGTCCTCACCGTCACCGTCACCCTTGCCCCCGGCACGCTCCCCGAGCCCCTCCGCTGCCATCAGAGCTGTGCGAATGGCCTCCGGGTTCCCCGCTCTCAAGTGCCAAGGTCCCCAGGATGGAACACCACAAGTCAGTAGTGGTGACCAGGGACAGCGCTCAGGCCCCCCGGCCCCATCTTGCTGTGTAATTTCCACCAGTTTCCCCAAAGCCACATCAAATCAATGACAAGCTAAGTAAAAACGGTGCTTGCAGAGCACACGCAGCCCCCACGCGGACCCCCGGGCCCCTGCTTCCGTCCAGGTGACCCTGTTTCCCCAGCTACGGAACGAGGTGAGCTCCCCGCTCTCCGCAGCCTGGGGCCACGGGGGGACCGCGCGGGGCAGGGGTGCGGTGAGCAGCAGCACCAGCATCGCCCCCAGCATGCGACTGGACTGGAGAACATCCTGGGGGCCAGCTGTTCCAAAACAGCTGGACATCCTACGTTGGCATTTACAAAAGGAACGCGATAGAACTGAGACTCCCCCTAAACCCTGTTTGTCGCGTGAATTTAGAGATGCCCTCCTTCCGAATCTGTTGATGTTTAGTATTCCGAGCAAAGCATGGCCCTCGGAGTCGGATGGGCCGCTGGGGACAAGTTCCAGGCGGCCCTGCGGGGCTCTGCGAGGTTTTGCTGCTGCGAGACTCGCCCCCTCAGTCCACCGCGGCTGGCTTTCGGCTCCCCCTGCCTCGCTCTGTGCCCGCAGGGCCTATTTTCAGCTCTCGGTGGTTCTGTTGGACACGTGTTCTCAGGCAAGTGTTTCTATAATTAGCCTGCGTCAGTGATAACGCGGTGTCTGGGACGACAGGACTTTCGTTGCGTTTCCCTATCTGTTATAATAGATGTTTTATGACAGAAAAATATGGGAGAGTCACTATGATGCTGCTGAAGTTTTCATTCCAAATTGCTCACAGGGCGGAAATTCTCCTCCCGAGTAGTTTGTACTTTCCTGCTGCTTAGGGTTTTTGGGGGGTGGTTTGGAGGGTTTTTTGAACTTTGCTCTGGGTGGGGTTTGGTTCGAGGGCGAGGTGTTTCCCTGGCACGGACGGTGCTGCGCAGCTACCCCGGGGGGCGCGTGTGTGTTGTTAGCATGCGGCGCACACGCGTCTCAAAAATGTCACCTAGACTGTTCTGTCTGCATCTGCATGTGTTGGCTGCTCGGGCTGCCTTACCGAATGCCACCCACTGGCGGCTCCAACAGCGGAAATGTATTTCTCGCAGTTCCGGAGGCTGGAAGTCCAAGGTCAGCGTGCCAGCGGGGGCGGGTTCACTCTGAGGGCCCTTCCCTTGGCTTGCAGGCGGCCGCCACCTTGCTGCGGGGGCTTCGGCGTATGAATTTGGGGTCACGCAGTTCAGTCCGTAGCACTGCACAACTTCTGTTATTATTGCTGAAGAGATGTCCCCAGAGTCCTTGTAGTAGATGAAGTTGAAAACCTTATTTTAAGAAGGAGTAAATAACATTGGTGAGGGGGACAGTGGAGATCGTGGAGCGTGTCCAGCGCCATTTGACTAGGTAGAATCCTGGCCCCACCAGTTACCCCGCGGCAGGGAGAAGGGAGAGAGGACGGGGGCTGGATCTTTCTAGTTGGTTCTCTGGCCTCGGGCCCCGGCTGCGGGAGGCCAGGCCAGGGTCTGGAAGCGAGTCTATTGACTTCACTGGATGGTCTAGGAAGATCCCAGCTCCGGAGAGAGGCCGAGCCCCGAATTCCAGACGTGAGCGCTCATTGGAAGGACTACGGACTACGGACAGTTCCGGGGTGTCCGCCACAGCCTCCCGGCACCGTCAGAACCTGCCTCTGAGGTCAGCGGTCGAGCCTCCCTGTCCCTGGGCTTAGAGTCCTCAGCTTATGGCGGAGGGACAAGCCCTGGGCCCTGGGGAGGACCGAGGCTCCCCAGTCACAGCCTCTAACGAGACGGGGCTCAAATCATCCAGGCCCCCTAGTTCCCAGATGACGTTCTCTGCTCCCCAAGAAATAGGCAGGGAGGGGCTTCCCGTGGTGGCGCTGCCAGTAGCAGAGTCAGGGGAACGCCAAACCCCTTGGCCCCGGGGCTCTGACCTGCCCTGGCACGGTAATTGTTCATCCCTGCCCTACATAGACGTATGCAGACGCGCCCACAGACTGCTGGCGGAAACAGAATACCGTCCTGAGAAGCCGAGTCTTAAGTCTCTTCCAAGATCCGTTGGTAGGTGACACATCATCACTTCACAGAACACTTTGTTGTCCGCCTGGGGAAGATAGCACTTTCTGAGATTGTCTGGTCTCAAAGCTGCTTCTCAGAGAGGCGCGTCCCAGCCACGTGTGATCTGCAACGTCTCGGGCAGAAGCTGAACATCTCCTTTCATCCTCTGCAGAGTCTGGAGCTAAATTCACACGTGTTTTCTTCTTCCCATCACTTAAAATCAGACTCTCGCCCTTCATGCGCCCTTTCAGAGTGGCGCTAAAACATGGCGTCTCACGCGTGTGAGTCACCGGCTGCCCAGACAGTCCCGCCGGGGGGCCCGCAGGCGGGAAGCTGCACGGGGTCGCCGTGGGACAGGCTGCAAAGACACCGCGTGGCCCCAGGTCTGCTGCCCAGCCACGCAGGGCGCTGGACTCGGAGGTGGCCCCGAGGCATACGGTGGCACCTGTCCGCCAGCGCACACCTGTTGGGGCGCTGGTCTGGCACCCTCCTTCACCGTGCACCTGTGGAAATCTGTGCACGTTTGAATGCAGTGTGGCGTCCTCCACCGACCGCACGCTACTCAACGGTTATTTGCCGGAGGAATAAGCGAAGCATAAACGCGATACTTTATTCCAAACGCGGAGGTGGCGCAGACTCGTGCCCCAGAGACTCGAACTCCGACGACGTCTCCTGGGAGACAAAGCAGGGAGACCCCCTCCCAGAGCAAACTTCCGCGGCCCGCGCGGGACGTGGGCTTCGCGGCCCAGCCCCGGCGTGAGCGGAAGACGCCACCAGGGGGCGCCAGAGGCCAGGGAACCGGGCCCCGCGGTGCGAAAAGACCGCGCGGAACGGCGCAGGGACGGTCACCCGCGGCTTCGCCGCTCCCGCCGCGCGGCGTTGGCCCAGAGGCCCAGGGCGAGGCATTTCTGCGCCCCGTGATGACACGGAATTCCAAGCCTGGCTCTAGGCTGCAGACCCAGGTCTGCGTGGCAAACGGCAAGGACCAAGTGCTCGCGTCCGTATGGTTTCAGCTGGCACGGGCGGGGACCCACGCGTGCCCTGCGGTCCTTCTCCAGGGGAGCCGGGGTCTGGAGACACTGTCAGCTTGGGATCTCCCCAAAAGCAGCGCCCGAGCACGCGGCGTGGGCACGGGCGGCTCATTGGAGAGGCGATCCCCGGAGCGGGGCCACCAGAGGAAGGGACACGGGGAGGAGACGGCAGTACCGGGGCCACCCGAGGCCAGTGGGCAGCGGGGCCCGCACCCGTGGGGCCCCTGGGGCAGGACCTGGACACCCTCGGCGTCCCCGCCTGCCCCGTAGCTGAGAGTCCCGGGCTGGTCCGCCTGCGCCCGCACCCTGGGGCCACAACAGATGCCGCGCTTGCGCCATGGTGCTGTCCTTAGTGCGCGTGCGGTGCGCGCGCACTGGGCTCTGCCACCCGCACCCTGGGGCCACAGCAGATGCCGCGCTTGCGCCATGGTGCTGTCCTTAGTAAGGGGCGGGGCCCATAGCCTGACCTCTGTCACCGCAGCCACACCGCTCACAGAACTGCCACCCACGCACTGGGGTGGCTGGTGCTGGCTCCCGTCCTGGGGTGACCGCCTTGCCCACCTAGCCGCTGAGGGGCGCCCTGCAGAAGTGCCGTGAGGGTCTGCTGTCAGCTGTGGTGGCCTGAGAGGCAAAGGGAGAGGAGGGGGAAGGAAGCCGGGAGGGTGGGCGTGGGGGGGGGTGGGAATACGGATGAACGACGGACGAACTTTGTGTCCCCCAAATTCACACCCCGAAGCCCTAATGCCGATGCAATGTGACGGTCTTAGGAGTAGGGTCAGATGAGGTCATGAGGATGGAGCCCCCATGATGGGGTCAGCGCCCTGATGAGGAGGAGACACCAGCCCCCCCCCCATCCCCGCCGTCCTGTGAGGGCTCAGGGAGAGGGGGGGGCCCTCACCCCTCACCGGGGCCCAAGCGCGTGGCTCCTGCTCCAGATGTGAGAAGCTGGGTCCACTGCGTGAGCCGCCAGCCTGTGGCTTGTTGCTGCGGCCGCTGGGCTGACGGACAGGAGTGAACTGAGTTCCCAGCCCGGCCCCTGAGAAGTGGCCGAGGGTGTCCGGGCACATGGGAGGGGCATGGTCCGCAGGGTGGTTGGGGACGGGGTGGCAGAGGGGCCTCGGGAGTGACGCCCGAGTCTGGGCAGCAGGTGGGGTGGAGGCCTCCGGCGTCAGAGTGCTCAGGGAGGCGTAGATCGCAGGTCTGGTCCGGAGGGCAAGGGTCGCCCGGCTGGCGGGAAGGCCATGTCAGGTGCCCCGCAAGGCATTGCCTGCCCAGCCTATTTGTCAACACATGCACCCCCCACCCCGCCAGCTGCCCGAGCGCGCTGTGCGGGGGAGAAGGGCCCGCCTGTCGTGCCTGGGAGGAGACCCTCCACTGCAAAGCTGGCCGGCCCCCGCTGGCAGGTGCACGCTGGGCCCACTGCTCGGCATCCACAGCTGTGTCCTCTGGAGTCCCCGGCCAAGCGTGCTGTTCCCCCGGGAGGTGAGCCCCCACTCACAGCGGTGGGTCCTGCTGGCTCCTCTGAATCCCGGCTCTGCGCAGAGGCCCAGGCACCGGGGACGCCAGGCGGGGAGACGGGCGGGTGCCTGCCGGGCCGTGCTGTGGACACCGAGGTCGGAGGTCAGGTTAGGACCTGGGGTGGCTCCGCCGACAGGGCAGCCTGGCCCGGCCACACGGGGGACTGTCGGAGGCAGAGAGGGTCCCATCCCAGAGGCATCCGAGAAGAGGCTGCAGGGCCCTGCTCAGGGGTGGGAAACGGGCCACTGGGGCCTCCGGGGCGAGGACGAGGACGCAGGGCCACGTGTGCCTCCCAGGCTGCATGCGGGCCCAGCGGTGGGCCGCCTGCAGTCCCCAGCCTCGGGGCCTCGGGACCTCCCAGGTCCCATCGGAGTCCAGAGACTCCCTCCCCGCAGAGCAAGGCCAGCCTGACTGCTGCCGCCCCAGCTAGGTCCAAGGCCACAGCACCCTCATCGCCCACACCACCCTCAGCCCCACCCCCAGCTCCTAGAAGGTCACTGCTGTCCGGCCTCCAGTCCGGGGTCACTGTCCCTCAGGCAGGATGGAATGAGCTGCAAGCCTAGGGCCCTGGCTCCCCCTGCACCCTTCTCCAGGCAGGTCTGGGGTCCTGGCCACGGGAATGAGCCCGTCTGTGCCAGGTGGGAGGGGGCTGGTACTGCGCAGTTTGGACAGGGGGCAGATTCTGTTTCTCAGATTTCTGTTCCGTATTTTTACTTTCCGATTATTTCATATACGGCCTTCTGATGGACTCATTTACTGGGAAGCTAAAGATACCCTAAAATGCCTAAAAATAAACCTGAACTGCTAAAAATTCAGCATTTCTCTCCTTCGCCTCCGCCAGCTGGGCCTGTCTGCCTGCCTTCCCTCCAACACCAGCAGGACGCAACAACGAGACACACCACAGCGAACGAATGTGCGCAGCCCGAGTAGCTGGTTCTCGTTCACACCCTAAAATGCCTAAAAATAAACCTGAACTGCTAAAAATTCAGCATTTCTCTCCTTCGCCTCCGCCAGCTGGGCCTGTCTGCCTTCCCTCCAACACCAGCAGGACGCACGAACGAGACACACCACAGCGAACGAATGTGCGCAGCCCGAGTAGCTGGTTCTCGTTCACCTTCCATTTGCCAAGACATTTTGGGGATGTTATTATTGAGATCTTCCTTCCTTCCTTCCTTCCTTCCTCCCCTCCTTCTCTCTCTCTTTCTTTCCTTTCTTTTCCTCCTTTTCTTTCTTTTCTTTCCTTTCTCTCTTTCCTTTCTTTTTATTCCTTCCTTCCTTCCTTCCCTCCTTCCTTTTCTAATGCCTTCAGTTTTATGACATGTGCCCCTTTATTTTAGCATTTAGAAAAAGTTTTGTCCAAACGCAGCCTTCCAAAATCTCCTCCCTCGTCTGCCGCGCCTCCCCCTGCCGCTTCGGTGGTCTGCAGGGGTGCTCCTGGCTCCCGTGAGCCCCGCGTGGACTGCCAGGAGGACAGCTAAGAAGAAACCCGCTGAACCAATAGATCACTCTCCCTCATTTCCAGAGGAACCTTTTACATAAATATCTGCCACAGAAATAAATCAGATAAATGAGTAAGGACTCCCTCCTCCCCCCAAACCAAACCGTGAACAGTAACGGTTATCGGGCCAGTTAAAAGAATAAACCTATTAAATAAATAAATTTGCTCTGCACCAATTTATGTCACCAATGTACTTAAGGGGACCTTTTAAGGGAGTAGATTTACAGCATGCTCACGCAGATCTCCACTGGGTGTGCGTAATTATGCATAAGAAAGGCATTACTTTTAAAGCGGGTGAATGGGCGATACTTTTTTGATTTACTGTTAGAAACAGAAAAATGGTAATGGCGTGAAATAAGCGTTTGCAAACCCATTTCGGAAGACAGGAAATGCTTGATTTACCTAGGGCGCCCATCATGTTCTGCGTTTCAGATCGAAGTCGATAAATGCTAAGGCAAACGGATATTTGGGGGCGTCTATTACAGCCTTTCTGTCAGCTCTGCGAGTTACATGTTTGGAATAAAGACACAGGGTGTCTGTGTGTGACGGTGCTCACCTGGGGAGCGGGGACCTCACGCCCACGAGCGGCCCAGGCCCTTGCCACAGTCCCCCGTGTCCTCGGCCACGGGACCTGGCGTTCACTGGTCCTGCGCCCCGTCCCAGGCCACGTAGACACCACAGCACTTGCTGTTCTCTGTGCTTTAGAGCCCCCGTGTGCCCCGCCAGCCCAATGGAAGGCGGGACGGACGCCCCACGAAGCGGTTGGGCGTTGCTGTCACGGAGGCCACGGGCCCGGCTGTCACTAATCCGTACCAAGTACGAGTCCTGGTCGAGCGCCCGGTTTACACGCGGCGTGTCGGCTGCGGCTCGCGGCCGCTCACCGGGCTTCACACTTCATGCGACCCAGCGCTTCCCGGGGCAGAAATCGGTGTCTGGACCTGGGCTGGCACCGCGGGACCCACGTCCACACTCGGAGGGCCGACGCTAGAGCCAGACCCGCCTTCCTGAGCTGTGTGCTTCTCAGCCCTCTCGCACACAGCCACAGAGCGACGATGTCAGGCCGGGCGGGGTGGTGACCCAGATGTCAGTCGTCACTCTGCTCGTCACTGGCTGGGTCTCTCAGTCCCTCTAAGCCTCAGTTTCCACATCTTCAAAATGAGCATAACCGTCCCATGGCCTGCGAGGGTTAAACGGGGTCTTGATGAAGGGAGCTCGTCGGCACGTTGGACAGTCAGCAAATGGTGGCCGGTACTGTTTTGTTGGTTTTCATTATCAGTGGGATGAGCGGAAAGTATTGAGCGGGTGGCCGGCTGCGTGCCCAGCTCTGTCCTCGGCGCTCTGGGGACCGGGAGCTGTCAGCACAGGCTCCGCCGCAAGCAGCTCTCGTTCATTCTCGGACAGGGAAGCAAGGGGGACACTTGGTGGCGTGAGGTCTGCTGCAGCCACTCAGAGGGGAGGATGCGAGCCGAGCCTGAGTCAGCACAGACGCATGGGCAGCGGAGGTGTTTCGGGCCATGGGCACAGCCGCAGGGGCCTGGAGGCGGCGGTGGCCACGAGGCAGAAGTGTCTCTGGGATGGAGCCCACAGGGGACTGTCCGTGGGCCCTGGTCAGGCCTGGGAGCACGGGGCCCCCTCTCAGCCACCAGGGCAGGCTGGGGCCTCTACCCGCTGCCGCCTCCGTGAGCACTCAGGGCCACCGGCTGAGGACCGCAGGGTGAAGGCCATCGCTGGCTGTGCCTGCACCTCGGCCCCTTACGTCTGCAGGTGGCCAGCCCGGTGCCCAGACCGGAGGGCAGACCGCGAGCACACAGGAGCTCGGGAGCTGGCGGATTCACACAGTCAGACGCGTTCACAGCTTTCGACCGGCTTCAGAATAAATACGGCCCAGCAAATTGTCGCTTTTATGAGTATTTACAACCAGGGCACTTTATAAAGCTAAGAACTAGTATTTCCCAGAGGAAGCCTGATTCTCGATTCTTGATTAATTCTTGGAAATTCAAACCAGCCCCGGAGTTTCTCTACTTTGGGCTCCAGAGCATGGTCTAAATCAGCGGGGCCAGAAGCAGGGGGGCCCTGCTCAGCCTCCAGGTGCTTAAACCAAGTGGCACCCCGGGAGCACTGACCACGGGCGTGTCGCGGGGTGGCTGCGCCCTAGGCATCTCCCAGCCCTCGGACGCTGACTCATCTGACTGTCACTGCAACCTGGAGGCACAAGGGAAGGCACTGCCCTCACCCCACTCACAGAAGAGGAAAGTGGAGCGGGGGGCATCTGGAGGGTAAGGGGGAGTCCAGCCCAAATAAAACCCACGTTTAAGCAAGAGAAGGAACCATTACTCCATGAGCATGCGGAGCTCAGGGCAGGTGCCGGCGTCAGCAGGCGCGAGGCGGGGCGCCATCGGTGTGGCCGTGTCCCCACGTCCCCACCTCTGCTGGCCCCCCTCGGCCTGCCTGGCCGTTATCACACTGTTCACAGGGGCCCCGGACTTTAAAACTGCCTTCCATTCAAGTCAAGCAGGAAGGGGACGTGAGGACCGCGTCGTGCGAGGGTGACCTTGGGGCTGCCCACATCGGCAAATGGCCCACCGATGGGGACGAAGAAACCAGAGTGGAGGCGCCGGCCAGGAGGCCTGCCATCCTCGGCCAGCGAGCCCCACTGCCACTCCCAGAGCGCTGGTGGGCAGCCGGGCCAGGCAGGAGGCCGCGGGCCCTCCGCCCTGCAGATCTCTCTCCTGCCCGCTCCGCACGCCGAAAGCACGTGCGTCTTACGACCAGTGCTACCTGGACTTATCTTTCATTCTCCCGAGTCTGGCACTGATGGCACAGTGTCACTTAAGCCCAGGTGCCACCCAGAGCAGCCAGGGAGAGCCGGGGTGAGGTGATGCCCCGGGGCTGGCCTTTGCCTGCGGGAGGCGGTGGCTTTGCAGAGGGACAGGGCTCAGCTCCGCTCTGCCTCTGCTCAGGCAGCGAGGTCACCGGGCCCAGACGCAGGAGCCCGTACAGGGCTGGGCGGGGCCCTTGGAGCCTGTGTTTGCCTCCAGGGACACAGCCGGGCGGCCTCTCCGGAAACTCTGACCGGCCACCGCTCACTGCCCGCCATCCCGGCTGCACAGAATGAGCATTTCCGCCCCTTCCACGCTGTCCCAGAGAACAATCCAGAACAAACGCCCCAGCTCAGCAAACAGGCATTTTTGACAGTTCGAATGTTAAAAAAAATTTTTAAAGCCAGCAAATGCTGCGTGGAAGCAAAGCCTTCCCCCCTCCCCCTCAGGGTCAGGGCGGGCACGCCCCTGGGCGCCGGTGGGGGCAGTGGGAGGCCTGGGTCCCCAGCCTGGATCCTGGGGGGTTGCTACCTGGCTCACAGGGGCCGGGGGAACCACATGCCCCGGATCCAGCGACAGCTCGGGGCCGACAGGCAGAGGAGGAGGTGGGCAGGCAGATGGCACGGCTGTCATCAGCCGGGACACTGCCACCTTCTGGGCGGTGCCCGGGAGGAGCCAGAGTCAGGGGCCAGCGCTGGACCTCTGCCCACTCCAACTGAGAGGCGGGGCGGGGGGCAGCCAGGGTCCCAGCGTAAATCTGATGTGGCCGAGAAGGTGACGTCCACAGCTCCAGGGACTGACCAGATGTGGGGTGTGGGTGGGGTCAAGGCTGCTGCCTGGGCCCTGGGGACAGAAACATGCCAGGAGCAAGTCCACAAGAAGGGGGGGCTGTCCCACCTGCAGACGGGCACAGTGAGGGGCCAGCCGCATCAGGCAGTGGTGGCGGAGGGCGGGGCTGTACAAGGACACTTCCGGGGCCTAGGTGGCCTCAGGACCGCGGGCCTCTAGGTCCGTTGGGGAGTGATTTTGCCCCCCGGGGCGTTTGGCAACATCTGGGGACATGCTCGGGCTTCCCAGCTGGGGCAAGCGCTGCCGGCATCTGGCGGGTGGAGGCAGAGTGCAGGTTCTCCTACAAGGCACAGCAGTAAGGCAGAGCAGGTAGGGGCGTCCGGGAGGGAAGTTTCACCGGGGACGCTGAGGGCTGTGTCCGTGGGACCGAGGGTCGGTACTCCACCACGCAGGCTGCAGCGTCCTCGCCCCTGACGGGGGACAGTGCAGGGTGGAGTGGAGGGCGGGCCAGGGCCCCGGGCGGTCCCGGCAGCCATGTGGATCCCAGGGCCTGACACTTCTCAGGTGCAGCCTGGCCTTCCCTGCGCCCAAGCAGGGGTTGGCTGGGCGACTCGATGTTCGTCACTGGTTCAGCTGCTACTTACTGGAGCCTGACTATGTGTGGGCCACCTGCTGTGCGCAGGATGCTCACAGATCTAGGGGTTCTATGGAAAATGACCTCACAGGGCGACCTGATCATAAATTCCCAGCTGGGCGGCCAGGGTGGGCGGCCACGCCTGGGCCTGTGACTTCTGTAGAGAGAGGGTCTCAGCCAGCCCTGCTCATGGTCCTCGTGTACCTGCATGAACACGCCTTTGAAACACCAGGAGTGACACACTGCACACGATCTCGTTAACGATCCCGTAACTCAGTTCCCGCCTCGCTCCGGCCCATCCCTACACCTTCCTCTCTCGCCTGAAATGCATGGAAGTAGCTGCAAAACCGTCGCCCCCCGGAGCCCTCCAGACCTTGCTCCCGACTCATGTCATCAGTTTATAAGCTCAGAGAGACACTTAAAAACTTCTCTGCGGGTTCGGATGTCTCTTCCATCGACAGAGCCTGGTGCTGGTCAGACACCATCAGCGCTGGTGGACGTGGGGCACGTGGGGAGGCTGGCGCCGAGGCCCCAGGCTGGGTACGGGGCCCGGGGTAGGCTCTGTGGGATCCGGGCTGCCTGTCCCAGAGGCCTCACCTCAGGGCACGTGGCCCCTTCCACCCACAGGTGAGGCATCTTCTAAGACCAGCCAGGCACACTACGAGGGCCACCCTGGGGAGAGGTGTCCCTTGGGACCTCAGGCAGACAGTACAGCGACCCCTGAGGTCAGGAGTGTGCCCAGTTCACAGAGAAGGAAACCGAGGCTCCGGCTCGCAGAAGGCTGTGCCCGCAGGGCGTGGCAGGACCTCGCCTGGCCGGACAAGCCAGTTCCCAGAGCCCCACGCCAGGCGCCCTCCGCCGCTGTCCCCAGGGCGTGCCTGGGGGCGCGCTCAGAAACCTCAGCTTTCTGGGGTCTCCAGGCCTGGTCCTGGTCCTGCCTGCTGCCTAGAAGCCCCCTTAGTGTCCCGCCGCCCAAGCCTGGTCTCTGCTGTGAGCCACACTGGCCCTGGCCCACAGAGGGCTCGGGGAATGAGCTCGTCAGTGGGCAGCCCAGCGTGACCGTGGGAGAGGGGAAGAGCCCACCTCTCCCTGGCCCTCCCCGCCCCCCTGGAAGGCCCTTCTTTACCTGGTGCCCCCCGAGGTCCCCCCTCCTTCAGGCCTCGGTCTGAGGGATGCGGCAGGCTGCACTACTGCCACTGACCATCAGAGGGCGCCTGCCCAGAGGACCCTACGGAGGGCACTGGCCAGGACCAGGCTCAGGGAGAGCCCTTAGCCCAAAGCGTCTTTGAGAAAACAGAGAGAACTGGACCCCAGACTTTGGGCAGCTCCTCCCTCTGCCCCACGCACACGGTTCTGTTCGCCAGGCTTTCTGCCATGACTCCTACGTGTCGAAGGCCCTGAGCGGGTCCTCGCCTTGTGTCCCGTTTTGCAAAAATTATCATTAGACTCCCCAGAGAGCCCCGTTTCAACCCACAGAGACCCACAAACTCCTATTCTGTCCCTAGGCCCAGGCTGGGAGTCGTGGAAGAGGCAGCGATGCCCCCCGCGCTGGGATCGGACTGAGCTGACCACCAGACGGTGGGGCTCCTTGGCTGGGGGTGAGCGGCTGTGTTTGGGGTGTGGCTGAGCTCTGCTCTAGGAGTTGGGGACTGACACCGGACCCCCTCTGCCTGGACTCGAAACCCCACTTCCCAGCTGTGTGGCCTCAGAAAGGTTGCTCTACCACTCTGCCTCGGTTCCCCCTTCCGTAAAATAGGGGCAGTTGGGGTACCCCTCAGGGGGCTTCAGCAGGGCTGCAGGAGGAAGCGCCGAGCATGGTGTCAGCACGTGATAAATCTCAGCTCGTCGTTGTCTACGTGGGCGCGCGCACGCACACACACACACACGTGCGCACACACACACACACACACACGCACACATACACGCACACACACGCACACATACACGCACATACACGCACACGCGCGCACACACACGTACACACACGCACACACACACGCGCGCGCGCGCGCGCACACACACACACACACACACACACACACGCACATCGTTGCATTTGGGCCGAATCCTAATAAAAGGGGACAAGAATCCGCCAGCCAGAGGAGGAGGCACAGCCCGGTGAGGCGCCGGCCTGGGCTGAGTATCCCCGAGCGAAAGGGCCAGGGCGTGGGAGCTGGAGATGGGGCTGCATTCCAGAGCCCCGGGCTCTGTCAGGGCGTGGGGGGCCAGGGGAGGCAGCGGGGGGCTGCCCGCACCCCGCCCCCGCGGGGCCCTGAACAGGCGGCTTCTCCTTCGCCTCCTCCTCTTTTAGGAGGAAAGCTCATCTTGCCACAGGATGCGGCAGCCAGTAAAAACACGTTAATCTAGAACATGTTAGCAAAACAGCCTCCAATTTGAATATCGGCTCTTTCTCCCATCTGTGACAGTTTGCACAGATTTTTTTAGAGTGGCAGAATGCCTCATCTACGCGCCAGCCGGCTGCAGGCACCCTGCACTGCCACGGAGCCCCCCCAAATTGTGAGGACCCCCACCCCAGATCTCGCCCAGCCCCAGCCTCAGCCCCAGACGCAGCCATAACCACAGCCTCTGCAGAGCGTGAAATCCAATGGAGGGGTTCGGCCCCCCCAAACACACACGCGCCAGATTTGCACAGTGGGCCCCAGGTTTGTGGGTTTTGCAGACCAGTGATACTATCGCCCCCCAAAAATCCAACTGAAGAACTTATGATTTTGCTAGGGAAAGCTAATCTAGAGGAAAAAAATCCCGCCATCCACGATCCCCCTCAATCCACCAAAGAAAGGGAACTTTGACATCAAAAAGGGAAGAAGGACACAGTTAAAGGTCTTTAAACTGAGCAGATTTAGCTTCGTGAAGACACACCATATTGTTTTTCTCCCGTGGGGGTTAAAAATAACACTGAAGGATCTGCAGATCCACTCGAGAGTCTCGTGCGTTGGGTGCCCCAGGAGTCCCCGCTGGCCCCCGTCCCGAGCTGTCTGGGCTCGCCTGTCCCCAGCCCACTGCCCCCTCAAGAGAACTACACCTGACGACTCAGTCCTCGGGAGACATGCTGCTCCAGAGCTCGTCAAGTGGCAAAGAATCGAGGAAGGAATAAATAGCAATATTTTAAAGTTTTGAAATGCTATTTTAACACAAATACCAGAGCAACTATAGCATAAATCAACAGAGACACCCAAAAGTATGTTTGTACCAGAAATGTAATAAGCTGGTATGAAAAACAGTGTCAACTGGTACAGATGGCAGAAAAAGCCAATATTCAAATGTGTGCTGTTTTACTAACACATTAAAGACCCACATTTTGCTACCTGCTGCTCACGATAGCAGGATTTAAAACACACACACACACACACACACACACACACACACACACAGCACACTCATCCTCACGCGTGGGATTCTAACCCAGAGAATGGAAGATTCTAAAAGAAACGGTCACACACTTTCTATCTCTCACCTGGTGGTTTTAAAGCTGCTGTGTTCTGAGAAGCATTTGCGTTGGAAACGCAGCCTTCCCCTCTGCACCCAAAGTCTGGGGACATCAGGAAGGAGGATGAGAAAAGGTGGGCGTCCCAGCCCTCCCAGGTCCCCCGGGTTCGGAATAGGCACGGCGGGTGCAGGTCCTCCCTCGCCATGCCCAGCACAGGGCTGTTCCCGGTGCTGTCTCGGGTGCTGGCCCTGGGGCCCCACGGAGTGCCGTGGGGTGGGCGGGGCGGGGCGGGGCCCGTCTCAGGCTGCAGACCGGCACACTGAGGCTCGGGGGCGGCAGAGCCTGGAAGAGGGGGCTCGGGGATGCAGGCCCAGCTGCAGAGGGACTCTGAGCGGTCTCCTGCCATTTGCTCCGAAACCCACCGGCTTACGTTCTGATCCCACCTGTCCCGGTTTGACCTTGGGCAGGTGACCTCGCCGCCAAGACCCGCTGCGTGGAGCCTGAAGTACGTGTGCGGCGCTCAGCTCGTGTCGACCACGCGTGCAGACGGGCCCAGGTGCCACGTCCGAGGGGAGCAGAAAGGGGAGGAGGGACAACGTGACGCGGCGCTTCGCCCGGCAGACTGACAGCGGCACCAACGCGGGCGAACGTCCAGTGCCCCGAGCACGCGGGGAGACTGTCCTGTGTCCGCCCCGGGAGCGCGGCTCGGTGCCTCCTCGCCGTAGCTGGCGGCGTGCCGAAAAGCTGTCACCCAGCGGCTCCGTTCCCGTTCGCGCTGGAGGACTCGGACGGAGACCCTCGCCGCAGCCCCCGGCACAACGCTGAACCATGGGACGTGGCCCGGACGTGGCCACGAGGGTCCGAGCGGAAACCGCACGCAGCGGTTAAGAACGGGGTGTGCCTGGCGATGCCGCCACGCCATCGGGCCGGGCACAGTTGAAGGACACACACGGCACGTCGTGTATTTCTGTTTGCTTTGTTTTCTGACGAACGCCCCACACGGTGCCAGGAGCAGTCATCTGGGCAGTGGAGCTGCGTTCCTGTGATTTATGATAAGAAATTATCAGACTATTTGGTCCCTGTCCCCGATCCGGCACGGAGCTCCTAAAACCCTTGGAATTTCCTAAGTGATCGGAGCAGTAAAGGTGTCGGTTTTTATGTTAACGAATGACTTTTGGAAAGCTCCCAGGAGACCTAAGGGTGAGGCTGTCAGGAGGAAGCAGCCGGGGACTGGAGGCTTGGGACTTCTAGTCGCTCCCCAGGCCTCGGGGGAGGGGAAGGGGCTGGAGATCGAATCAATCACCAGTGGGCAATGACTCGATCGGTCTGCCTAGGGAACGAAGCCTTCACGAAAACCCACGAGGGCAGCGTGCGGCAGCTTCCGGGTTGGTGGACGTGTGTGTGGGGTTTGGGGGGAGGGTGGCATTCTCTGAGAGGGCATGGAAGCTCCACGCCCCGTCCCCACACCTGCCCCGTGCGTCTCTTCATCTGGCTGTTCCTGAGTCACTTCCTTTTACAATAAACCAGTGATCTGGTGTGTGACATATTCCCTGAGTCCCATGAGCACGCTAGCAAATTAATCACACTGGAGGAGGGGGTCGTGGGAACCTCTGACTTGCAGCCGGTCGGTCAGAAGTGCCAGTGACAACCTGGACTTCTCGCTGGCATCTGAGTTGGCGGAAGGGGCGGGGTGGTCTTGTAGGGCTGATCCCTTCACCTGTGGGGTGTGACGCTCTCCAGTGGGTGGTGTCAGACTTGGGCTGAAGGGCAGGACCCCCCGCTGGTGTTGGAGGATGGCTTTCAGTGCGGAGCCCCCACCCGCACGCGCATCAGGATTCGGTACAGAACCTTTTAGGTTCTC
>NW_006443130.1:34860-40254 GCF_000325575.1 Pteropus alecto
CCCCCGGGGACATGTGGCAGTGGCTGGAGACATTTTGGGTTGTCACAACCAGGCAGAAGGCACTATTGGCACCCAGCGGACAGAGGCTAAGCACCCCACAAAGCACAGGAGGCCCCCACAGCACAGAACCCCGGCCCCGAACGCCAGCAGCACCGAGGCTGAGAAACCCTGCTCTGCGCGCAGGAGAACATCGGGGAGAACACGGGTCGGGCCGATGACCCCCGAGAGGGGCTCTGGGTGCTGCTCACGAAGCATCGTCATCCTGTGGGCGAGGTTTCCGTTCTATTTCCTAAAAGAAGTTGTGCGCTGTTGGGAAGGGCAGAGACAGGGAAGGAAGGCGGGCGGGCCCGCGTGAGGCAGGCAGACCCGGGCCGGCCGTGCCCCGCACCGTCCTGCACCCCGCCCCACCCCGTCTCCAGGGCTGAGAGGGGCTCGTTCTGATGCCTGACGTCCCCACACTCCAGTCCAGAGGGCCTCGCTTGGGGCAAGCGGAGGCCACCCCCTCGTCCCCCGCAGCGACACTTCCAGGCAGCGCCAGGACGGCAGTGACACATTAGGGTCCCACTTTCCCATAACGAACGTGGCTTTTAGCAACTTTGCAGAGTGTTTGCAGAAACAGCCTCTTGCACCAGCAGATTTGTCGCAGCCTCAAACCCAGCTCGCAGGATCTCCAGTGGCTCGTGGTGACAAAGCGCCTGCACCCCCACAGGCGGCCGCAGCCCTCCTGACACCTAAGCCAGAGGGACATCCGTGGGGCCCTTGGAACACAGGAGACACAGGCTTTGTCTTCTGCTTCCAGCCGGTACCCGGACCTGGTGAGGAAGACAGGGCCCCCGCCCAGGGCAGGGGGGCGTCTGTGCCGACCCCCCTCATGGCTCCCCTCCTCCGTGCACCTGGCACCCAGGGCTCCAAGCGGGGTGACCTCAGGACAGTTTCTGGAGGCAAAAGAAGGGGGCAGCCTGAGCTGGCAGTCGCCTGTGGCCAGGGAGGTGATGGGTTTTCTTTGAAGTCACTCATCCAGTGAGCTCTCTGGGTAGGAGCGTAAGCGCGTTGGAGGTGAGGCCAAGGACCTTCGTCCTGATGCTGGCGTCTCTGGGGCGTCGGCCCCGGCCCTGTTCCCGTGCATCTCCTCACACGTGGGTGTGCCACAGAGAATGGCTAGGGACACAGACGCACACGCTGCTCAGCCCTGCATCTCACTGACCCCCAGGCCAGGAGGCGCTGGCCTGCGTCCGCGTGGCCTGCCCCGCACTGCCGTGGGCGTGCGCCCGCTGCCCTGCCCGTCCGTGGCGCCTCCTCGCGGGCACCCAGGGTGCTGCCTTCCCGCTCTGCGCCTTTTCCATTTCAGCGGATTCTGCTCCATCCGGTTTCAGGGCCAGTGATGGCTTCGCTCAGTAAACGCCGAGCGAGGCCGACCCCATGTCCTCGGCCACAGGGAAGGCTCCTGGATGGGGAGTGCCACGGCTTGGATTGTGCCCCCCAAAAGGGTGTGGATGCCCGACTCCAACACCCGTGAACACGAGCTTGTTCGGGAGCAGGCACTTGGCGGGATCATCGAGTTAGGCCGGGACTGTGCTGGGTTGGGGCGGGCCCCCACGGGCCCCCACCCACAGACGGGTGTCTGTAGGGGAAAAGGGACACACACAGAGAAGGGCCATGTGAGGGCACACGCAGAGACCGGGTGGGGCCGCCACCAGCCAGGGACTGCGGGGAGGCAGTGAAAGCTGGAGGGGGCAGGGGCCGTCCCCCAAGTCTGCAGAGGGCGGCTGGCAGATCGCCTTCAGACAGATCACCTCCACGCGAGGGAGAGAATCAAGTCCGTGGTAATTTGTCACTGTGGCCCTGGGAATCTCAAACGGGGACGCGTGGCCACGTGTACCACCCCACTATCATGGGCGCAGTCCGAAGCCCCTCCCCTTCCCCAGGGAAGCCCCCTGCAGGCAGAGGGTGGAAGCCGAGCTCAGCCTGGGACTCCAGCTAGTGACCGAAAGCCACGTGGAACCAGAGACAAGGGCCACGTGACCCTGGTTGAGTGACACAGGGCGGCCTCTCTGCTCAGGCTTCCACAGGGGGGCCATCTGCCCATGGCAGCCTTTCCCGGGAGGTACGGGTCCTCCTGGGGCTGCCTGGCCTCCCCCGGTCAGTACCCCACCTGCCGCGGTACCCCAGTACCCGCAGATGACCGAGCATCGCCCACAGGGCCCCAAGGCCCCAGGAGGGCTGTCTCCTCGTCTAGGGAAACTTAACTCTCCCCGAGCTACATTGCAGCCCGTTAAGGCCTTGGCCTTCCAGCCTGAGTAAGGACGACGCAGGAGCTGCGGCCGCTTCCTCATTTCACGGGTGTGGAAGCCACACCCCGGGGCTGGGGGGATGTGGGGCAGGGAAGGAAGCCAGCGAGGCTGAGGCGCCGGTCGCATCCTCCGCCCACCCCGCCCCCAGACACACGCACACTCTGAGCCTCGCAGGGCCCCCCAGAGACCCTCGCCAGCTCCCGAGGCCCTGCACAGTGCAGACCCAGCCACCTCGCAGCCTCCCTTGTCCCCACCTGCCGTGTCCTCACCCGGCCGCCCTGGCCTTTCGCGTCTGGAATGTGCTCCCGCAGGCCGCTGGGCCTTTGCACATGCCGCCCTTGCTGAGTCTGATGCCTCTTCGCTTCGCTCCCTCCCCCTCCTGCTGAGTGATTCCCGCAGCTCTCGGCCCACAGCTCCCGTCGGGGCAGCCTTCGCCCACATCCCCGCTCCTGCCCAGAGCAGCGCAGATGCCCCTCGCGAGCCCTCGTCACCACAGCCCACCCTCCTCTGCAGGGACAGGATCGCGAGGGCCCGTGCCGATGGCGCTGACGGCCCTGTGGGCTGTAGCTCGCGTCACAGAGCAACGCTCACGTCTGGGGAAGGGAAACCGACGGCCTCCACCGCGGGCTCAGCCTGAACCTGGGGAGGGCCCCGGGGACAGCCCCGCCCGAGCCACCTGGACCGAAGGCGGGAAGGTGCTTCTCAGATCGAAACTGCCCAAGGAGGGGCGACAGATACTGGCAGGGGACGACACCTGCCCTGTGTCCCCGTCCTGCCGGGCTGCTCGGGCGGGAGCTGCTCGGGCACCTGGGCTCTGCCGGGCGCGGGAAGCAACGGCTGCCAGCTACGTGTCAGGCACCAGCGACACGTCCCTGCTGGGGTGGGGGTGGCGCCCCAGGCCCTCAGCACTCAGTGGACAGCTGCCGAGCCGGGTGTCCGAGGAGGCCACGTCCGGGCAAAGGAGTAGAACAGGGCAGCGGGGGACAAAGGCAGTCGAGGGGAATAGAGTGGTGGGTAGCGGAGGGCGGGGTCGCCGTTGGAGATGGGGGGGTGGCTCTGACCGCGAGAGGTCTGGGGAGCCCGCTCTCCAGCAGGACAGCAGATGCTGAGGCCCTTTGGTAGGATGGCCCGTTGTGTTCTGGAAGGCGGGAGAAGGTCCAGGGCCGGGGGCAGGAGGGCGGGGCGGCAGCAGCCCCGGGAGGGAGTAGGGTTTTGTCCCCGGAGCAGTGGGGAGCTGTCGGGAGCAGTCCGGTGGGGAGCAGGGACTGTGGGCTGGGAGGGGGCGTCTGCCAGGAAGGCCCCCGAGTCTGATGCGGGCCGGGCTCCTCCAGCCTCCCACTGCCACAGGGCAGTCTGACCTCACTCCGGGCGAGGCAGTGGGGACATCGGCTACACTGGGGACACAGCTGGACACTTCTCAACACGCTGCTCAGCCTATAATTTCCTAAGGCTCCATCCAGTGCAGCCTGTGGCTTCCGCAGCAGGAACAGGAAGAGAGATGTCGCCACGTCCTCCCGAGGCCCCTTGGTACAGAGCGAGCGGGGGCCCCGGGGACCCCGGGGGCCGGGGGCTGACGCTCCCCAGGAGGGGCCGTCTGGCTGGAACTCAGGCCTCTGCTCCCTGCCTGGGGGCCTTTCCCTGGTAAGAAGAGGAGCCACCTGGATGGGGACAGGCTGCCTCCAGGTGGTGTGACGAGCACCCTCTGCTGGCTCCTGTCATCCTGACAAACCTCGCCCACGCCCCGTCATCATGGGGAGCTTGACAGAGGAAGAAGTGACTCGCATGGGCTCACACAGTCCTAAGGGGCAGGGCCACTACTTAAAGTCACCTTGGCCCGGCCCTGCGGCCTGTGCCCCTCGTGCTTATGGCCCTTCCCTGGGCACCCACAGCACGGGCCTCACCGTGTCCGTGGGCCCAGCGCTGCTGTCTCCCCGGACACGGGTTCGAGAGCAGAGGGCTGAGGGCCCCTGTGTCGGAAGCGTGGGGGACAGCACCCACTGCCCCCGTCAGGCCCGCAGCCACAGCCAGGCCCCCGCCAGCTCGCCTTGCTGCAGCCTGGCCCTTGGGTGGACAGCTGAGGGGAGGGCTGACAGCTGGTCCCAGGAATTCTCCAGAAGAGTCTGTGGGCTTTTCCCCATGGTCTTTTCTATTTTTTTCCTGTGCCCGGCTGAGGGGACAGGAGAGGGAGCCGGGCTGCAGTGGGCTTTGTGGGTAGGACGGGGGCTGCGCCTCTGCGGCCCCCACCTTCTGCATCTCCGTGCCCACCTTCCCTTCAGACCCCTGTCAGCACCCCGGAGGCCACGGTGCCCGGAGAAGCACGACTCACAGCCACAGAAGGCAATGCTCGGTCCCAGCCGGGACCTCGGGCGGCGGGGGCTCCCGGCCTGGTGCAGCCGCGGCCCCCGGGCAGCCTGGTCTTGGCGTGTCCCTAACTCTCCAAAGGCCTCGGCCGGGAGCCCTGGAGGCCCCCACACCCTCCCTTCTCGTAAAAGGACCAAGTCTGCTGTTCCAGCCACCGTGTCATAAGAGCCCAGAGTTCTGTCTCCTGGTCTTGCTCGGGCCGTGCCCCA
The DNA here is from genome assembly GCF_000325575.1 of Pteropus alecto. Lineage (NCBI taxonomy): Eukaryota > Metazoa > Chordata > Mammalia > Chiroptera > Pteropodidae > Pteropus > Pteropus alecto. Next base: position 39,722 of record NW_006443130.1, read on the forward strand.
CCTGGGACCAGCCGACCCCTTCCTGCAGACCTGTGGGGTTGCAGGGAAGGAGCGGCCGAGCGCCACCCCCAGAGCGTGCAGGTGTGGGGGTGCTGTGGCAGCAGGAAGGTGGGGCAACAGGCTCAGCGGGGAGGGCTTGAGGGAAGAGGCCTCTGCTCAGGCCGGGGGAGGAGGGCCGCGGCCGCGGGGAGCATGGTGCTCACGGCCCGTGCGTGTTTGGGGCCGGCGTCCAGCAGGGTGTGGCTGCCGTGTGGCCGTCTGGCCAGGGCAGGTCTCTGCCAGCTGGCGAGGTGCGCTTAGGGAGAGGGGTGCGTGGCCTGCTAAGGGGCGTGCGGAGTGGATCCTGCGAGATCGCGTGGGGCACAGGCACCGCTGTGTGTGGCGCCGACCGGGACGCTGGGGCTGCATGGGCAGGTCTGCCAGCCCCGACACAGGCTCCTCTCCGGAGCCAGCCTCCCGCAGCAACGCGGGGAAGTGGGGTCACGGGCGGCAGCCCCCGGCTGATGGGCAGCACCGGACCGGACCGCACGCCC
>NW_006443130.1:40331-57423 GCF_000325575.1 Pteropus alecto
CCGCATGGACCCCCACAGCCTCGTGGGCCTCGGGCTCCTGCCGCTGGTGGGCAGACCTCATCCTGCTGGCTGCGCCAGTTACGGGAGCCGATTAATTCCCACTTAATGGGGACGTTTTCATTCACAGCGCGAAACCCTGATCCCCCTTCTGTGGCCCGACACTGCCCCGTGTGCTCGGGTCATTTAATGTCCCCCCCCTCCCCCCGCAGATGGAGGGCCAGACCCGCAGGGGACAGCGCAGCGCTCCCCCATCAGCAATCTGGTTGTTTATACGTCGCTTCGCCTCCAAGCCTCCCAGAAATTTCCATGAAAACAGATGTAGGTAATCGAGGCCTTCCCGGCCGCAGACAGCTCTGGTCCAGCAGCTCAGGCAGGGCCGGCTCCCTCCGCTGGGGTTTGCGGCTCCGAAAGACTCTTGAACCGGCCCTGGCATCTCTCCCCAGAAGAAAGGCCCCTCCGTCTGCCTCTGCGACGGTTAGTGGATACTCTGTGGCCGAAAATGACGGTAGAAGCGCCTCGGCTGTCCCTGCTGCCTTTTGCAAGTCGGCTCGGAGAACATGGCGTGGGACCCTCGCCACAGACGGGGGCGGCCGGCGGGCGAGCCGTCCCCTTCCCACTTTGCGGTTGGAAAGGAGCGGGCAGCACGCCGAAGGGGACGGCCCTCCGTCCCGGGCCCTAAACGTTCTAGGAGAAGGTAGGGTGGGAGGCAGCCAGGCCACGAAGGACCAAGGCTCAGGCTTCGCCATCTATGGCCCCTGCAGGTCACGCTAGTGCAGAGGTAAATGAAAAGGTGACTGAGATCCCGCAGCCCAGACCACTCGTGTGTGCGGGTGGGTTCCCGGCTCTCCTGGTCCCTCGGGAGCACAGTCTCGGCAGAGGGCACCCCCCCTTTGCCTGCCTCTTGCTGCCCCTTCACACCACAGAAGCCAGGGTGGGCTCAGACCAGGTCCCACCCACCCCTGGTCCACCCAGATGGCAGAGGCGACAGGCCAGGCTGACCACACGCTTGCTCCCACGGCTGCGAGAACTGAGCGGGAGATCCGGTGACGAAAGGAGGTCAGACTCCTCCAGGGACGCTCTCGTGGTGTGAGGTGGCCGGAGTCGGCTCCCGTCACCCGCAGCCGAAGCCCAGGCCGGCACGGAGGAGCGCAGCTGACGTGTCTGAGGCCTGCCGCGTGCCACACGCCCTCCGCGTTACCTCGGTGAGTCTTCACAGCGGCCCACTTCGCTGGAAGGGACATCGAGGCACAGAGAGGCTAAGGAACCCGTCCAAGGTCACAGCGGGCAGCTCGGGCCATCTGTCTCCAGAGCCAGCCTCCTTGATGAGCACGCTGGTCTTCCGGGAGGAGCACCGTGGCCCCAGCTCCTGCAGGGAAGTGGGGTGGGGGCTCTGGGTGTGCACCGTAGGGGGCGGTGGGAGAAGCGAGACCCCTCTGCTGCGGGAGCGGGGGGGCCTTGGCCAGATGGGAGTCCCCGCTGGAGCAGGAGCCCCCGTGTTCCCAGGGCCGTCCCCACCAGGGTGAGCGTGCCAAGCCCGGAGGCTGCTGTCGCCTAGGTCTGCAGCACAGCTGAGCGGGCTGGGGAGGGTCGGCAGGGTCACCGGAGGAAGGAGCCGGAGCAGACGGGGGGTGCTGGCGGAGGCAGGGACCGCGGGTGTGGTCTCCTGGTTCCCGGACCCCTGTCAGGGGCCACCCGCCAAGTCCAAGGGGAGGAGGGGCACCCCAGGTCCGGCCCAAGCCGCTCCCCTGGGCCTCGTTTACCTCCTGGACTCCCGCAAGCAGTCTCATGTGACCAAAGGCCTGTCCTCAGGTGACAGGTGGTTAAGTCTGGAGCTGCCGGCAGAGGCCAGAGGCTGTCACTTGGGGGCCATCTGCCTGGAAATGAAGCCGACACAGGAAGGCAGAGCCACAGAAAGATTCCTGTGAGTATTGGTCAAGCCCCTGGATCCAGCCCTGCCTGAAGGCCCTGGACTCTCGACAGCGAGAGCCAAGGATTTGCCGATAGTATTTCAGCTTTCGCTTGAGGCTTTGGCTCAGGTTTCTGTCACTTCCATCTGAATGAGTCTGACGAACAAGGGTCCATGCTGGAATCCGCTCCAGCTTTCTCTTGCCATCGCAGTGGGGAGAGCAGCTCTGACACCCCTGGACGGACTGTCCTTCCTGGAGTTCCATCAGGAGAAGAGGTGGCCCCTGGCACAGAGCCAGCCACACCCCCGAAGGCGCCCTGGAAGCAAAGGTCAAGGAGCAGAGGTCCAGTGGGCTTCTGACAGAAACCAGCGTGTCTCTGCCTTGCTCAGAGCCATCGGGGCCCTTCCCGTGACCAGGCTGTGCCAGGCCCGGAGCGGCGTCCCCGGCCTGGCCTCTCGTGCCCCTCACCCCTGAGCTGCCGTCCCTTATCTAGGATGAGCAGTGGGTTTCACCTACAGGCCTCACCCCACAAGCTGGCTCCTCCCAGCTGTCTCCTCCTCTTCAGGTGAGTCACCTCCCCTGGGCCCTCCCCAGGCCTCCGTGATTTCCCTCCTTCCAGGCTTCCCTTGTTTACTGCCTGCTCCTCCCCCCTGGAGCAGAAGGCAGCATCACTGTGGCCAAGGGGCAGGAGGTCTCAATAAACACTGTGAATGAGCGAATGAATGAATGAATGAATGAGTGTGCCCACCCCCGTTGCCTGCACCGCAACCACCCCCCTTCACAGTAGTCGCTTCCAGAGAAGGCCCAGCACCCAGGACCAGGGGCCTTCCCCCCGCAGGCCTGTCACCCACCCGTGGCCAGCTGGCTCCCTGGCCACCAGGAGTGCAACGTCTCCCCGCATGCCGCCGGCCTCCGGTGGCCCCGAGGGAGGTGGGGGCTCCCACACGCCCCGTTCCAGGGAGCAGTGGCCGAGAATTGTGGTGGGTGGTTTTTGTTTTCTCCCATATGAGGAAAAAAAAGTAAGTTTTCCTTACCAGACAAGAATCACGCCCCGAACCCGCCATCTGCAACGGGCGGGGCGGGGTTCCGTGGCAGCCATCCCGAGCCGCTGGCCGCCGTACGTGCACCTGGTGACGTTTGTTAGGCTGGGACTCCATGGGAGGGACGTTCTGATGGTTTCTGAAGTTTGCCGAGCACGCCCCCCCCACCCAGGCGCACGGTCTTTGTGCTGGAAATGTGCCCCGTGGCTCCCGCGAGCACCAGCAGACGGGCACGTGGGCTGGCGCCGGGCCCCCCTCGCCCCCAGACTCCAGCGGGGGCTCTGCAGGTGCCGAGCCGTGGAAATGGAAGCTGGAGCCTGGAATAACAGTCGGCACCTGTGCCGAGATTGCTGGGGGAGCCGCACGCTGGCCCCCACGGGAATCAGCGGCGGTTTCTGGAGCGGGGCGCGGGGTGGGGGCTGCAGAGGACGAAGGGCGACGGCTTGGGGGCTGCAGAGGACGAAGGGCGCTGGCCAGGCGGGTGGGCTCGTGAGAGCCAGGCATCAGACTGCAGAGAGTGGGCAGGAGGGGCCGGGTGGCCGTGAGCAGGGGTAGGCTGCCGACGTGCCCCAGTGCCTCGCACCGGCCTGAGCCAGGGCTGGGTCCGTGGACCCCACCTCCAGGCCCTGAGCCCTTCACCTGGCTCTCGGCCTGGGTGGCCTGCTGGGAACGGGCCGAGGACCTCCCCAGCATGGAGGCTTAGAGGACAGGCAGGTCGTGGTCAGGGGCGGCAGGACGGGCCTTCTTCCATTGGGATCATCAGGACAGTGATGTCACTCACGTCAGTGTATGAACTGGCAATGACATGGGGACACGGGGACATGAGCAGGTGGACGTGAGAACGTTCGCTGAAGCTTCCCCTGGGGGAACAAGCATTTAGGAATGTCACAAACAGACAGCAGGAGGGGCGTGTGGAAGAAGCTACAAAGGCCGCGAGGAGACACAAGGCGTGTGTGTCTCGCGAGCAGGGAGGGCCAGGAAACGCTTTCTCAAAAAGCGAGCACATTCAAAGGAACGCGGAGGGACGGACAACACACGTAATGTTATTCCACTTACTCTTTTTAATCTTACAAAATGACACCACGTATTGCACACATGCACACGCACGCACACACACGCACACATGTGCACGCGCGCACGCACACGTGCACACACGCACACGCACGCGCACATACTCGCGCACACACGCACGCATACATGCACACACATGCACGCACGCACGCACACACACGCACACATGTGCACGCGCGCACGCACACACGCACACGTGCACACACGCACAAACGCACGCACACACACGTGCACACACACGCACACGCACGCGCACACACTCGCGCACACACGCACGCATACATGCACACACATGCACGCACGCACGCACACAAGCATGTCAGATATGCGGAGAAGCAGCGGAAGGGACGCTGCACGCCTTTGAGCTCGCCCAGTCTGGAATGAGAGGGGTCCGCAGCCGGAGGGGAAGGGGTCTGCGTGCTTCCTACCGGAGGGCGCATTCACGCATGCTCCTGTGATTAATGGGCATTCTTTGAAAAGGAAGGAAAAGCAAAATAAGCTGGTTTCTGCCCTCGACCTTCCTGATCAGTCTGAGATGGGACAGTTCACCCAACCCGACCATCAGGAAGCCCAGCTTATTGGTCTCTTCATTCATTCATTCATTCATTCACAGGAGTACCAGATGACGGGGAGGGTTGGGAGGGGGAGGGGCATCTCCGTCTGCTGTCCACTGAGAGGGAACTGTTATCAATCGGATCAGTGGACAGGCAAGGGGAGGGAGGGGCAGAAGGCGAGGCCCGAGGCTGCTCCAGCAGGACAGGGAGCCCCCGAGCCGCCTGGAGGCCGGCTAAGGGGCAGGGCCCGGCAGAGCTCGGCTTTTCCGCTGCCGTGTGCACCGGCCCTGTGGGTGGTTTTGCTGAGAACTGGGTCTTAAAACGCCCCACCTGGAAGGAGTCATATGTCTTTCTGCAACAGCCTTTGCCACCCAAAGCCTCCAGGTCAGAAGGGGCCCCCAGAAGGGAGAGTGCCAGAAACACTGGGAGAAGCAGCCCCAGAACCTGGGGACCATGACAGTTTTTCCCAAAGGTGGGTTGAATGGGGAGGGCCCTGGAGCTCACCTATTTAGTGAATGTTTACTGACCCCCTTTGGCGTGGGTTCAGCGGCCACTCGGGGCAGGGCAGGTGCTGAAATGCGCTCTCACAGTCCTGACGAGGTCATGGGCATGCGCGGTGGACCAGACAAGAAGTTAGCAAGCAGGGACCATGATTAAATACGGGATCCCCATGTGACCCAGCGGCTCCACTCGAGTATACACCCAAGAGAAGTGCAAACACGTCCGCATGAAAACGCATTCCCGACTGTTCACAGCCGCGTTATCCACGATGACCCAACGGCGGAAACCTCCGGATGCCACCGACAGGCGAAGGAGGAAACACGTGTGGCGTGTCCAGGCCACGGAACGGTGCGCACCCAGAGCACGGGGTGCCACACGGGCTCCGCGGACGAAGCCGCTCACACGGGCCCGCGACCTCCGTGGCTCCGTTCACACACAACCCAGACGAGGGAAAGCGAGTCAGTGGCCGCTGGGGGCTGGCGAGGGAGGCTCGGCGGACGAGGTAACGGGTTTCTTTCCGAGGCGATGAATATGTTTTAAAGGGATCGCGGTGATGGCTGTGCGTACCTGTGAGTACACCAAAAGCCGCTGGGTTGCTCCCTTTAAATGAGTGAATTATATATGAATTATATCTCAATAAAGCTGCTAAAAGAAAGAAAAACCAAGAGCCACAACTACCAGACAGGCCCAGAGCGGACAGTGTGCTCCAGACAGCTGGCCTGGACTTGCCCGACAGCGGAGTCACGGGGAGAAGGGGAGGGCTGGGGCAGAGAGTAGACCCAGTGAGCAACGGGCCCCCCGACAGCGGGGACTTTGTCCGGCTCCTATGATAAAAATCGGGGGACGACTGGGAGGACGTGACGTGGGCTAGATGTCGAATGGTATCATGGAATAATCGTTTTCATGCTTAGATGCGGAAATGCTGCTGTGTTTATTGGGGAGAATGTCCTTCTTCTTAGGGGACACATAGAAAAGTATTTAGGGGTGAAGCGCCATGGTGCCTGTGTGTGTGTGTGTGTGTGTGTAAAGGGTGGGAAAAAGCAAATATAACAAACTATTAACAACACCGATTCTGGGTGGAAGTTAACAGATGTTCATGATACTATTTCCAAGTTTCCATATATTTGAGACATAAAAATCAGGAAAAAATGTCACTTTGACTTTGTGTTACTTCTTAAGACCTTGTAAGTCCCTGGGTTTTCCATCCCATTGATGGTGTCGTGAGAGTCCAGTCTGCAGGCCAGAAACTCTGGGTCTCTGGACTGTGCCCAGGTCCTGTTTCCCACGGCCACGTTTATCTTACCGCAAACAGTGCCGAGTCCAGCCACTTCCTGCCAGGCCCCACGGTCCCCAGGCTCCGGCCCCATCTCCCTGGTGACGGCAGCAGCCTCCAGCACCTGGCCCCCCGAAGCCCATTCCCCATGTGGCAGCCTGAGGACTGTTTCGAAGACAGACCCCTGAGTGCCTCCATAGCGCTCAGGATAAAGGACGCAGTAGCACTGTGGCCGCACCCCAGCCTGGCCGCCCAGGCCCCCACCTCCCAGTCCTCAAATGAGCTTGGTCTCCCCAGTCCCGGGTCCTTCTTCCTGCCCGCCCCTCCACCCGAGGCCTCTCCTTCTCCAGTCGACCCTGTCTCATCTCTGACCTCTCAGATCAAGCATCAGCCCCCAGAGGAGCCGGCCTCCCTGCCTCTCCTTCCCTCCTCCCTGTCCCGATAGGGTTCCAAAGGAACCTGCCTTCGGAGCGTGAATCTGTGCACGGTGACGTGCCAGTCAGTGAACCAGACAGCTGGAGAGCTCTCTGTGGCTGTGTCCCGGCCTGAAGTGAGGCCATCACTGGCACCAGCCTCAGGTCATCAAGGCTGGCGTGTGAGTGCACCTGGCACCCGCTAAGACGCGCACCTGTTGCATAAAACAGGAAACCAGTGTTCATGGCGTGGCCCTGGGTGTGGTCATTTGATTGATGCCTCCCTGCCACAGAGCCGCCCTGCGGGGTGGCCGTCTGCGGGCCACTTCAGCTCCAGAGTGCTGGAGGCCTCTGCCCGCTCCTGCTCGGCACACCCTGGTCCCCAGGTGCTGGTCCCCAGTGGTCCCCCAGGGCATACTGAGCTCTGCTTCTGGGGACCCCAGACTGCCACGGGCGTCCCTACCACGCCCCCACACACTGAGCTCTGCTTCTGGGGACCCCAGACTGCCACGCTCCCAGAGAAGGCAAAGGGGCACGCGCAGCTGAGATGGCCCTGCTGCTCTGGGCTACGTGTGAACGTGCGTCCCTGCCGCTGTGGACACGCTGGAATGCAGACCAACCAGGCAGTCCTGGGAGGGCTGGCCACACCCCGAGGCATCTTGCACTCTCTGGAGGCCGATTCTCGGGACGTGCACGGGTCACTGTGCTCTCAGGCAGTGCCGTCCTCTTCCCAGACCCTCACCCGGCACAAGAATGGCACGTCACTGGGTCGTGACATGTCGCTGACCATAGAGGTGAGGAAAAGGGAAAGAAAGCTAGGCTTTCCATGAGGAGGGACACAGATGTGGCAGCCCAGCTGCAGGGAACAGGGGGCGGGTGTTTGCGCGCCACGCTCCGCCCAGCCACCCCTGCCCCAGTTCCGTCAGGCCCCTCGGGCTGGTGCGTTCTCAGCGGGCGACAAGCAGCCTGGCCTCACTCTATTTGCAAACATATCTGACCCCGGTGTCCACTCTGCCTCGCCCCAACTTTGGCCAAATCGCCCTCTGGCCACTCTGCCTGCAGGATGTGCTCCGTGCCACATGCGGGCGAGTGACCTGTAAACACGAGACTAAGGTCAGTCACTCCCCTCTCGGAGGCCTCCGAGGCTCCTGACGGCGGAGCAGGAAAACTCCGGCTCCCCGCACAGCCTCCCAGGGCCCAGGGCCGGCCAGGCTGCCCCCCACCCCGCCTCCCTGGCCGGGCCCCAGCCTCCTCCCCGCAGTTCTGCTCACACATTACGTCACTCGCGCCCTGGGCCTGGCACATGCTGTCCCCGCGGCTCCTCGTGCTGGATTTTCGCCATGCTTCAGGCCCCACAGTCTGCAGTGCCTCCTCCCGAGAAAGGCCTTCGAGAACCGCCTTATCGGCAGCGATGGGCTTGCTCGCTCCGTCGTAGCTCCCGTGACTGCTGAGAAGCACCTTGTCTTTCTCCCACGTTGCGTCACCTCCCTACGTCCCGACCCCTACGTCCGGACCCACCCGGGACAGGTCTCCGCCTGTCTCAGTTCTTTCCGTCCCTAGTGGGGGAAGGGTCCCGGGCCCCCCACAGTGAGCGGATGAAGGGGCGGGGCGCGGCGGGGCTCGCTGGCTCAGGGGCCTTCCGAGGCAGGCAGGACCGGGCGCTTCTGCCGCCTTCCATCCCGCGTGCTTGCACCATATGGCTTGTTCACGCGAGGCCGAGCTGCAGATGCTCTGGCTTGGAGCTTTCTTGCTTTTGTGTGTTAATAGCAGAAAGATGGCTGGAACAGAGCTTTCCACACATTCTGTGTTTGCTAACTATCTATGTGTATGGAAAACAGACTTCGGTGGTCCTAGCCAACCCACTTGTGAAGTGGGAGGGAAACAGAGAGCTTTGAGAAGGAGGGGGTGCTACTCAGAACGAGGCCGAGCCGCGGGGACGGGGTGCTTCCCGGAGCGGGCTCCGTGCAGGCGGTCACGGGGGACCCGGAGGCCTCGTGGCCCCACCGGGTGTGGCACCTGCCGCCTCTCTCTGGGCCTCGTCCGCCTCAGTACTGCCCCTGCCCACCGCAGGCCCACGCGGCCCCAGACACTGTGACAGCCGTTGCTTCCTGGGCCACACGGTCTCAGCCTCCGGGTCTCTGCCCAACCCCTCCTCTGACACCGCCTGCTCCCCGCTCCTGGCCGTCACTCCAGCGTCTGAACACTGGGAGCCCCCCGCGTGCCTCCGTGCAGCTTCCTTCTGCAGGAAGAAGGGCCCCGAACGCATAAACAAACAGGCGATTACCGAGTGTCTGCAGCGCCAGGCGGGATAAAAACACGGGGCTTAATTAAAAGGGGAGAATTAAGCATTTAGTCCACCATGTGAGCTGTATTTCAGGGCGATAAAGAGCTCTCATCGATATGGAGAATTTCTGTGCAGAAGACCCCAGGGAATGAACTGGGAGCGGTGGAGCCCCCCGTGGGGGTGGGGCCGGGGGCGCCGCCCTGCGAGGAGCAGCACTGCAGCCCTGACCCTGAGGAGTGGCACGGGCCGGGAACGGGAACGGGAGAGCCGAGGCTTTCGGTCTGTCCTGTTATTACTACTGAGTTGTTTTCAGACGACGCACCCCCACTGCCCGCGGCGGGGTGAGCGCTCCCACACACCACCCCGCACATGCCTCTCACCCGGAAGGGAAGGAAACAGCAAATCGCCACTTTGCAAAGCCCGATCGAAACACTGATTCAAAAAACGACCCTCAGTGGATGGAAGTCCCAGGTGGGGGTGGGCGGGGAACCTGACAGTGGGAGGGTGAGGCTGTCACCCCCTGACCCTGCCGGTCAGTCTTAGCATCACTAGAGGGGACAGCCAGGCACTGAGGGCCTCTGGGGGCGATGACACACGAGGCACGCGGCATCGCCTATGGACGTGAATCAATCGCCTCCGAGAAGCAGCTCCCATCACGGGGGATGCGGGGGAGAGAGGCCCACGGGAAACGACCCCATGCGGAAGCAAACGGCCACTTTCAGGATAGGAAATGGCACCTGATTTCTGCAGGAAATGTGGAAAAGAAGGGGACGCTGGACACTGAGGAGAGTGAGGGACACGGCCACCAGACGTGACGCATGGTGATTCCCGCCGAAGGTTACGAGATGTGTTTGAGACAACTGGGGCTTTGATTTTAGACCGAGTATTAAATGAGACCAAGAACTGTCCGTTTTGTTAGGCATGTTAGGTAAGAAAACATCCATGTTTTTAGAGACGCGTATTCAAATACGTAAAAGTGAAATGACATAATGTTTGGAATTTGCTTTAAAATACTTCAGCAAAGGAAAAAAAAAAAAAGCCGCGGGCTCAATGAAACAAAAATGACAAAATCTTAATTGTTAAATCTGCGGGCTAACTCGACGAGGGGTCCCCGTACGATCATGTCTCTGCTTGCGTGTGCATTAGGAAATTTCTATAATTAAAGGCACAAAAACAAAACAGGATGCCCAGAGAAAACTGGTGAGAGGCAAGGGAGAGAAGAGCCGTCCCAAGATGGAGACAGCCCGGTTCAGACAGGACAGTGTGGCGTGTCGGGAAAGGGCAGGGAGCCCGCAGGCTGCAGCAGAGGGAGCGGTGGGGACAGCGCCCAGGACTCCAGGACAAGCGTGCTCGGTGCTCACGCAGCAGCACAGTGCCCCGCAGTCTTCAGAAGGGCAGGTTTGGTTGGATTTACAGACGTAACTTTCTTCTAGAAGAAAAGAGGTGACCCTAGCTGTTGCATGTCACAGGCGTCTTGGTGGGGAAGAGGAGGTGCAGCCGTCCAGTGGCTCCCTCTCAGTCCGGGCAGAGGGGACAGGAGGAGGCAGACCGGGAATATTTAGGGGCACAGAGCCACCGGGGCTTGCTGGTGCCGTCAACGCAAAGGGCGAGAGGAACGCACAACAAGGTGGGAACCAGGTTTGGGCCTGAGCAACGGAGGGGACGGTGGAACCAGGTGGAGAAGCAGGCGCGACGGGGGTGGGGGACCCCGGGTTCATCTTCAGGCATCTTACCCTGAGAGGCCTGGGAGCCGGCAAGCAGGCAGGGCAGAGGCGTGGGCTGGAGACAGTAAGGCCACCGGGAAGGGAGCTTTTGGAGAGTCACCCCATGGCTGACAGGGAGCTCCCCGAGTAAAGGCACTGAGGAGGAGTGCAGAGGAGGAGGAAGGAAATGCCACTCCTGGGGGCCTCTTGCAGGGGCGAGATGGAGGGCATCGGTGGCCTTGAGGAAGACCATGTCAGTGACCCCACTTCCTGGCCCTGCCCCTCCCTGAGCCAGCCCCGCCCCACTGCCAGCTGCCTCCCTCTGGGCTTTTCCCTTGCTGTTTTGTGGTGACCGCCAGTGGGGCAGCGCATCTTGGATGGGCAGGCTGCCAGCTCAGCCTTCATGCTCCGGGGACAGAACTCAGCCCCGTGGCCTGTCAACAGACACTCAGAGAGCAGCACTTGTGTGCAAGGCACCCGCTGAGCCCAGTAAAATGGCACCAGTCACCAACTCCTATTGCCCAGAATCACGAAGGACGTGAAACCGGGAGCCCGGTCAACTGTCCCCAAACACTGGAACTCAGCTCAGGGGTCCCCCACCAAAAACTGAGCGGAGAGAGCGAACCTAGGGGTTCCTTGTGGGAGCCAGGGGACAGAGGCTGCAAAGAGCCATCCTCGACCCCTAGCCCATGGCAGGGCGCTGGCTGAACCGTCCCCCGCTCCCCACACCCCTGCTCATCGGCCATCCCTGTCCCTCCCGACCACAGTGTCACACATTATTTAAATAACAGTGGGTCACACAGTGAGTCACTCCCTTGTCAATTCTCTCTCCCATGCTCTGCTTTGTCAAGAACGTCTGTTTGAAACTGACGGCTTTGACACCTCTGTAATGTCTGCTCAGCTTTTTAAAAAAGTTGTGGTAAAATACATGTAACATTTGCCATCTTAACCACGGTGGAGTCCAGTTCGGTGGCTTTACACACACTCATGGTGCTGTGCAGCCATCACCACCATCCGTCCACAGAACTTTCCATCCTTCAAAACTGAAACCCTGTCCCCATTAACAGTAACCCCTGATCCCCCGGGCCCCCAGCCCGGGCCCCCCCTTCTGTTTTGTCTCCATGAATCTACCCTGGACCCCTCGGCAGAGGGGAATCACAGAGTCACCCCTGCTGTAAACAGGAGGAGCTCGGGCCTCAGGCTCAGCCTGGCCCCCGCTGCTCTGCCTGCAGCTGCAAACACTTTGATGCTCCTTTCTCTTTGTGGTCATGATGCTGGTTTTCCATTTGGGGGACGGAGAGTAGGTTTTCCTTCTCAAGCACACAGACTGATGGAACTCGCAGTGAAAGGTTGAAGGTAGAGAGGTTCTCACACGGGGAGCGGGGATGCCCTGGCCTTGAGCTCGGAGACCCCCATGGCGAGCCCTCTGTGTCCCCGATTACCAGCCCCACGTAGGCCCCAGCAAAAGAATGTGCCCCCATTCCGTGCACCCGGCCTCCTCAGCTTCCTGTCACCATCTGGAAGAGGCTTTCTGTACCTCTCACCTTTGCCCCCTCCCCATTCATCCACCCTCTTATTCAGCAAACCTGGCTGTCCAGACCTCGTGCTGGCTCTGGGTCAGCTCCCAGTCCCTAGGTGGGGTCTCAGTGTCAGACAGACACAGTGGCCAGCTTGAAACCTCAAGGGATGTGACAGGGTGAAGCCGCCCCCCACCCAAACAGGCCAGCGTGTGCTGTCGCCCTGCAGAGAAGTGGGCCCAGCTATTGCCCAATGAGTCAGAAACCCTCAGGTAGACAGAAATTCAACTTCCGGCTAATAGTGTGTGAGCCAGCGGGATCAGTCTGTGACCTCTATCCAGTCACGTACGGAGTGAGTCCTGCTCCATTAGTGTCCACTTGCTCCCAGAAGGTGGGAGGTGTCCTTAGCAGGGCGGGGTCAAGCCGGTCCACTAGCACTTGACTGGGGGGCAGGCGCACGGAGGCCCCGCGGCTGCCAGGCTAAGAAGTGTGCTCCTGTGTGACTGATACAAGCGAGGAATCCGGGAATGTCGCCGGGGAAGTCGGGATTCTGGGGGTCTGAACCAGTGACCCAGCCTGGCGGCCCCAAACCAGAGGGGCATGGATTTGCTGACCTCGGGGGAGGGGCCGCGTGGGGCCTGCAGGGCCGCTGGGAGACTCTCTGGGGGCGCAGGTCGTCCCCCTTTCGCTCACCCCCAACACCCGTGACTGTCTAGGTTGCAATTTATGGGAAACCCGACCCCAACGGGCCAAACGAACACATGAAGATGCTGCGCTGGCTCCAGCATCCGGGAAGTGCCTAGTTATCTGGTCTTGAGCTTGATTGGATCCAGGAACTCAGCAATCGGAAGCCTGCTTCCCCTTGCCTCGGGCTCTGCTCCCCTGGGGAAGGACTTTCCTCCAAGGAAGGTCACCCTGAGTGGCAAGATGGCTTCCTGGTCCCAGGTCCACTTCCAGACAGCTTAGCAACACCAGAGGGTTTTCATTGGCCCGGCTGGAGTCACGTGCCTACCCCTCGACCAATCACATGGGCAGGAATGAAGTGCTCTGATTGGCCAGGACCCCACCCCATCAAAGTGCAGAGGGTGGTGCTTCAAGGAAAATGTGAGCCCCTGACCCCAAGGGACACAGGAAGGCCTTCTCTCTCCAAGCCCCCACCCTCTATGTCTTGTAGCTGTGCCTTTCTTCAGAAAAACCCAAAATGAGATTTAAGTGAAAGCTGGGGATATGGTAGTCAGACACAGAACAAAGCCCCCTTGTGTCTTGGCCCATCTGTGGGGGGGCGGGGGGTAGCTCATTGCTGCGTAACTGTCCCCCAACCCGGTCACACCCCCCGCTCCTTGAATTTTCTTCAGATCAGTCTGTTCCTGGCACCTCTGAGCTTAGCATAGAATCCGTAAGTGTCAGCTCATTGCTCTATCTTACCCTAAGTCTGAATGAAGGTCGATTTTAATTTTCGCTGGAGTGTTTTAACCGAGCAGAATCTCTGTCTCAAGGAGTGTTGACTGGACGTGCTCTCCAGCGTAAGGGGGTTAGGCCAGGGCTGGGGCCACCCACTGGTTTGCCAAACTCCCGCCTTGCGGTCCGCAGCATTGGCTTGATCGGAATCGCAAGGAAGAGGTGGGAGCACAGATGGGGGCCGGCGACTCCTGCCGCCCCGACCGGCCTGTGCGGACGGATTTACAGGGCTGAGGGAGAACACGAGCCAGGCCTCCGCTGCCTTCCCACACTTGGAGCCGGGGGGCCTGGAGCTGGGTTCTGCCTGTCCTGCCCAGCCCCCACCCCACAGCTCACACTGGTGCAGCCGGCTGGGCCCCTCTTCTGGTATGCCGGTCTGTAGACTCACAAGGCCCCTTCTTCGGCTTACCTGGGCAGCTCCATTTGTCCAGCTCTGCCTGACAGCAGGGCCTCGGCCGCTCCACTCCCAGCCACAGCCCAGTCCTTCCCCGATCAACCCTCTCTGGCAGCCTCGCTCCTTAACTTTGTGCTAGGCGCCTTTAAGGAGCTGGTAAAAGTTATGCACCAGCTGCCTGAGCAAGTATGTGCCATGGGCTGGCACTGTCAGCGGGCAGCTTATCGGTCCCCGAAGGCTGTCTGGGGGCCCTGGATTAAGGAATCCTATCTTGGAAGGATGTCCCCTTAGCAACCCCTGTGAACTTACCCCTGCTTACCCCCTGTATCCTGGCTCCCGTCCTTCCCCTTCCACTGTCTTTGGGGCCTGAACCATGTATGAAGCTAAGTAAATGCCCCCCAAATTTCTTTCTGAATAATAACAATCGTTAAGACATATTGAGCACTTACTACGTACTACATACCATCGCAAAGGCGTTACGGGTATTAATACAAGAACCAAAGTCTCAGGGCAGAGGGAGGTGCTTTCTCCCTACACAGCAGCCTCTAGTCCAATCCACAGTCTCCCTCAAGGCTGAACCAACGCCTAGGGACTCTGAACCGGATGCAGGCGTAAAACGAAATGAACTCAAACAGACGAAGGTGAGCTGTCCCAGACGAGCGGCCATAAGTTCGGAGGACTCCGAGCCTTTGTGCAGGCCATTTCCGCTGCCTTGGACCTATCTTTTCTATCGCCTCTGCCAAATTCATTCATCCTTCAGCCTAGACGCGGCTTCCTCCACACAGCCTTCTTGGCATCCGAGAGTAGGTCGGACGCCCTCCCCCGCAACTCCACGGGAAGCCCTATCCCCCTCGCAATGTTCCAATCTCAGCCCTTTTCACTTTGTACTGCACCAGACTGCCTCCTTTCCGGACTGGAAACTCCCACGTGGGCAGGGATTATTAGTCTTGCTTTACTTCAATTGTTTTATGTTAAAATTGTTGAAGTATAACATACTCAGTAACGTGCACAAATCGTCAGTGTAGACTTCAATGAATTTTTATCTATGTACGCAGCCATGGAACTACCACTCGGATCAAAACATGAAGCATTCGTAGGACCTGGAAGACTCCCATTCTGACCGCTGCCACCACCGTGTCGCCTTTTCCGGAATTTCAAATGAATGGAATCACAGAGGAATGAGCTTTGGTGTCTGGCTTCTTGTTCGTCATTACATCTGTGAGATTCAGTCACACTGCTGCATGTCCCAGTGGTTTCTCCTTTTTGTTGTTGTATAGTATTCCGTTGAATAAATGTACCAAATTTATTTCTCCATTATACCATCGATGAACATGCTGGCCAGGATATAAAGCATCTGGAACTCTCGGTCTTTGCTCGTGGGAGTGTAAATTGCTACAACCACTAAAGAAAATTCTGTCTTGTCTGTCGCTGTTAGAACAGTCATGTGCTGAGCACTATGATGTGCCAGGCACTGTATTAAGTGATTCATCTACATTATGTCACTTAATCCTCACAATGGCCCCAGGAAGTAGATAGTTGCCACCCGTGAAATAGGATAATCATAGTTTCAATGTTATAGGATTATCGTGACATTTAATTGAGATAACACTTTGAAGGATTTAGCCCAAAGCTGCCATTTTGGAGTCACTGTCCATGACACCCATTATTGTGATCGCTGAAGGGTACAGGGGAAGGAGTTCAGAAACTTGGGTCCTATGCTTGCCTAAGCCAACCACAGCAAGCCACCCCAGCAGCCTTGACCTCACAGTCTTTGAGAGGTCAACAATCTGCACGCATGGGCCTTATGGAGGTGACAAGAGTTGCACTATTCCATAAGACCCAGGCTCTAACTTCAAGAAAACAGTCACGGGGAGCGGAGTGCAGGACTGAGACCATATATCAGGAAGGCCCTTGGGAGTGCTCAGAGGCCCTCTGCTACACACTTCTAGAAGTTGAGAACCCTGAGTGGTTTGAAGTTACCTTATCCTGTACTTACCTCTCTCATCAGCCTGTAAGCTCCACAAGTTAGGTCCGTGTATGTTTTTCAGGGATTCGTTCACAGATAGGATGTGTCTCCCTTCCTCCAGGCACTATGCCAAGACCTGAGGGATACAGCAGTGCAGAGGTCAGGCAAGGTAGGGAGAGGGACACCAAACAAGGCAACAAGCCAAGGAGCAAGAGACACATGGTGGCAAGTGCCGTGAAGGAACCACGCAGGACAATGAGGTGGAGAGGAAGTCCTGGGGAGGGGGCGGGGCTTTGATTAAACGGTCACTGAAGACCTTGAAATTGGGGGGGAGGGGCGCGAGCAGCCCAAGGGGGTCAGAGCAGGTGACAAGTTCCAAGGCCCTAAGGTGAGAAAGGACTGAGGGTGGCTGGAGCTGTGATGGGAGGGGTCGAAGGGGAGGTCTGAGAGGGGCCGAGGGCCGGTTCAGGTGCAGCTTGGGAGACCACCGCAGGGGCTGTGGATTTGATACTGAAGCTGATGAGAAGCAGTCGGAAGCCTTTAAACTAGAGAAGACCACGTGGAACCCCAGCGATAGCGAGGTCTTCTGATGCTCGGTTTGCGGGGCAGGGACGCACATGGGAGGTGCGCGCCTATGAGTCGAATGAATGAATGAATGCATGCGTGCGCCGGTAGATGGCTGGACCTGCGTCCAGGAATAACGGCTGTTCCGCGGGGGGCCCCAGCCCCGGCAGCTTGCTGGAGGCCCTGATTCTAGGCCCGGCGACCCGGCGCGGTGACCTTGGGCACATCCCCGCCCCGACTCAGGGCCGGAACCCTGCGTCTCGGGGGCGGGGAGGACGTGCAAGGAGGGACAATGCGCGCGCACGGCTGGAGCGCAGACGGCGGGACCCCCGGCCCGGACCCAGGCCCGAACCCGGGCCCGACCCGGTCGGACCGCGGCCGGGCCCAAACTGCCGGCGCCGCGGTGTTTACATTCCCCCGGCGCCGGCCACGCGGCTTTTTGCCGCG
>NW_006443130.1:58370-78286 GCF_000325575.1 Pteropus alecto
GGGCCCCGGTCCCCTCGGCCGGCCGTCCTCACCCCATCGCCGGCTCTGTGCTCCCCAGGCCTGAGGTCTGATCCTGCGCCCTGCGCCATGCCGAGGGAGAGGAGGGAGAGGTGAGTGGCCCGGCCACTGCGGGGAAGGGCAGGGTGTGCGGCAGTGGGGGAGGGGTGGGCCCCGATCGGGGACAGCTCACCCTTACCTCTGTGCCACTCTGGCTTCGCAGGGATGCCAAGGAGCCGGGCACCATGAAAGAGGAAAGTGGCAGCGATGCCTCAGTTCGCTCCAGGAAGAGGAAGGCAAATGTGGCCGTGGTGAGTACAAAGGGGACAGGTGGGGGAGGATGGCCCCCCATCTTACCTGGGTACCAGGCTGGGTTCTGTCCACGTACTTATTGATAGAGC
The DNA here is from genome assembly GCF_000325575.1 of Pteropus alecto. Classification (NCBI taxonomy): domain Eukaryota; kingdom Metazoa; phylum Chordata; class Mammalia; order Chiroptera; family Pteropodidae; genus Pteropus; species Pteropus alecto. The sequence continues at coordinate 58,769 of NW_006443130.1, forward strand.
AGTAGTTAAGGGGCGTCTGTGTTTGCAGAAATGGTGCTCACAACCTAACCAACTTTCTTTTTCTTCTCTGTTTTTGTCTTTGGCTGTTTGGTGTGTTTCCTTGTGGGGTGGCGGTTTGTTTTATGTTAGTTTTTGCAGGATCCAGATGAAGAAATTGCCAAAATCGACAGGACCGTGAGAAGCCAGTGTGGCAGTCAGGTAGGTTCACTCGTAGATTGGGCCTGAGTGGAGGACCCCTGCCCTCTGTGGGTCACTTGGGTCCACAGTCCCTTGCCTCTTGCTGAAGGCTTGTGCTCTAACTGTGGCCACAGCCCCTATGGCTGAGCACTGCCTGCCCGTGAGCACCACTGCTGCCAGCTTGGGGTTCCAGGAAGGTGTCTTGTTCCAGATTTGTACTGATGCCTGGGAGAACCAGAATGAACGTTGAATAACTCAGTCCTCTCTGTTTGCCCTTGGGGAAACTGAGACTCAAAGGAAGAAATTAACCCAGAGACAAGTACAGGCCAGGGGTGGGGTCTGTCCTGCAGCCTTGTCTTCAGGCTGGTGAGCTGGGGTGGGTGGGGGGCTCCTGACACAGTTCCCAGGGTAACCGTGATCATGGGGATTTGTGTGTGTTCCTAAGAAATGGCCTCTTCCCCATCCACACTTGTTTTTCCCTCATGGAGCTTAAGGATCTCCCTGGCTCCTCCTACTGCCTTCAGGTCAGGTTTAAAACTCCCCCCTCCCCCCTTTCTGGAGGTTCCTCAGCCCATCCAGCAATTATCTGCGGTGATCACTGCTGTCTGGGGCCCGTCCAGGCCTCAGCGGGAGTAGGGAGTATTGGTAGAATATCGTGCAATGATGGGTGTGTCTCCACACTTTTTGTTTACTGGCCCGTTTCTCGGCGCCCCTCCTTCGTGGACTTCCCGCCAAATTTCCTGCACGCTTGTGATATTGTTATAATATCAGGAGTTCCTGGCAGAAAAAGTTCACGTTATCTGTCTACCCCCAGAAATGGCTGCAGACCATAGTTATGGCTCCGGTAGGGAGAGCAGTCCGTCCGCTAACTAGCCCGTCGGGCCTTCTGACTCTGTCACAAATAGAAGCCGAGGAGGAGCATCTGAGCGGAGGGCGGCGGTCCTGGCTAGAGGAGGAGTGGGCAGCACGCGCCGTGGCACCGTGAGCCACACCTGAGCCACAGAGTGTGGAAGGGTGAAGGGCTTCAGAGCAGTGGGCCACGCTATTTCCAGTAACTGTCACTGCGCATAGGGCCCTAGGAATTAGCGTTTCTGGGGAGGTTCTGCTGCTCATTGAACAAGGAGTCGATGATTTCCTTCTCTCTCAGGAAGAAAAAAAAACACTTCATGTTAGGGAAGGAAAAAGGACAGTCCCACATTCTTTCCTTTTTTCCTCTTTCTCCCCTTAAAAAAATCGTCGAGCGAATTGATTTGTGTGGGTTTTATAAAATGGGTCTCTACTTTGTGAAAGTCAAGACCGGTCATTTTCTCAGCTTTGAATTGAAATTTCCAACTGGGGATGAAGCAAAGCTGTCCACATTGACTTCTTAGAGTCCGAGAGGAGGCTGTTGCAGGGGACCCCCTGAGTGGGGCCTCCAACAGAGCTTAGCCGCCGGGGGACCGCAGGGCGTTGGCGGCTGTCACATGGGAATAGCTCTTGCATTTCCCACTGGGAGGCATGTCGTGGTTGTCCAGAGATTGATGACAACAGGCTTCTGCACATTTAGATGACTTGAAAATTACGCACCTATTCACGGCGCAGTCTCGTCATTTCTCTGTGTGGTTTCATGAAGCTGGACTTTGGGGGTAATACACCTTTTTGCCTGTTAACGACACAGAGTCACACAGTTATCATAGTTCAGCCCAGTGCAACGGCCTTGAGTTACTTCTAGCCGTCATGCTAAGCTCCGTGTAACTGCTTCGTCAAGACCACAGGGAACCTTTGGTCCTTACGTTGGGTCTTTCTTAATGAAAAGAAGCCCTTTTATCTCAAGTCCACTTACTATATCCATTTTGTTTAATTTTTTGCTTAAAACGCAATTTTTTTTTATTGTGGTGGAGTCCTGGGCTTTCTGTTCTCAGAACGTAATTTTGCGTAAGGTAGTTGTATTCTTAATGGAACGAGGCGTCGGGTCGGGCGGTCGGGAGTAGTCAAGACGGGTCTCTTGCATCCATCCCTTTCCTTCCTAAAGTCAGACTGATCTTGCTTCCTCGAAACACGATGGACACTCGAGTTACAGGACGCAGCCTTCAGTATTCTGCTTCACAGCTCTGGTCCCTAAGAAGCCACCTCGGGAACCGAGTGTCTGCGTGTGGCTCGACCCCGTTTGTCTGCGAACTGTAGCAGTTCGCCTCCAAGGCCTGCTCTCAGCAGTTCCCACCCTCCAGCCGCAGACGTGGCCCCCAACTCCTGCGGGCGGCGGTGGTACCATGACCCCATCGGAGCCAAGGAAGTGCTCCCAGCGCACCGTCCCAGCAAGGGAGGCGGAGGCTGCCTGCCCTCCTACCGCCGTTGGCAGGCGCCAGCGTGGTTACTCCGCACGCCAGGCCCAGTAGCGAGGCACAGCCGAGGGCTCCGTCCCGACTTGCTCTTCTCGGGACCCTGAAAGTGGCTGGTGGGCTGGGACAGCCACCCTGTACCATACTTTCCAGTGTCCATGATCGTTTGTCATCTCAGTTGTCTCCTGTGTCAACATCAGTGATCTCTTTGCTTTAAAAAAAATGCCAAGAGTGTCACACTCGGCTTCCATGCCGCAGGACTGTTACCTGCCATATCTTGAACAAAATCAATATTTTATAGTTTTCAAAATCAATCATATATAGACAACAGAACGGTGGGTACCAGAGAGGAAGGGGGTGGGGGACAAAGGGTAAAGGGGGTCCAATACGAGGTGACGGACGGAGCCTAGACGTGGGGTGTGGAGCGCACAGGGGAGTTCAGATGTCCTGTTGCAAGGCCGTGCTGGAGCATTTGAGGCATCGCTCCTGGCATGAGTCGTCAGGTGTTTGATGATGGCAAGTTAGTTGAGTCTTAAGTGTCGGCCTTTGGGGCGTGATTCAGGGGTCTTCCGGGGTCTAGGCTCTGTCTCCGTGCACTTAGTATGACCTGTGACCACTGCTTGATCTGGTGTTAACTGGGCAGATGTTTTCTTTGTTTTGTTTCGAGTTAGGGAAAACTAGAAGTCCCTGTTGTGTAATATCTTTGGCTAGTCCTGCAACCAAAGGAAGATGTCGCGTTTGACGTGACATCGTTCTAGAATGGAGAGACTGATTATAGGTGGCACTTTATATTTTTGGTCGTTTATACTTGTGAATGAATGCTTATGCAGTTTTTTTATTGGAAAGTTCTGTCTTCTGTTTTTAAGAAGTTTCAAATTGGTCGTACTTGTTAAACAAATCTTCGAACAGTGACTGAGTGGTCCCACAGTGCGCTTCAGTGGTCACGCCTGTTTTCTTACCGAAGCTGCAGGTGGATTTGTGGTTTTTTTTCGGTGCTGGTTGTTTGCATGTTGCGTTTTGTCAGGCACCTCCTGTGACAGTGATAACGTGGAGGATAAAATGCTCCCGACCTTGTAGTTTCCTTGGGTGTCACTAGTGAAACGGACGCGTGGGTCACCCTGCGGCTCTCGCTCGCCACCTCCGTCTTAGTCCAGGCCGGGAGCCGCTCTCCAGTGCGAATCACTGGCCGCTCTACAAAACAGCGAATGTAAAACCGGCTGGTTTACGGCAAACATTTAGAAACGTGCTTTTCCTTTCCAGCCGTGGGACAGTAATCCAGACTGTGAAAACCCCTGCTCCTTGATCCCCACACCTGACAAAGAAGAGGATGAGCTGGTGTGCCCAAGCCCCGGGCACAAGCCTCAGGGCACCAGGCCAGCGCGAGCCCCACCCCTGCCTGTGCTGAAGTAAGCGGGCTGCCTGGGCCCCCCGTGCCCCCCGGCGGCGGCGGGCGGCGGTGTGGCCCACTGACCCCGTCTCCTGTTTTCCTGCTTGGTTTTGTTTTTTGTAGCTGGGCAAATCGAGACGAGGTCTGGAAAATCATGTTAAACAAGGAAAGGACATACTTAAGGGACAAGCACTTTTTACAGCGGCACCCTCTCCTGCAGCCGAAAATGCGAGCGATTCTTCTGGACTGGCTGATGGAGGTGAGCTGGCCTCCCTGTTAGCGGGAAGCACTGTTTCTAGAATCCTCTGCAGCTGGGAGTTCGAGCCCATTGCCATTCCGAGTCTCTGAAGCTGTGGCACATACACTGCTTGGTCTAACTTGTCGCTTGCATGTGTCCTGAAAAGAGTTTCTGAAGTCTCTTTGCCCCTTAGATGTTTTTAAGTTGACATCGAATTGTCTTTTAATCGAAGTTCCAATAGTTGCAAAGGTTGTCTTTTCCAATTAACTGGAGAAATTGGTAGTCGACCTTGGCTGATTACGTTGCTTTTAGGTGTGCCCAGGGCAGTGCAGGTAATGGCAATTTGACAGCCAGTCTTAGGTTTTAAAACTATGAACAAACTTACCTTTAACTTTAAGAGAGCACATTGTTCCTTTTTAACTAACAAAATGTATCGGTCAGATCCTTTGTTGACCACAATCACGGTTCTCTGCAACAATTGGTCAAAAGAACAAATATTACAAATGGAGATGGATAAATGTTTATTATAGAGTCGTATTGTGTGGGGAGCGCACCACTTTCTGGGGGAGCTGGGGGCGGCTCAGCCGGGCCTTGATTAGGGACCTTTCCTGGACACCCGTAAGCCTTAGGTGGCGAGAGGGGGCCTTTCCTCCGTGCCGTGGAAGGACAGCTCGGCCGGATTGCTTTACGAAGGCGTACACGTGGCGGCTGCATCTGACGACTCCCGATGAGCCACCTGCGCTGTGTTCCCTCAGTGCTCATCCCAGGATCAGATCCCCTTCGCCACTGGCCGCCAGCGTGCCTCAGGCAGGCCACTCAGCTGTGAGCCTTGGTTTTCTCCTCGGCATTTTCTGGCAGCTCTCCCCTTGTGGAGCTGGTGCGGACTAGAACTGCGTATGGGGCGGGCACCCGCTGCGCAGCAGGCCCGGGGAGATCGCCGTGTCTCCCATTCTTAGCTCGCTCGCTTCGTCCGTCCCCTGGATCATCAACGGCTGCATTTTCCTGTGCTGGCGGCCGGCGGGCCTGCTTCGGGCTGCCGACTTGCAGCTGCCCAGCGCAGCGCCTCGTGGCAAAGGTCCCGTCTGCGCGCTCCAGGGGACGCACGGTTCCTTGCAGCGTGGACGGTGTGCGCGCTTCATCCTCGCGCTTCAGCTCCCAAGGCGCTGGGCCAAGAGGCTCCGTTTCATAGAACGCAACTGATGCCGTCTGCTTGAGAGGAATGTGTTTCTCCGAGGTTCGACACAAAATGTCAGTAACACCGTGAACGGTAGAAAAGAACGGTGACCTTTATGTCTTCAGCGGGACGGCACTGAGTTGCAGCTGGCGAGCAGGCTAGTCTGCGGTGACGCTGTGAGCTGGGCGAAGCGGGCTGCGTTGGTTCCTCGGAGGCCAGGGTCTGGTTTCTAACGCGTTGCTCCATGAGCACGGCTGAGGGGAGCTCGCCTGGACTGTGGAGATCCAGTGACCGCTAACGATAGTTGAAATTCCAACTGTCACTTCAACACCCCAAAGACTCCCCAAAAACTTAGCTACCGACAGCGCGCTGTTGACCGGGAGCCGGTCTGATGACCAGCGGTCGCTCAGCACGTGTTCTGTGCGCCGCGCGTTACGTGCTGTGATCCAGTAACGTGGCCCAGGGCAAAGAGAACGTGACGATCATGAGGAAAACGCGTCCGCAGCACTGTGCGCGTTCACTGCGCAAACCGCTGAGCACGTGGACCCGCGCGGCTCCAGCTGCCCGAGGGCCACTGCCCTCTGGCAATCACAAAGTTCCCTGTTCGTTTCCGTCACTGTCCCTGGGCCGTCTCTCCTGGTTCCCCCAGGGAGGGCTTACCTGGGAGGCCCGTTTGGGAGTGGCAGGCTCATGTGCGTGACGCGATCTGCTGGGGACCTGGGCTCTCACGTGTCCTTGGTCTTCTCAGCCCTGTCGCAGCTGCCCCATGAGTGGGGTCAGCGAGGCAGCACCTTTGCAGTCGGGACGGTCTGGGACAAGAGGGGTGTCCAGGGAGAGCCGGAACTAGAACCTAGGCCTCTGAGTTTCCATTTAAAGAAGCTTCACTTTGTTTCGGACGTGACATCATCTGTAAGGAAACGCATGTTCTGGCTTTTTTACTTTCTCCCGCGGTTGCCAGTTGTGACTTTCCTCAAGCCAGAATGAAACCTATAGAGGGTTTTTTTTCTTTGAGAAAATTCCTAGTGTTTTCATGAAAATGTGCTTTCAGCAGGCTGTGAAAACTCGCTCGTGAACTATTGCAGGACACAGACCGCTTCGTCCTCTGGCCCGGGTCCCCGCTTTTCACTGTGTGCTTGGGGACAGGGGAGGGAGCCATCGGGCAGAAAAGCAGGTTCTCCTTCCGTTCATTAGTACTGACTTAACCAGAACACACGGCGAGCTTTTTGGTTACTTTTTTCTCAAGTAACTGTTCTAAACTTAATATTTTTTCAGGTGTGCGAAGTCTACAAACTTCACAGAGAGACATTTTACCTGGCGCAGGATTTCTTTGATCGATATATGGCGACACAACAAGACGTCGTAAAAACGCTTTTACAGCTTATTGGGATTTCGTCTTTATTTATTGCTGCCAAACTTGAGGTAAATGACTTTCAAATATTCGTTAGGTGGCACATGCTGTTTCTTGAGCTCCCCTGAGAACTGGGGACGAGGTGAACTACTCGTTTGTAACGGATAGCCTGCGTTTCTCTCATCTGAGGCCCATTAAAGTTAAGACACATGCGGAAAATGCTAGAACTTAGCCAAGAAGAAAGAGAAGCAGTGAGTATATAAAATGCTTAGGTTGTTCAGTTACTTTAAGCAGAAATATTAAACCTTGACCTGAGAGGACTGAGATTTTGGTGTGATTAGAAGGTGAACGGGTCTAACTTGTAAACACGTTGCAAAAAAAAAGTATTGAAAAGGTGAAAATTTCAAAATTATTCCCAATGACCGAAAGTGTCATTGATCGACTGAATGAGTGATCGGCGAGGGGGATGTTTCGCTGCTTCCACAGTCACAGTGGCCTGGGCCGCGGAGTCGCTCGGGTGCCCTCCCCTTCCCTTTGCTAGGCTGAAAGCGCGGTTTCGGGGTTCGCTGTGAGTTGAGACGGTCGGAGGCGGGCTTCTGGAGTCGTGTCTCCCTCCCTTTTGTGTCCTCTCAGGAGATATACCCTCCAAAGCTGCACCAGTTTGCATACGTCACGGATGGGGCTTGCTCCGGCGACGACATCCTCACCATGGAGCTGATCATCATGAAGGTGGGCGGCAGGCAGAGTCCCGGTCCTTCCTGCGTGCGTGACGCCTCCTCCGCGCTCCGTGGCGTGCACGTGGCGTGGTGTCTTCCTGCCGGACACGCCGGCGTGGTGCTCGGCCGCGCTTCGAGCCCCTGGAGAGGACGGGGAGCAGCAATGTTCTTGTCGCAACCGCGGGTCCCCTTTCTCTCTGTTTTCCCTTAGGCTCTGAAGTGGCATTTAAGTCCCCTGACCATTGTGTCCTGGCTGAGTGTCTACTTGCAGGTGGCCTACCTGAACGACGTGTACGAAGTGCTCCTGCCGCAGTACCCCCAGCAGATTTTCATACAGATCGCAGAGGCAAGTGGCCACGACCTCTGGGCCCGCCGCGCCGCCGGGTCACGCGACCCCATGGGCCCGTGTGTCGGCCGCCGGTGTCAGCGTCCTCTTCCTCTCCGCAGCTGTTAGACCTCTGCGTCCTGGACGTCGGCTGCCTGGAATTTCCCTACGGCGTCCTTGCTGCTTCTGCCTTGTACCATTTCTCTTCGTCCGAACTGATGCACAAGGTTTCAGGTGCGTTCACAGGTGGGTTACACCTGCAGGCCGCTCGGTGGCCTCGGACTGAGCCTGTCGGTCTCCGTCACAGGGTATCAGTGGCGTGACGTAGAGAAGTGTGTCAAGTGGATGGTCCCGTTTGCCATGGTTATAAGGGAGACAGGAAGCTCGAAACTGAAGCAGTTCCGGGGCGTGCCCGCGGAGGACGCCCACAACATCCAGACCCACCTGAACAGCTTGGACCTGCTGGTCAGTCCCCTTCCTGTTCCCACACGGGTTCCGAAAGCTGCCGACGCCCCGTCCCCTCTCCCTGGGCGGGCACCGGGTGGCCCGGGAGGACTGGGCAGGGAGTCGTGGTCAGGAGAGGCTGCGTCTCAGCGCTGTGCGGAGCGAGGTTTCTGGAGTGCGCCTGGCCGTCTCTCCCTCCCACGCCTCCACAGGAGGGAGCGCGCGGCAGGTCACGCCGAGAGGACAGTCCCCCTCTAACGGCCCCGCTTTCATTCTCGCCCGCAGGACAAAGCCCAAGCGAAGAAAGCCATATTATCTGAACAGAATCGGGTCTCTCCCCTCCCCACCGGGGTCCTCACCCCGCCACCTAGCAGTAAGAAGCACAGCGACGGGCAGGGGACCGCATGACACCAGCCTCCTCCAAAGACAGTGGCGCGTCCGGGAGTGGCTGTTCCAGGCCCTCGCCTGTCCGCCCCATGGGCCGCGCTAGCCTCTCGGACTCAAGAATGGGAGGGCACCCCTGCGCGGCGGAGGCGTGTCTGGGGGTGGCGTCGGCGGGGACGAGTGCTCTCACGGGACGCTCGGGCTTTGCAACGAGCGGGTCAAGCACACCGGCCACCTCCTGACACCAGAGCGAGCTCCAGGGGCTGCCAGGGAGGCCGCCGCTGGGCTCGCTCCCCTGTTCACACGGGTGACAGGCGACGCCAAGGCCTGCTGCGCCGGCCCCCCTCGGGAGTTCGCACTGGGTCCCATGCGTTGAGCGGAGCAGGCGGTCGGGGGCCTCACGATGCGGGGCCCGCACCCCACACGGCTGGGGCCCACCCGCCCACTGCCAGTTGACAGTGTACAATGCCTTTTATGAACTGTTGTTTTCTAAGTGCTGCTACGTCTATCCATTTTTAATAAAGGTGGCCCTGTCCTCGAGACAGCTGGCTTTACGAGCCGTGTCTGGTGATTTAAGTTGCAAGTCGGCCTTGCGTGTGTCTGTGTCAAGGTCTCATCTAGCTTCACCCCTCCTGAAGCCCAATTTTTTGAGAACATATGTACATGTAAGAGAAAATGTTTGAAATGCACTTCGGGGGGGCCTTGCCTGCCCCCCAAGGCCCCCTGAGCTGCGGCTGAGGTTCCCAGCCGGCCTTCCTCACCCGGGGCCTGCACGGCGCCCTCCCCACAGCTCAGCCCCGAGAACTTGCTGACTTTGTGGCCTTAAACTGTGCTTTGAAGAGGAAAATGCAACGTGAACTTACATGCAGCCGAGGCCACCGTGTCAGTGCTTGTGCCTGACCAGCGACGGCATCGCTGGGTGGCCGGTGGCCGGGCGGGGTCGCTGTCTGCTTGATGGCCTGGCGTGTGCAGGTCATGGGCATTTCGTTGAGCTGTCCCAGCAGTGGCCTCGTCCAGTCTCGACCCACTTGCTCACTGCTTCGGTGTGTGTACGAGTTCGTAAAACCGAGGCTCAATGAGCAAACGAATCCCACTGATTTTCGACTTGACATTTTATCTCATTTTGTAAGGAAAAGATCTGAAATCGAAAAACAGCCATTTCAAATCCGTGTCACATTTATATGAAGCTGGAGAGCAGCCGTACTTTTTAACATTGTGATATGATAGTTCTGGCAATTTTTAATAAAGTTCCCAAATGCATTACAAATCCACATGTAATGGTGTTTAGTCAGACGATACTCCTAGCTAATTATTTCTTCCATCTCAGGCAGTGATGCTCACCTTAAAAAGTAGTGAATTTCTCATCGTGATCATTTGCAAGTGACTTGCAAAAATCCTAAAAGTGGTTAATTTACATTTGACATTTTCTATGCAAAAACAGGGCGCTTAAAACATTTCCGCTTTCTAAGTTTCATTAAAAGTTCGATATCTTGACAAATGGGAGGTAACGCTGGTTAGAAAGCGAGTTCGAGGTAAATACTAATAGACCGTTTGGCAAGCCATCACGTAGAATTACCGACTGTGATGACGCTGCCTCATACGTAAAATTGTCGGAAGGCTGCGTTTCTGGAAATCTGTACTTATTGTAAGTGGCATTGTTGCCATGGGCAGCTTTTGATATCTGTGCTAACAGAGTAAGTCCCAACGAGTGAGTGAAGTTTATAGTAATCTGTGTTTTCTGCGGCCCTGCCAGAAATTCCGACAGCCGCTGGTAAGTGAAACTCAGTTTCCCCTCCAGAGGAGGCTTTGTCCATCCGCTAGTGTACGATCGGGCCCTCACGGGTCCACTGGATCTGCCCAGGGGACAGCCAACGGACACCCGGGGTAGAAATGGCAGATGTGGTGAGCCCAGGCGACAAATGCTCCAAGGCAGAGGTGTGTGAGCAGGACCCAGAGAAGGTGGCGATGCGGTCCTCGTAACCCTCGGGTCAGAAGTGGAGACACTGAGCAACAGTGCAGACACGGGGTGAGGCAGGCAGAGCGCCCATGTCAGCTCACGCCCGGCCACAGGAGCCACCCCTAGACCTCACCAGGGCTCCTCAGTCTGTCCCCCGTGCCTGAGAACGGAAAGGCCTCGAGGTGGTGGGGACCAAAGGGTCTCCGGAGCTGCTGTCCCACGTGGGGCGTGGACAGCTCACTGTCATGGTGGCCATTCATGCCAGGTGGGGATTAAGGGCTGCTGAGGTCCCTGTGACTGTAAGCACTGGAGGCACATTCATTGCGAAGCACCATCCCATGCTGGGCTCACACTGACGCCACCTGTTCCTCGGGCACCGGAGGCCGTCACCCGGACCTGGGACCCGCTCTGCCACTTCCCGGTGCGGTCTCGGGCACCGCTCCTTAGGATCTGGAACTCGGAGCGAGACGTATTTCTATCCTCCAACTCAGACATGGAAGAGACGAGGTTATGGGGGCGAAATTCAGCCCCAGCTCAGAGCAGCGACCGGAAGAAATCAGATCCGATCGCGCCTGGTCGTATTTGCCCGGTCGTGCATTTTCCTACCACGTTTTGAAATTCGAATCACATTTATACCTTGGACATTGTTAGAAGACTATTTTTATCCCTGCTGTAATCATCTAATTTGCTGATTACGGGTCTCAAATTGCCACAGAGAACTCAATTTTTGAAAGAATTGTCCTGTTTGATCAAATATGTTATTCAAGCAATGCAGTCATTTGTTCCACAAGGTTACCTGCCAGGCAGAGCTAACCAGGAGTAATAGCATTAGAGCCTGTACTTAAAATCAAGCATTAGCTAATCTGCCTGCGACAATAGAGTCTTAAATATAATTTGCGGCAGATACTTCAGTTCCTGTGCTGACAGGCAATTGCATTTTGCATTCAATGAGCATAGATTTTTCGTACCTCGTCCCTATTCCGCGTTTGACTCCAGAAGCCTCCGATGGCTTACCAGGCTGTTTCCCCAGAGCCCCAGACCGGAGGGCAACGGTGTCCTTTATCGAATCGACACTCCCTCCCCCCATCCCCAGCCATTTTTCTGGTCACTGCCAACACCAAAAATTGTGTAGCATCTGATTTGTGCAGAGATGTTCAAGTCGGATACTGGCCTCCCTAGCGCGATGCCCGAGGCACGGTCCCGCAAGCCTCTGCCGTGTGGGAGGCGCTGCCCGTGCTGGGGAGCAAGGCTCACCGGGTGCGGTGGGAGAGCTCAGGTGAGCCTGGGAGACAGGTGAGCCGGGATACCTGAGGGCAGTGCCATGATGAGGCGAGTGGAGAGGGAGGCTGTCGGGTTCTCCCCAGCAGCCAACAGAAGTGTCACGAACAGGGCGGAGGAAGGAGGGAGACTGGGGACAGAAGCCCCATGGGAGGGACAGCAGGTATACTTGACACTTCCAAGAAGGCTGCCCCAGAAGCAGGAGGTGGGGGGCGGGGGAGAGATGGGGCTGAACCTGGGAGGGATAGGGTGACTGGGGACCTAAGGGCCCCTGGAGCGAGTGCCGTGTGTTCCTAGGTCGCCCCCTGCTCCGGGCTGCACCAGCACACACAGGGGACCCTGCCCACCAGGGACAACAGCCACGGCCACCGCCCGAGCTGCTCCTCTCTCATGAGCGTTTTCGATGTGTGACCCCATTTGGTCTGCCCTTCATTTTATGGGGTAAACACTGTCTTGCCGCCCCCTTTCCACAGCAGAGTCCCTGGGCTTGGAGAAGTCAAGCAGGTGCCCAGGATCACATTGGGAAGTGACAGAGCAGATCCGGCTCCAGGTGACTTCTTCCAGTGCCCACGGAAGGAACGAGGTGAGCGTGGGCCCCGGACAGGGCGGTGTCTGTGGGAGGGAAGGCTGCGCGGCTGGCTGTGGGTGGCCGACAGGCTGCCCTGCAGGCCGGAATCGCTGTGGCCCCAGAGGAGCTGGGCTGGCGGACACTTGGGAGGGCCCTCTGGAAAGTGTTTCGGATGCTGCGCACTCCCGTCGCTGCCCTTTGCCTTCCTCCCTGCCTCCCCCTGCCCCGGCCAGCTGCTCAGACGCTTTCCCGCTTTCCCGTGGCACCAAGAGGCAGAACGGGCCTGTTTGTTCCCTGGGCCTCCAGACTCCAGATGCAGCTCTGAGCCCCTCCTCACACACCAGCCCCTGCTGCTGGGACCTTTGTGACGGGGTCTCTGTCTCCTCTTCTGCTGCATCCAGGTAGCACACACTGTCCCCACCGAGGCCACCGACGACAGCCATGTGGCTAACCTAGCGGGTCCCTTCCACCTTCATCGACCAGGCCATCTCAGCCACAGCGCTCTGCAGGCCCCCTTCCCGCCGGGAACTTTCGCCTTCTCTTGACTCCCCCAACCCCCCACTCCCGCACACCAGGTAGCATTCCTTCCAGGCCCTTCTCTGCCCAGCATAAGGTGAAGGAGCCACAGGTGCATTGCCCTCGACCTGCTACCCCCGGGCAAGCTCACCTCTCACGTGGATGTCCCCTCACTGCCCTGCCAGGCTTCACACCTGCAGCCCCACCTGCAGCCCCACCTGCAGCCCCACCTGCAGCGTGCCTCTCCACCCGGCATGCGCCACACCCTTCACCATCTTCGAGGAAAATAACGCCTTCTGCCGCCTTCTATGCTCTCGTGGAGATGGGAACCGGCAATACAAAATAAACATGAGAAGCCCTCGATGCACAAGTCGCCAGGGAGAAGCAAGGTAAAGCGCTGAGACCTTCCGCTCCCATCGGATTGGCAGAAAATAATACGGTGATCACCATGGACCCATCATCCAGCTTTGCCACACTGGCTTCGGGTCATTTTTTTTTGAAGCGATACAATATTAGACACAGTCAAAGGCCCCCAGTCTCCCTCCCAAACCCCGTGATCGTCCCGTCCTCCCCAGAAAAACCGCCGCACTGAGGGCAGTGCCGATGGTCCCCACACATACTTTTAGATTTTCATCATTTATACCTGGATCCATAAGCAGTAGATTTACAGAAAACAATCCTTTGGGTGTTTTAAAACTTCACATAAATGGAATCAAACCTTACGCATCATCATAGCGCTTTATTGCTATTTATTGCAACATTATTTTCGAGATTTACTCCCGTCAGTACAGGTGGGGTTGGTCTATTCATTCTAACTGTGGTGGGGTTTCCTCTGTGTGAACGTGCCACGATGTATCTATTCGGCCCCATGCCGGCCCGCGAGTAGGTTTCTGATGTGTTTGCCACCACGAACAGCGCTGCCATCGACATGCTGTTTCATGGGTGTGACATACGTGCGACTCCTCTAGAGCATGTTTCCAGGCGTGGAATAGCCATGTCGAAGAGCGAATGCTTTTGCCCCTTGTCTGGACGTGGTCAGGGACTCCCCACATCATGCCGATTTCAACCCCTCGCTGGGAGTAGGCGTCTCTGCCTCCTGCACCTGCTCCCACACTTGGTACCACCGACTCCGTTGCCCATTGAAATGGCTATTATTTAACTGGATAGGTTTTTCTCTGATTATGAAAGCGGAGCATGTTTGTTATAAGAAGTTATAATACTACAAACACAACATGGAAACGGAAAATCCCCCAGAGATGCCGTTCTTAACAGTTTGGGTGATAAAACTGTGTAGATTGCTCAGGAATTTTTTTCTTTGCATACACTAACATATGAATAAATAAAAATATTTGCTATTTTTCTGCAGGGCTGTTTCATCCAATTGTATCATCTCTAAGTGGTTTAACGTGCACACTCATGTACAAACGCACTCTCTTTTTGTTATTGTTCGGTGATCGCCCGCCAATTGATTTCATTGCTTAGCACGTAATTTCAGAGCTGGGCATATAACAGGTGCTCATTAAAGATTTGCTCTGTGAATGAAAGGATAGATGGATCAATTCTGTCCTGCATTGAACTTCTTATTTTTCCATGCCCAGAAGCAGACAGGCTATCTTCCACCTGCAAAAATCAACATTAAGATTGAAAAGCAAGGCATTCAGAGAAATGGATCAGGCCCCCGTGTCCAGTGTTTTTCTGAGGGAAGGAGCCACACACACCATTGAATTCCATTCCTGGAAGGGCTGTCAGGGCGGCTGACCCATGTGAACCGGGCTCCATACATCATCACACAGACAGCTGGACAGACAATCCATCTCCCGGACTGCGACCGGCCAGCCTGGCAGTGCCACCCCTTCCTTAGAAGAAGGCAGAATCCGAAGCGAACGTCTTCCAGCAGCGCAGCCTGAGTCATCCAGAAAGTCGTGTGTCCCTCGGCGTGAGGTGCTGATGGCCCAGCGAGCTTGCCCTGAGATTCTGCGTCTGCTCGTCCTATCAGTGCTGATGGTGGTGGGGACCCCGTGTCAGTCTGGACGAGGTACAGGACGCCTGCCCGTCGGGGCTGCAGGGCCGGTGCCGCTGTGGGGTTTCGTTGTGTTTGGGCCGCAAAGGGGCTTAGGCACACGCAATCCAACCTTTGTGACTTAGGAGAGGTCACACGGGCCTCCGTGGGGCAGCGCCCATCACCTGCCGCGAACCTGTCCCCCGAGGCCCGCTTGCAGCTCCCGCCCTACTGAGCCTCACCTAGGTGCCGCGGAACCTCTTGGGCAGACAGGTGTTCCTCCCACCTGGACGCCGTCAAAGCTGGGAAGCGGCACAGGTCCGGAGGGGGGAATGTTTCTAGAAGAGTGGCAGGCGGGGCATGTCTGTCTTAGAGGGTCTGGTACTCGGACAGCGCTTCGGCCCGAGCCGAGCTCTGCACACACCTGGCTCCTCCGGGGCCTTGAGCTTCAGACACCTGGGTTTACGGGATCTGTGGGGCTTTGCAGTCACCCCTTCCGTGCTCTGGGCCTCGGCTTCCCCGTCTGCCCCTGGGCAGAGAGGCCGCGTGTCGCGTCAGCATGCATGGGGTCAGTGCCGCCTCCCGGGGTAGAGCTGCTTTCTGTTTCTCTTCCGACTCCCACCGTCCAGGTGGTGACGAGAGACGAGAGCGTGGGGCGTTTTCAGGTTTGGGTCACACTTTAGGGAGCTCCCCCGCTTCCTGTCATGCAAAGGTTTCATTTCTCTAGCTGTCAGGAGGGAGGGGGCGGAGTCAGACTGGCAGGACCGGAAAGCAGGTGCCTCTGGTCCTCTAGGCCTCCTGGTGACCCTCAGGGTGACCTTTGACCCTCAGCCCATAGAGGGCATGCCAAGGCCAGAGCTGGGGCAGGTGTCATTTCAGGACTGCTCCCCTGAAAAGGTCCCCCACCCGGGGGCTGGTGCCTGGCCCTGCTGGGTGGGCCTGGACATGGTCCTGGGCAGGGGGGAACCTGGATCCCCTCGGAGCCTCAGCCCGGGGGGGACAGGCTTTGTTCTTCCTTGAATGGAACCCTGTGCCGTGCCGCTGGCAGACCCTCCCCCAGTTCTGTCCCCAGACAGGGAAAACGGAGGCATCGGCAGACAAATTGCAGTTGAAACGCTGAGTCCGCGACCACGGTAGTGATTTCTGTGGGGCTCATTTCAGCGACGTCGGGGGCACCTGAGCGATGGCGGTCCGCAGCTGGGATGGATGCGACGCCAATAAAGAACTCACAGGAGGCACAAAGGCGGCTGGGCGGGCTTATTAATTATATTTCTTTTATCCCCATCACAATGGCCCGTCAGTAATCTATCCTGAATGTGCTCAATCGATGCTAATGATTTCATCCTTTTGTTTCTGTTAAAAAAAAAAAAGTTCTGTCTGCCCAAGCTAGTGAGCCCCCGCGTGAGCCCAGAGCCCAGCTCGGCCCTGGAAGCCTCATCCGGGCTCCTCTCCTGTCCTCTCTGTCCCCGGCTCTCCCTGGCCATGCCAACAGCAGCCCTGCCTGGCAGTGGCCGTTTGCTGGATTCCCAGGCCCTGCCGCCCCATTCCGCTTTGGAACAATCCCACGTGAGACACTCCGGTGCGGGCAAGGCAGCCTCTCTTTGGTGGAGTCACAGGCCCTGTGCGTGTGTGTGCGCACGCATGCGTGTGTGTGTGTGTGTGTAGCAGTATTTCAGAGCCAAGGACACCTCTTGGTGTATCTGAAATCACATTTCTCACCTAAGGTTTCTTTTTGGAGGAAGAGAAGAAAAATGGGTTATGGGCTGCCTTCTCCCCACGATCCCTGTCTGTCATTACTGGATTTTATTATTTGGCATAAGTTAGAAAAGGGGGCACAGCAATGACTGCAGGAGTCATGGGTCATTCGCCCACATCTGTCATTCCTCTGCCACCCCAGAACCCCGGGGGACTGGTTGCGAATGGCACCGAAAAGTTCCCAGAATGAAATGTGCTGACCCTCGATATCCTCTCCCTCCCCCGGCGTGGACCCCCCGGCGTGCTCCCGTCCGGGGCAGCTGCACACCGGGCCCAGGAGGGGGCCCAAGGAAAGCCTCCAGTGACAAACGGTGTTCCTGCTACACACGAGCAAGAGAGGCACACATACTTGACACTCGTGCTACCCCTGGGACCCAAGCTCGTGAGCACGGGGTGTGCGGGGTGGTACAGATGCCAGGGACAGCCATCAGTTAAAATCCGAGCCCCATGAGGGACTGTCACCTGGGGCACCTCAGAACAGGCTTTCCTCCTGCCCCCACTTCACACTGACACGCCCCCACCAGGCAGCCCTGGTGTGCGAGAAGAGCTCAGAGGGGTCCCAAAGTGGCCACCTCCACCTGCGGCCCAGACAGAGGGTTCTGGAATTTCCAAGCCGCTGAAAGTGGGGTCCAGGGGCACAGGCCGAGGGTAGACGTGTAACTGCAGTGCACTGAGGTAGTCGGGAGGGACAACGTGACCACAGAGGGGTCGCAGCTTCCCCCACACGCACGCCCTGGCAACCCCCTCCTCTCCCTGGCTCCCCACCCTCCAGCCCGCCTCCTCCCAGGTAGTGGGGACCAAACTGCACAGCGGGCGGCCCGGGCCCCTCCTGGCACCCTTGGTGGAGCCAGGGCTGGGAAGACCGTTGCTGAGAATGTGGGCGGTGCTCGGGGGGAGGCCCCATGTGCTCACTCGCCCCGGCAGCTGCCGGCCCCTGGCACACTCCGCTGCTACAGAAATATCAGCATTGCCACCCCGGCTCCTGGAGAGAGTCTCAGGCTGACAGCCTGCAAAGCAAGCCCACATTTGAATTTCATCTACGAATCCCGGTTTCCTCAGACAAGCTCCAACCTGCACAGATGGCCCCTCACACCACGGAGTAAAAATACCAAAGCCTGCGATTCTGGGCCTCCCTTTTTCTCCGGGCAGATGTGCTGCTGTGCATTCGGGGGGGCGCTCTGCCTGCGCCCTCTCCTCGTACGTTCTCACCCCTGCTGGTGTGCTGGCAGGGAGCACCCAGGCCCCTCAGGGTGCGTTCTTGGAAGGGTGTCTGCGGTGCCTGGGCCTTTGGAGTGTGTGGGGGTCCGGAGGGGTGTTGGAGTGAAAGCTCGTCCCTCACTCGACTGCCCAAGACTGGCCATCTTGTCATCCATGAGATGGTCCCGGGAAAGGGTCGAGGAGTGGGGCGAGGCCTCAGGTAAGATCATAGTAGAAGCCGGGGCAAGGGGCTGCATGCGTGCCAAGGGCAGGTGGCAGGTGAGAGCGAAGGGAGCTCTGGGGGCTCCTGGTTTTTTGAACAACCCCCCCCCAACCCGTCAGCCCCAGGAGCGTCAATGACCCATTAAATTCTTACCACCAGTGTTCACTGAGAGCCTCTATGCCAGGCCCTGGGGATACAGTTATGCACAAGGCACACAGTCAAGGTCATCTGTGGCCTGGGTGGCCACAGACTCTGATCAAGAAGGCCAGAGTAGGGGGCCAGGAGAGAGACCAGAGGAGGCAGGAGCCCCCTGCCAGAGACACTGTGGGAGACAGCTGTAGGCAGGAGCCACCTCTGATGAGCCATGTGACCTGGAGTCCCAACTGTGGGAGCAGCACCCCGCCCCCGAGGTCAGCCTACCGCCAAACTCCCAAGTTTCCTCTCTGCTGTGTCCTAGGTCACCCTGTGTCTTGGCTCCCACCTTTCTCTTCCCCAGATCCTTCAACCTGCTCTGGAGGAAAAAGGCAGAGCTCAGAGGGCCCTCACTAGCCAGAGCCCCAGGCCGGGGCCCCCGTGCACAAAGCCTGCTCGCCCCCCGAGAAGACCACCCCGGGTAGACTTGCTGTCTCTCACAGAACAAGGTCCAACACACTGCAGTGAAGGGAGGCTCCCGACAGGTGTGGCCGTTGGTCCTGGGACCGAGGTGGGGCAGAGGAAGCCACTCCATCAGGGAGAGACATGCTGGGGCTGGCCAGTAGGTAAGTGAGCTGGGAGGAGGCACGTAGGAGGGTTCGGCTTCTGGCCGCCACACGGGCCTGTGTCACTGCCCTGACCTGTCTCAGTGAACACATCAGGCTAAGTTGCCGTTTGAAGGCGCCTGCATGGAAAATTCCATAAAACAGATCTCGGGGGAAGAACTAGGGTCAGGGGTTGGGACGGGGTTCAGACAGCAGAAAGGTGTGAGGCCCCCAGCCCGCACACCCCTGACAGTGTGCAGGCGCTGTCTTCCAGGCGTTAGTCTAGTAATTTAATTCGCCCACAACCCCATTTTAGAGAAGAGGGAGGTTCAGAGACTTGCAGGAGGTCACATGGGTTGGGGGGGGGGCTGGCTTCGGGACCCAGGGTCACACTGCAGGAGGAGCCCAAGCTTGGTTAATCACGGTGTGAACCCCAAACCTAACTAAAGGTCAGGGCCCAGGTATCTGCCCCCGGGACCATGGTCCCCAGGGCCGCCAGGCCTGGAAAGAGCGCTCCTCTGCCCCCACTGCCCGGGCCCCCGCTTCCTGTGGGTCCTCAGCACTCCGCCCTACCCTCCCAGGCCACCCCGGCCACCGACCCCGCGTGCGGGCCTCCAGGCCACGCGGAGGATGGAGGGGGAGGAGGAGGAGGAAGCGGAGGAAGTGGGGGGGCGGCCTGGGGAAAGGTCGCCAGTGAGCAGGAGCCGGAGAGCGCCCTGGGCGCCGCCCGCTGCAGGGGACCGGAAGAGACAGGCGGGTCCTGGAGAGGGGTCCCAG
>NW_006443130.1:78995-91946 GCF_000325575.1 Pteropus alecto
CGGCCTGTGCGCGTGTCCTGGAGCCGCTGGAGTCAGGTACGCGGGTCGCGGTGTGCGAGTTCCTGCTCCCGGGAGACTGAGCACGAGAAAGTTCAGACCTTCGCCGAAGGGCGCGTTCACTCCCAGGGTCCTCTTCCGTTTGGGCCGAGCCACTCCTTCCTCCTTGGTACTTGTCCCCTTGACACCCTCGGTCCGCCGTTCCTACTGTCCGTCCTCGGCGTCCTGCCCCTCCAGTGTGGGTGCCGCACGGCGTGAGCCTGAGACGCGCGTCCTCTCCCCCGTTTTAACTCCCACCCGAGTGTGGGTAATCGTGACAGTTTTTGCAGTGGCTAACCCATATGTATCAGGCACTTTTCTAAGTACTTTGTGAACATCCGCTAATACCACTTCGTAGCCATCACGCCTAGGTCTTTAACCCCTGGCCCAGACCACTACCCTGAGCTCAGTCTGTCAATGCAGATGCGCACCAGATCCCTTGCTGAAGTTAGCAAACATGTCTGATTTGGAGCCCACCTTCCTTCCCCATATCTGTTTACCCCCGGATGTCCCCTCAATGAACGGTGTCACCATGCACTCAGCCAGGCCTCCATCCCCTAAACAGGCTTCCGCCTTGACTCCTCACTCCCGAATCTAATGAGACCCAGAATGCCATCTAGGTATCCCCCAAATCTCTGCTACACTCATCTCCGCGGCCCCAGGTGGGACTGCGTCATCCTCACCTAGCCGTCCTCAGCTGTTCCCAGTGGAGCCCTCATCCCGCCTCTCTGTCCTCCATCTGGCCTTCAGGTACAGCAATCCGCCCCAAAGGCGGATTTCTAACGACCACGAGCACCTGCTGTAAGCATTGAGCTAAAACCCGAATCTCTTCATCCTTTTCAAAAGTCAGAAAGACGACAAGGAAGCTCGCTGGCCCTGCCGGTGTTCACCATGGTACTTGAGAGTCCCGGCCAATGCAAGGTGAGAAAACTGAGTGAGGTGTGAGGATCAGAAGCAAAAAGTCAGTATAGTTATTGTCAGATGAGCATCAGCATGGGAAATGAGAGTTGACAGACGACCCAATACGAGAGTTTAAAAAGGGGTAGCTCATGTAAGATCAGAATATGGAGCCGATATGGGTTTCCCTGCAATAATAATACTTTTCTTGAAAATGTAATAAAAATAAGATATCCTGCACGTTACTGAAATATGTAGGATTTAACCTAATGAAAATTGCACAAGATCTTTAAGGAGGTAAGTCTAAAACTCGAAAATACAGATTTTTAAAAAAAGATTTGAATGCACAGATGAATAATGGAAAACGTCTTAATCTTGAAAGAATGTAAATTCGCCACCAAATGATCTATATATTCAATGCAATTCCAGTAAAAATTCCAGCCCAATTGTATTGGGATTGGGAAACTGGTTCTACAGTGCGTGTGGAGGGATAAAGATCCATGATCTGTTAAGACAATTTTGAAAAAGAACAAAAAGAAGGTCTTGTTGTACAGGCCTTAAAACAGATTACACAACCACAGTAATTGATGTGATGTTGGTACAGAAACAGATAAGTGCAATAGTTTGGAGAGTTCAGAATATTTCATGTACAGATGGTTAACTTGGTATATGATAGAGATAAAATCACAGATGACTAGAGAAAGGCTAGATTATTTAGTAAATGGTACTGGGAATACTGACTTTCTATAACAGAGAAAATTGGATCCCTACCTCATACCATATACATAAACTCCGAATAGATTAAATCTCTAATTATTAAAAGTTGAAGAATAAAGGCAATAAGTCAGAACGTAGGATACTATTTCTGTGATAGGACAGGATCTATCATGACCTCCAAAGCTGACTCCACAAGGAGGAAAACTGTATCTGACCACATCGCAATGATAAATGCTGCTTTGCTATAGAAAAGAACATATTAGCTGATAAGCTGGGAGAAGATATCCTCCATGTCTTCAACAAAAGGCTGTAGCTAGAACAATCAAGGAACTTCTGAAAATCAGTCCAAAAAAGAAAGGAAACCTAATTAAAAATAATAACAATAATGGGCAAAGGATACGTCCAGGCCATTTTCGGAAGGAGAAATCAGAATGGCGTAGGCGAGCAAAGAGGCTCGTCCCCACCGGTGATCAGAGAAAGGCGACTAAGGAGCGAGGTGCCACACTGCCCCCATGCGGCGACGCAGCTCAGCAGGTCGGGCGGGAGCTTGTGCGTTCTCGCTGCTGCTGATAGCAGAGCCGAAGCGTCCCCGACGAGGGACCCGGACGAGCACTATTTGGTAAATGAAGATACCGACCTTCGTGGAGAATAAGATCGCCCAGCGCCTGGCCTCAAGAGGGTGGACACTTGGCGAATAAAGCTGAGAGCAAGACAAAAGGACTCCGATCCACTTTCTCAGAGTGAGCCAAGGCCCGGGAAGACGTCTGCATCTGCCTGGGTGTCTGGACCTTCCTCACTGGGCCTCCCCGCCTTCCGCCAGGAGGTGCATGTGGACTTGGCGGGGGAGAAAGTTGGCAGGTGCCCTGCGAAGGATTAGGCATAGTTTCACTTTCATATAAGGAGGCAGAGGTCAGAGGGTGCAAGAATTTGGCCCAGTGTCAAGGCAGAAAAGATTTAGAGGGCCGAGCTTGGACTTTGGAGTGCAGACACATGGGTTCTAATCCCTCCTCTGCTTTCTGGAGATCTGAACTTGGGCAGAAAGCCCAGCCACAGTGAACCTCGGTTTTCCTCCTGGTGAGGGGGGAATAAAGATAAGGCCTCACTTAGAGCCGGCGTCAGGAGTCAAAGGAGAGAAGGCATCTGAAACCAGCTCTCTCTCTCCCTGTCTCTGTCTCTGTCTGTCCCAGAATGAACAGACGGGGACTCCCATCCTTCGGGAGTCTTCACCCACTTTTCTAATCACCAGATGGCAGTCTGGAGGCCTTTTAGGAGAAGCTTGGAGCCAGGGAGCAGGGAATGCACCTCGTAAGTGGCAAATGAAGGCATCAGGTCCCGATGGTTCAGGTGAGGATCCCTCCTGGCCTCAGGTATGGGTGGAGCTTTGAACCAGTAGTATTTCGGGTGGTGCCCAGCTCTGGAAGCTGTGGAGCAGCCTTCTGCGGGAGGAGGGCGGGGCTGGTAAGCCTTCACCTCAGCCGCCAGTCCGGCATCAACGCTGTGCCGTGTGGACCACGGCAGCTGTGTAAGGAGTCTTGAAATCAGGTGCTGAAACTCTTCCAAATTTACCTTTCTTTTTTTAAGTGGCTGTAGCCATTTTAGTCTTTTTCATTTTTATACAAAATTTAAAATCGGCTTGTCATACCAAAAAGCCCACTGGAATACAAACTGGGATTGCATTGAATTTAGAGATCAATTTGGGAAGAACCGACATTTTAACAGTATTGAGTTTTTTGATCCACGAACACGGGGGTCTATCCCCATTTACTCAGGCCTTCCTTATTCTCTTTCAACAGGGTTTTATAGATTTAAATGTACAAACCTTAAACGTAATTTGTTAGATTCACCCTCAGTATGTCATTTTTAATGCCATTTTAAATAGTATTGGTTATAAAATTACAGTTTATAATTTTGGGGCATATTCTGAGGGGTTTTCTGCATAGACGGTCACGTCTTCTGTGACTGCAGTTCGTTGTAGGAATCCCTTTCCGATCTGCGTGCCTTCTGCTCCTTCCCCGTCCGGTTTCCCTGGCTAGGACTTCCAGCGCCGAATATGAGCAGCGAGGGGACCCTCCCTGCCCTTTCTGGATCTCAAAGGAAGCATTCCTTCTTCCCCGCTCAGGATGACGTTAGAGGCCTGTCGAAGATGTATCAGATTAAGGAACTTCCTCTCTATCCCTTGCTTGTCAAATCTGTCTCTCTTTCTTTTGAAGTGTGAGTAGGTGTTGAATTTTTTCAAATGTGTTTTCTGCTTGCATTGGGATGATCATGAAGTATTTCTCCTTTATTCGATTAGAATGGTGAATCCGTTAATTTTTGCATTTTAAATAGAATTCCTGAGATCAAGCCCACTTTTACGTATTTCTAGATTTGATTTGCTAAAATTTCATTGTGGATTTTGCAGCGGTTTTCAGGAGGGATATTGGTTTGCGGTGTGTGCATGCGTGCATGTGTCTCCTTTGACCCCAGTTTTGTGGGGCTTCAGTTACATTCTCCTGTGCCCAAAGAGGGGGGAAGATGTTTCTCAAAAGAGAACTTATAAACGTGATGGGGCCCATTGTTCTGGGAGAGGAGGATGAAGGGGGCCTGGTATAGTCTGATAACTGGATGAGAGGGACAAATGGCCTTCTTAGCGGATGCCAGCAAGTGTAGATGTCTCAACCATAACCAGTGGGTTTCTCTCCACACATAGGATGATGACATCAGTTTTTTTTTTTGATGCTGTTTCTTATAGTTTTTATTTATCTCCTGAGACTATCTTTTTATTTATTATGAGCATATTTTCCATTATGTTCATTGCATACTTATAATAGCTGCCTTAAAATGATTGTCTACTAATTTCAACTTCACGTTGCTTTATGTTTGGTATCCATTGATTGTCTTTTCTGTAGGTTTGAGTCCTGTTTTGGATTTTGTCCTGGTCATTGTGATGATATGAGGACTTGTTAAAGTCCTCTGAAGAACGTTGATTTTTTTTTTTTTTTTTTAAAGCAGAAAATGAACTCAGTTGAACTCGCATTATAAACTTTCTCCTGTGGATGATGGAAGCAGAAATCTCAGTTAAGAATTTTCAGCTGTAGCTGGGCTACTGGGTGACGGCCTCACTCCTGTGTGGTTCTGGGGTTGGCAAGAGGTTTGGGCATTTTTTACAGATTTGGAGACCTCGTTCTATGGCGCTCTTGCTCTCTTTTTCTGAATTTTCCCAGTCACCTTTCATTTGCTCTCATCGCCCTGACCCCTGGGACTTCAAGCCAGTGGGACTTGTCTATCCAAAGTTTTCTCTCCAAGCTTTAGTTGCCCTACGTGGGGCCGACCGGGGCCTGCCTTCCGGCAGAAACCTGTGACAGTGGGAAACTTGAGCTGTTCCCTTCCGCCAAGTCCTGACTGTCCCCGGGGTCTGCCTTTTAGTCCCGCCCCAGTGCCTTGCTTTGCTGTTAGAATTTGCGGTTGTCGCCTGCAGAAAGGTTGGTCAGACAGGAGTTATTTGGCCCTCACCAGAGTAGAACCTCTGAGGAATGACATTGGAGGGCCAAGAAGGACCCTCCTCCTGCCAATGTCCCCGGTGTCATGACGTCGTTAGCTCTGAAACTGGATGGAGAAGAGGCTGGGGAGGAGACCCCCAACTGACTGAGTTTAAATCTGAAATCACTGAAAGCCTGGAACCGTCTGGAACCGCTTCTCTGCCTTCGTGTGAAATGGAGGTTCGATTCTCAGCCGTAGAGTACTAGGGAAAATTGCATTTTCCCGTCCGTCCCGTGGCCAGGAAGTACCTTCCCTCCCGCTCGTGCGGTGGGAACCACCTGAATGGCGGCCGCGGGGCGCGGGGAGGCCGGCGGCGTAGCGACCGGCGTGCGGCTACTCAGCGCTGGCACCGGCCGAACGGTGGGGGCGGGGGAGGCCTACGCCGCAGAGCCAGTTCCTGTTTTGGCACCTGCGCTGTGTGCTTTTCATGAATTTCCGAGGCCGTACCCTGTTTCTTGACAGAGGCGCTTCCTGTGGCAAAGGGACGTGTATCAGGGCGTGAAGGTGGCCAGCGCTGAGCCCCGCCTCCCTGCTCCCGCGGCTCCGCCCCCCGGGTCCTGGGTCCCGGGGACTCCCTGCCGCCCCCTCCGGGCGCCTGTGGGACTGCAGGCGGAGCCCGAGGGGCTGACGCGCGGGCCGGCCCCGGGGCCCTCAGAGCTCCTTCGGCTCTAGGCTGGATGACGCCTGAGGCTTTGCGAAGACGGGGCAGGCAGATCCTGGGGCGCCTGAATCTGACCAGCGTGCTTACTCGATCTTATTTTTTCCTTTGAAATTTGTATTTATGTAAGAATTTCAGTTTCTGCCTCTGCTTGGAAGAGGCGAGCCGGCCTTCGGACAGAGTCCACATCTGCCCTGGACTCTTCTGTCGCTGGGTTTTTGCCCAAGACGAGGCTGGCAGTGTGCGCCACGCTCCCAGCCTGGCAGGTCCTGCGGGGAAACAGCCTGTTTCCCCGGAATGCCAGCAAAAGGCTCAGGGCCGAGCCTCGTTGGGTTGTGCTGGGTGGGTCACTTGCCCGTCCCTGAGCCAGTCACTGAGGCCCGGGAGGGGGGGCTCTGATTGGCCAGCCCTGTAGTCCCGGCTGGAGTGAACGGAGACGGAAAGGGGGTTCCCCAGGAGCAGGCTGGGCCGCGCGGAGGGCAGGAAGCGGGGACGCTGGACGAGGATGCAGTCGACCAACTTCTGCAGCGACCTTTTCTGCAAGTTCCAGGCCCAGGACCCTTCACGGTAGGGCTTGCGGTGCCGCCTGCCCCGCGCTGTCGCGCTGTCTGTTTCTCGTTTTATCCTGCTGCTGAGCATAAGCGTCGCTGTCCTGTGACATGCGCCTTGTTTGAGATAAGGGCACTGAGGTTCAGAGAAGTGAAGTCCCTCCCGGTGAGCAGGGTGGCCCTGATTGCAGGGCCGGGGACCGTCCACGTGACCTGGCCCCTTCATTGTCATAGACCCTCCACCCCCTCCCGTCTGCCTGCAGCCCTGACACCAAGGAGACTGCTCTTATTTCCAAAGAGAAAAACTTGGCAGTAGCCATGAGTTGAGATGACTTGATAAAATATTTCTTGTTTTCTCAAGTTTACATAGACCAAGTTTTCACTGTTGCTATGGGGTGGGCTGGCAGAGAGATGAAAATAAATCTGTGTAATTTATTTTTTCTATGCGTCAAGTATATTTCCGCTTGATTCATGCGTCCGCGCGCGCGCACACACACACACACACACACACACACACACACACACAGACACATGCTCGCACATATAGGCTTTAATAAAATACTTAAACCCCTTTAGTGCTCTCTGTGGAAGGAATAAATATGGACTGTACTTTCAACTTCTGTTCTTTGAAATACCATATGGTCTGCACTGCGAGCTTAAAATACTCTGGCGAGCGGGGGCTTCCATGAAGAGAGCGCCAGGTGGAGCCTTCCTCGCCAATCTCACAAGGTTAATTAAGCCTTTAATACAGTGCGGAGGGCCCCCCGCGCCGGGAGCGCGCACTGTCGGGGAGGCTGCCCGTTGGCCGGCACCGGGGAGAGGGGAGCACAAAGGCGGCCGGCGTGGCGGGCTGGGCGCTGCCCGATTTCGCCTTTGATGAGCCCGCTCAGCCGCTCAGATACTCACAGTTTGCATCCTGCATAATCAGGAATAACAGGCTGATGGTTTGCATGAATAACTAAGTTTGTCATTGTGGTTAATTTTCTTTCAAAAAAGAGCTCCCCCCATCTCTCTGGGCCAATGCATATTTATAAAGGGCAGGGAAATAAGCCCAGGAGTCTGCGCACCCTGGGGTCCGGGAGGCCAGGCTTAGGCCAGGCTGGCAGCTTGAGGACCCCAGAGCTCCGAGGGGAGCGGCCTGCCTGCCAGGACATTTTGGGCAAGCCCTTTTCTGCAGGGGCCTCAGTTTTCATCCCCACAGGGGCACTTGACTTGGACCTCAGGGACCCTAAAGGACCGCTGTCTCAGAAGGGGGCTGCACCCCCAGTCAAAGGGAGAGATGCCGGCATCCACCCGACACCTGTGGGGCGCCATGAGCACATATTTTTTGGATAAATTCTTTCCTTTCCTTGTGGAAAGCGCACCTTTGGGTATGGAGAGGTTTTAGATCACTCGTGTGAACCTTTCCAGCAGCTGCGACACTTCTTTCTCGCTCTTTTGAATGGCTGTCCCCTGGGGCTCAGAGTGGTCAGGCCTCCCGGCGTCCTGCGCCTCTCAGGGGAGCTGGGTAGGGGTGAGGAGGGGCTCAGCAACCTGCGGTCACCTGTTCCCTGGCAGCACCCCAGGCCTTCTCTCTTCAGCGGCCAGTAGGTGGCAGTTCTGAGCCTCCCTTCTGCCCAGGGTCCCCAGGCCTTTTGGTCCCCACAGCACAGGCCCCCAGGTGCTTGGAGGAGGTCCTGGCATCCAGGCCCTGGTGCACTAGGAAGCTAGATGGGGCAGCCTAGTGGTGTCCGGCTGCCCTGCCTGGGACTGCCCGTCCACTCTTCCCATGCCAGGGTCCCCGCGCAAGGAGGGTGGGCTTCCTGGAGGAGCTGACATCTTAGGTGAGTCCCGAAGACAGCAAAGGATTTCAGGCAGAGGGCACAGACCCCAGAGCTTCGAAGAACTGGTGGGAGGCTGGTGTAGCTGGGATGTAGGGTATTGGGATGGGAGGGCGGGGCGGGGCGGGGCAAGGTAACGCTTGGCACTGCTGGGGGTGGCAGGGCCACGGCAGCCTGACCGAAGAGTCTGAACTTTATCTCGAGGACAGTGGGGACCCCTAGTTCCCCCAAACCATCAGGTCTTGCCCTTTGTGAAGATCACTGGCTGCAGCTACCTGCATCTCATAATACCCGCCCCCCCCACACACACACACCAGGTGGCAGGTGTGTGTTGGTGTGTATGTGGTCTGGGTAGATTCTGACTTGCAGAAATTGGGTCCTGCCTATTTCACCTCCCTGGGGCCCAACCAGAGAGACCCCCACGTTGGTGACACTTGACATTCCGAAACAGCAAAGCCCAGGGTAGCTGCAAGCACTAACTACTCAGTGATGCTGCCCAGGTGTCCCCTCCCGTAGAGGAGGGGAGGCCAAGGCTGCAGAGGCTCCGCTCAGAGGCCCTGTGAATGGCTAATGGCTATTGAGGCATATGTCCACTAAGTCACATCTGCTTCTGTATTTAACGTTTCAATATTTAATTAATTAAATGTGGCAAATATTTAATTAAACACCATCAAAGCCACTGTGACACTCCACTCTGCATAATTCAAAGGCAGGAGAGCCTTCTCTCGGGCTCCCCGCCCCGCTTCCTAACCCTGCCGTCCGTCCCCCGCCCGGTGAGAGAGCGCCCTGCTCTGGAACATGATTCTGAGACTCAGATCACTCCATGCCCTGGGCACTTCTGTTCGATTAGACATTAGGCTGGGTGTACAGTAGACAGAGAGTCTCCCCACCTCTACCCAAAGAGCTCCCCTGCCCTGCCCTGCCCTGCCCTGCCCTCCTCTCCGTGTAGACTCAGCTGAGACTGGCCAGCCCCGTGCTCCAGTCGCGGACACTGATAACAGTTTCCGACCTTGGCTGCGTGGGTGGATGAGAGATCCAGGCTGGGCCGATCGGAACCCTTCCCCAGGATTTTTCTAACTGGAGTTACAGGTGAAAGATGGTTATTGTCACTGGCTATAAGGCTGGGGCCCGCGTGAGGCCAACCCGTAGAAGAATGACTGGCACGCACAGAGGAAAGGCAGAGCTTAAGACAGCGGTACAGTTTTCTGTTCCCTAGATCCAGCTGTGCCTGAAGCGGACCACCCTGTCCTTTCTGCGCTAGGACAGACAGGTCAATAAGGACCTCATGAGTTTAAGCCGATGGAATTCATTTCGCTGTCACTCACAACCGAAAGGGGCTTGACCCACACCCCCATTACCACCATGTTCCTTGTTTACAAACAAAATGACTTAATTATTTAAGTGATCCCTGCCAGCAGCTCAGACACCTGCCAGCAAGGATGTCGGGCTTCTGTGACTATGGCCCCAGGACTTCAGGAGGAAGGAGGCATCCACACAGGCAAGGGTGTGCCCCTGGCGACAAGGTCGGCTGCTTCCAGAGCTGCTGGCCGGGCTGCAATGCTGCCGCTGCCTCCCGCCCCGGCCGGGTCCGTCCGGGTCCGTCTGGGTCTCTCCGGGTCCGTCTGGGTCTCTCCCTGCTCTGCGTTCTACCTGGTTGGCCCCACTTTCCAGCGGTACTTCCCCTGTGGCCCCGGGCCCCCAGGCCCCCGGCCCGCGCCGTCCTTATGAAGGGAGGCCCCAGTGCTAGAGGCTCTTTCTTCCTGACAGGAGCTCGGAAGTTCCGGGGTCAGCTTTGATTGGACGAGCTTTGGTTCTGTGCCCAATCCTGGGCCGAGCCCTGTGACCATGGCCGGACACACTAACCCGCTCCGCTGAGTAACGTAGCACCCCAGAGCGGGAATGGAGTCAGATGGACTGAGAGAGGGGGTGGGTCCTCCATAAAAGCCGCGGTGCCATTACCACAAGGAGACAGAGTGGATGTGGGCAAGGAGGGTCACTAGCGTGACAACGCCGCCCAGGGGCCTCGCCCTGCAGACAGCACCCTTCAGATGCTGGAGTGGGGAGCATGAACAAATCGTGGGGTTCCTGCCTGGAGGAACGTTGGGGTTATCATTACTCACGCCTTCCCCTGCTAGAGAGGCCGGGCGGCAGGGCGCTCACGGTGTGGGTGACTGGGGGTTCCTCACAGCCTGCTGCCCTGGGAAAGCACCTACTGTGTGCCAGACACTCAGACTGGGCTGGTGTGGGTCTGCGCAGTCACCGACCAGGCCCGGCAGGGTGGGTGCTGAGCGCGGGGTGCTCACCCGCGAGACGTGGGGAGGAGGGCGTTCCCAGACCCGAAGCCAAAGGGTCAGGGGTCACCAATAACTGAATATAAAGAATACGCCCAGTAACAAATAATACATGTTTATCGCGCGCGTTGTTTATCATCTGGCTCCCCTCCTGTTTCGGTTATCTGTGGGTGCAGCCACACCATAAGTCAGTGGCTTCAGGCAACAGCAGTCTATTACTTCTAATGACTACGTGGGTGGCTGGGCCCAGTGGGCAGTCGTGCTCAGTGGGGTGTTGCCGGGCTCACTCAGATGGCTGCAGTCAGCTGGGAGCCTGGCCGGAGCTGGGACACATTGCTTACGTGTCTGGTGCTTCAGCTCCGGTGGCTGGAATGGCCAGCGGCTGGCTGGGCTCCTCCCTGGGCAGGGCGGTGGGACCCCTTCTAAGGGACCCCGGCCAGAGGCTGCCGGTTCTCTCGGCGGCTCTTCCCAGAGTGGGCGCAGACTCTCCTGCTGCATTCTGTTAGTCTGAGTGAGCCTCGGGGCCAGCCCAGAAGCTGGGCGAGGGGATGCGGCCCCTTTCGGTGGAGAGGGGGGCATATGGAGGCTGCCAGCTTTGGACTAGTTGCCACGGCCCGCACGTGGACACCAGAACCGTTCCTGGCACCTAGTAGATGTTCAACAAATATTTTTCGAATGAATTGGACTCAATTCACCAATATCCAGTTTATACCCAGACCCTACCTGGAACACAGGCCCAGCACAAAGCAGAGCTTGGCTACAGGGAGAGAACCGAGCCTCATGGCCAGAGGTGCGACAGTGCGTGTCCCTCTCTTCACATAGCTACAGGTCGACAGAATGTAAGAGACCAAAATAAACCCTGCAGAGTAGCACAGAGGTCTTGCAGCCCGGATTCCTGTCCCAAGGGACTTCAGGGAGTCCCCGTTCCCCTTGGGGACCTTGGTCTCTCCATAAAGTGCAGCCTTAGGGCCTGTAGACTAAAGAGGATTGAGGGGCCTCTTTAGGCTATAGTATTATGATCAAAAATAGAGATTCATTCATTCATTCATTCGTGCTGAGTGCCAGGCATTGTGCCTGGATAAGACACCGTTAGTGACTTCATCGATGCGTAAATAGGCAGGTGAACATGACCAGCATTTGTGGGGGTGTGGGAAGGATGTGGACACTTCGCCCTCCAGACCCAAGTGGTGGGGTTGGTTGGCATGAGCTTAGGCCAGAGCGTCTGGTCGGCTGTCCCGCCGACCCCGCCTACACGGGGTTAAGATTCCGATGCCTAAGGCCACCCTGGAGATTCGACTGGATCGGTGTGGAGTGCAGCCTGGGGTCATTCACGCTAGAGGCTGCCTGGGCATCCCTAGCGCGCCGCAGACCCTCTGGTTCAGTTCCAGATTCAGGGGATCCTCCTGGCCACACCCCAGCACCCACTCACAGGCAGGGCCCGGTCCTTTCTCCCTGAGTCTTCCCTCCAAAATACCCCTCCCCTCCTTGGAAGTGGAGCCCTGGGGACCGGGACCCACCTGCCACTGCAGGGGAGCCAGTCCCTGCCCCGCTGGCCGTCAGTCCCTTCCATCCTCCTAATGGGAACTCGGCCCTCTGGCCTCCGGGCCCCTGGTGGCTGGCCCCTGTGTGGCCCAGGAGGACACTGCAGCACTGGGTGGAAGGTTAGGAATGGCCTGCGCGGAGCCACCCACAGGGCGGAAGCTGCGGGCTGGTTAGCCCAGAAGATGCTGGCAGCGGCCTTCGCGTTGGTTACAGAGTCATCCATGCCACCTGCTGGCGAAGGCGAGGCAGACTGTACTCCAGGGGGCATGGGAGTGTGCTGGGGCCCACTGCGGGGGTGGAGGGTGGGGATGGAAAGTCACTGAGGGGGACATCGGGGGCAGCGGGGTTCTGGCTAAACCGACCTGACGAGATTCTTGCTAAAGGCAGGCCAGGTGAGCGGACAGCAGGGGACGAGAAACCAGATTTCTAGGGTGATCAGACAGGGCGGGGGATTCCGGTTAAACCAACACAGCAGGATTCTTGCCACGACTGGGCGGCGTGGAGATGGACACGGAGTCCCGGCGTTGGAGTCTGGTTGGGAAGGTGTACAGAGGCGCCCAAGGGAGTCTGTCAGTGTCCGGGGAGCCCCCAGCCCCGCAGAGCCAGGAACGCTGGCCCCCCCTGCGTGAGATGCAGGACCTGAGACAGGGCCGCGGGCCTGTGGGAGGAAGAGGTCACCAACAGCTGAGCAGGGGTGGCCCGGGCTGGGGGAGGGCCACGAGGAACTAGACAATCCAACAATTTCTCGATTTAAATAGCGCATAAAGGGGGAGCAGGGAACCCAGAATCTAAGAACCTATCCAAATCTCTTTTACATTTTGATCTCGTTGTAGCATCTGGATATAAAGGTCATTCTTTATATCTCTGTAACTGCTGTCCCCATATTGATGGCGTTCGGGGCATTCCCAGTGTTGTTGCCTGGC
>NW_006443130.1:91995-94415 GCF_000325575.1 Pteropus alecto
GGTATTTTCAGTCGAGCCTGGAGAACGGGTTGCTGGGGCGACTGCCATGCTGGGGCCGGGAGCTTCGATGCGCAAGAGACAGAAGCGCTTCTGCTAAAACTATGTCAGTCTCCTGTAGGCAACTAACCGTTGTTAATTTGGGATTCCTGTTCTGGGGTCGAGTCTAAGTTTGGGGCTCCAAGTGCCGGGCATTGGGGTGCGATGGCAACGTGTGGTTCTGCGTCCTGGGCCCATTCCAGCTTCGGTGGCACCACGGGCTCTGGGCCTCTCCAGTCCCAGCGGCTCTCTCCCGGCTCTGGATTACGGGGTGTGGGGCCAGGGTTACCCCGGGCCTTCCTGCCGTAGCCCCGCATCTCAGGCAAGGGCCTGCCTGCCGCAGGACGCCTGGCGGCCCTTCCCTGCCCTAAGGGCTGAAGTCCTGGCTCTTGTTACATCCTCTGGCATTTTCTCTGTCCCCAAAGAGGCCACCCAATTGGACCCCTGCCCCCAGAAATCGTTCCTGAAGGGCAGGGTGGAGGCGGGGAGGGGAGCTGCTTCTCCTGAGCCCCCTCCCTGTCCTCCTCTCGCTTCTCCCGTGGTCCCTCTGGGCCCCATGTCATCTCCGTTTACTTCAGGGCTCGAGTTTGGGGAACCAGAGCTGTAAAACGCCGCAGTCTCTGGCCTCCCACTTCTCTCCTGGGATAGTGAGCAGCGTGGCCCAGCTGCCCCCAGCCCCCCGGGATGGGTCTGGCTGGGGACGGGGGTTAACAGGTGACGAGGATAACACGCAGAAAACCTGCCACAAAGACTGTGACATCGTAATGAAAACATGGAGTTGGAAACGCCCTCCCACGGGCAATGCCCTCTGCAGGGGGCTCCTTCCGACCTCACCCCTGCAAACACGTTGTCACCCCTGTGGGAGTTGTTCTCATTTCAATGTTCCTGACACCCAGAGCTGTCCAGGGTCTTCTCGCACGTTCACGGGGCACGTGCAGCTTTGCTTCCTTGTCTGGTCCACCTTGTCCCATTTTCTCTTGGGTCGCCCGCCTTTTTCTCGTTAGTTTGTAGGAGACTTTTGTTTAGCAGAGGTCATGGAGGCCTGGGACGTGAGGTCCACCTGTGAGCCATCCCAGCCGGCTGAGCTGTTGGCTTCTCCAGACCCAATGATGGGAGGGAAGGATCCAAGGGGCTCCGGTGCCCGCAGATAGGAGTGTGGGGTATGCCAACCTGACAATGAGGTCCTTAGATCAAGACAGAGTAAACACAATGACATAATTAAAGCAAAACGCGTTACCAAACAAAACACAGGTAAAATGAGAAAATACAACGAAGCAGGGCGGCTGCGGGGCCAGCCTGCTGCTCTGAGACCCCGCGAGGGGCGGGAGACCCTTGGCGGCCGGCACCCGCTCCCCCAGGTCCTCTGACCGCCCCCAGGAACCTGCGTGCGCGGTTACTGTTAGTGGAGGGTCGGGAGGCCCAGAGAGGTGAGGTGACCTGCCTGGGCGAGTGCAGAAGACGCAGGGATAGAGCCAGGACGGGACAGGAGGCTGTCGGCCCTGCGCCACACCACTGTCTTAAACTTTTCATTTTCTTATTTCCGACCATTGTGCTTTGGTTTACTTCATCGTTTCTAGCCATTCTTTCTGTAAGGATCTCGAATACATGTGTGGAGCAGCCGTGGGTCCCAGAGACTCCGGGATGCTCACTGCCACCGCCCGTCAGTCCCTGCCCGTCAGTCCCTGTCCCAGGCCGGCGGCAGCTGATGGGGCCCCAGCCCCGCCGCCGGGCCTAAAATCCCGCCTGCAGCCTGGCTGCGCGTCCAGGGCTGCGGGGGGCAGAGGGCTGAGCCGCGTGCCCACCACCAGGCGGAGAAGTCATTCGTATCCGTGGCCCTTACAGCGTTCCCTCTGAGACACTATTTCTAGCTCCTTAAAGGCATCCGCAGCAGCCCCCCTACGGGCGTTCTCTGGAGTCCCCCCGACCTTTCCACTCCCCGATCCAGGGCTGCGGTCCTCCCGGACCCGGCTTCAGTCTGCAGAGAGCGGGGTCGGCCCAGGCGGCGAGGCCCCTGGCTGCGGGGTCCTGGCCCCTCGGCCCTGCTCCAGGAGCGCACTGCGCAGACAGCAAACGACGCCGCAGCTCGGAGGTGGGGCCCGCCCCTCCCTCTCTCTGCCGCCCCTTCCCCGCAGCAGCCCACCCGGGCCTTGCCGTCGGGGTCCGCGCCCACTCTTGGCCAAGCGCTTCGTTGGCAGCGCTCCAGCCAGGCTCCGGGCGCCGTCGAGTGCAAGGCCGAGGCCGGGCTTTGGGGTGGGGAGACCCCGCGCACGGTCCCGCCCGGCCGTGCGCCACCGGTTCTCAGCAAGGCGCTGGCCCTGTCCGGGCCACATTTTCCTCGGGGGCCCAATGGGGTGACAGTCCCCTCCCATGGCGTGGGCGCGGCA
>NW_006443130.1:94915-109044 GCF_000325575.1 Pteropus alecto
CCGGCACGGTGGGACTTGGAGAGGGGCAGTGCAGTGCGGTGGTCGGCGCCTGGGCTCCGGAGCCAGGCTCGCCACACCCCAGCTGGGTGGCGCGCGTCAGGTCCCTTCAACCTCTAAACCCCGTTTGCCCATCAGCAGAGGGGCTGACGAGCCCGTGCCTGGCGGAGCCGTTGCAGGGACTGCCTGGGCAGACGCGGGGGACGCCCCAGGCCCGCGGTAGCAGCGTGATGTATACTAGCTGCAGCCCCTGCAAGGTCCCAGGCCGCCCCGCAGACTCGGTGCCTCTCTCTCACTCTGCCGCCCAGCAGAGTGCAGTGTAAAGATCGCTCCGCCTCTCTGCGGACAGGTGCACCTGGCCTCACTGGCCTTCGGGGCCGTCCACCTCCCAGAGCTGAATTTTCTACCGAAACAGAAAGACTGTCCCGTAAGCCGTGGCCCGAACCCGGCTGCCCCTGGGGCCTGACAGACGGGGCCTGCTTCCCAAGCTTTCCCGCAAAGCCCCTCCCCACAGTCACAGACCAGAGGGTCCAAAGCAGGGCCATGCGCTCTTACCCCTTCCCAAGAAGGCCACACTGAAACACCTGGATCATCGCTTTACTAGGACGGGTGGACTATTTAAGCACCCCGCACTGTCCCGGAGACTCGGTCCTTGCGTGTGCACGCTTGACACCAGTTCCTGCTTTAATTCCCAGAATGCAGCAAGATGAGGCGTTCAGAAGCAGGCGTGACAGCCAGGTACACCGGCAGGCAGCGGCGCCTGGCAAGCGGCTGCCGCCACTCCACCTGTGAAAACAGCGACTCCAATTCAAAGGTATCAAATATTTGCCTAGCTGTTCAACATTTCTTCAAATAATATACTTGCGGCTAATTCATATCTAGGCTCGACGTCTTCATCTCTCGGAGGCCTCCCTCCTGGATTAGCGTGTCTTGTCTATTCTGGGTGAAAGTTGTCCTACATTCTAAAAATAGGCCCTGGAGTCTGGACACCCGCCTGCAGTCACTGGAGGCTTTTATTTATCCTGAGGGCCGTTCTCTGGGGACAGCTGCAACAGAGCCCAGAGACACACTTGGGGAACCGCCAGTGGTGAGTGCTCAGGTGCTGGTTGTTCCCAAGGGTGCCCCACCCAGCCCGGCACTCTGACCTTTGAAGGGACCCAAACCTCCCGCATCAGAAGCGAAGGACTTCCCTCTGTCAGCCAGGAACTAAGGACAGGCAGCCCTGTTGGCCGTGGGCTGTTCCCAGCCCTGAGGCTGCAGGGCGCCAGGAGGAGAAGCCACCCCAACCTGGAGACCCAGGTGGCTGTGTGGAGAGTGCCACGTGAGAGGGATGGTGACCTCGGGAGGCGGACCCTGGGGACAGGCCACCCAGCAACTCTCCTGCTACCATCAGAGGCTCAGAGGCTCCGACCCGTCCAGAAGGCAGAGCCCATGGGCAGGTGCGCAGAGCAGGTGGGGGAGGGTGCAGGGGGGACCCCTTCGGCTCCCTGTCCCTGCCTTGGAGTCTCTCCATCTCGATCGCCTCCTTCTGTGTTCCTGGTGCTGGCCGCCATCTCTCTTTCACGGTCTCACCATCTGCATCTCTCGCTGACTCACCTCTTTGTTTTCCCCTAGATATGTCCCCCCACTTCCTGTGCCGCGAAGGAAGCGGTGGGGGCGGGGACCGTGCACCTTCCCAAGTGACCCAGTTGCAGTGGGGGCCAGGGCGCTCCCCACTGTGGCCTCTGAGGCTGGAGTTGGAGGGTGCCAGGCCCTGGAAGCAGGGATTCCGTTTCATGCTCCGAGGACGTCCAATCCCCTTCCTTTCGCCCTTCCTGTCACTTTGGCTGGGATTGGCGAGGAGCCCCCTGCTCCTCACGGCACCGGTGGCCCCCACCCAGCCCCTACCAAGACCCCTCCCCCAGGTGCCCAGCCTACATGAGGGATGCGGGTGCCAGCGCCCAGAGCACGCGGTCTGAGGTGCAGGCCCCCACCACCCGCTCACTTGGCCATTGGCAGGAGGCGCCCAGGGCCACCGTGCGGGCTCTGGGCCAGAGCCCCGCAGTGTGGACGGCAGTGCAGGATTTTGGGTCCGCTCTAGTCAGAACACATAGGGAGGTGGTGTAGCATCGTGCATAAACCCTCCGTTTCCTCCTCTGTTAAACAGGGGCGACAGTCCCTACCTCCCAGGCCTGATCGCAGGGAGGTGTTAAGGTTGAGTGGCAGGGACTCCTGCCCACTCCGTACACTTAGAAGCTATGATCTCGAATGGAAGGAGGGCTCCCGGGCGCGGCCTTCAGACGGCGGGACGCATGGATGGAACAGCCGTGGACCTGAGCCTCCAACCTCAGCTCTGGGTTTCAATGGACGAAAATCGTTCCCAGCGTGATCGTCCCATCTCTGAGGCGTGTCCACGGGTGAGGGTGCCCCTGGCGAGAGATCTCTGCACGGCGCAGAGTAAACTCCCCTGTCCAGACCTGGGGATGACACGCACAGCCGCTAATGCACAATGAATCCTCGTATTATTGTTGCTTATCCTTACGTCCGTTGGGTGCATCACGGCTGATCGCCGCTCTGACATTTTTCTTCTCTCATTAAGAAAGATGCCCCTGGCGGTTACCTGTGTTGGGCGGGCTCAGAGCAGAAAATAAATATCACTGGCATCCACTCTGCTGTGCTCTCTGGGCGTAATTAAGAAAAGGCACCTGCAGGAGAGAGAGAACAGGGTGGAAAATGGCCTGCTGGTTGCTCTCCTCGAGAATGTCCCCGTCTTTAAAGCCATCTCAGCGTCACCCCTTCCATGACATCCTTCTGGACCCGCGAGGGCCTCCCTCCATCCTTGAACCCTGGCATCTCCCTCCGGAGACTTTTCCTTCCCATGGGGTTTGTTTCCCCGGTTAGCGTGTCTGGTCCCTGCTGTGGTACACGGCTCCATTCTTTCCTGTGTCCGAGGTGCCTGCTTCTCCTTTGGGGACTCACTCGTCACTGAGAGCTGATGAGCAGGGGGCCGTGCGGGAGTCAAGCGAGGACCAGAGCAGCTGGGCTCAGGACTTGGCAGGACCGCTTCGGAAGACGCTCTGGCCCAGCCTGGGACCGTCCCCAGGGAGAAGCTGTCCTGAGAAGGAAGCCAGCTCTGAGGACAGCGGAGCCTCTTGTGGGAACCTGGGACCTGATGTATTGTTTGGGCCCTGGGCCCAGGGCTGCTGGGCTTTGCAGACAGACTTGTCCTTCTCACCCCTAAGTGTCCCCCCAAAGGAGCTGGGAGCCTCCCACCTCGCCTCGCTGCCGCCGCCAGCCTCTGCTCGTGGCCGAGGGAGCTCCAGGTGGGGGCCCAGCCCCAGCTCCACTCCGGAGGTGGCACAGCCAGGGGCACAGTCAAAGTAGGGGGACATCTCGTAATGGCCCAATTTCCTGTTTTACCCCCGGAAGTGGTCCGGAAACAGCTGAGCCCCGACTCCTGCCGGTCTGCTGCCCCCACCCACGTGTCAGCAGCGGTTCATGCCTGGGCCGCCCCGACGCAGATCAGGACCGCGTCTGTCACCTTCACAGCCGGCTTTTGTCCTTGAACTTTGGGGCAGGCTTTGAACACTGAGTGCCAGGCCCTCTCTTCCCGCCCGGACCCCCTGCCCTGCACAGGGCCCTTTCCTCTCTCGCCTCGTTCCGCTCCCTTCAGACACGTCCACCGAACCGTGACGTCTGCTGGGCACGCGGTGTGCGCACCCCGAGAGGAGGCCTCCCTAGCCCCCACTTCCTGCGCGGCGTCGGTGTCCACTGTCACTGTCTCGGGCGCCTCGTCTCCTGGCGTCACAGCGACGATGGCCTATCACACTTGCGTCTTCTTTTGTTTCTCCCAGAAGACGGGCACTTGGGTTGTTTTCCTTTTAAGACGCCAGCAGCTAACTCAGCGGTTGGCACACAGTGGGCCTTCGAGGAGCACCCGTGGGATGACCGAGGGGGTGGGCGCGAGTGGCCTGGCGCTGGAGGGCAGTGGAGCAGAGCTGGCCTCGGGGCGGCGGGGTGGGGTGCGTTGAGGGGTCCAGACCTCCTGAGCTGCGGTGTGAGGTGTCCGTAGTGCAGAGTGGACACGGAGCCCAGAGCTTGGAGGCGGAGGCGGGAGCCTGCTGCGGGGAGGGGCGGCCACTGGGCAAACCGAGGCGGCGGTGTAGGGGCTTTAAGGGGGGTGCGGAGATGAGAGCGTCCAGTTCGGTCCACGTGGGCCGTGCACCCCCAGTTCCGTCCACGTGGGCCGGGCACATCCAGTTCCGTCCACGTGGGCCATGCACCCCCAGTTCCGTCCACGTGGGCCGGGCACGTCCAGTTCTGTC
Source organism: Pteropus alecto (assembly GCF_000325575.1). Classification (NCBI taxonomy): domain Eukaryota; kingdom Metazoa; phylum Chordata; class Mammalia; order Chiroptera; family Pteropodidae; genus Pteropus; species Pteropus alecto. The sequence continues at coordinate 99,217 of NW_006443130.1, forward strand.
CATGTGGGCCGGGCACGTCCAGTTCCGTCCATGTGGGCCGGGCACGCCCACCTCCTGCTTCGGCCTCTGGTCCTGATTCCCCAGGTGGAAAGTCAGCCCCTGGGCAGAGATGGGCTGAGATGCTTCTCGCCCACCCCCACGTCGTTCAGCATGGCAGGTGACATATCGTGCCCATCGTCACCCACAGGGATGGCTGTGGAGTATTTGGGCGGCGTCTACATAGTGGCCAGGTGTCCCATGTACAAGGCCCAGCTCCAGGGCTGGGCTGAGTGGGGTGCACAGGAGAGCCCAGTGGACTGTTTGGCTTCAACCCAGCCCCGCTACCGTCCAACAGAGGTGTGATGCTTTCGTCCCAAGAGTCCACCTCAGTTGTCCTTGAGGCTGGTTCTGGCGGAGGGCAGGTGGAGGGCGTGGGACGTGGGGTGGGCTCCCAGCTCTCCCACTGAGGGATGAGTGGCGTGGGCAGGTCCCTTCACCTCACCAGGCCCGCTTCCTGCACATGAGGGGGGAACTGGAGGCCCGGATGACCCCTGGGACTGTAATGGGGACTACCCTACCTTTGCACACTGCCCCAAGCCCTGGGCAGAGGGCTCCCGTGCCACCCCGCGGCTCCTGGCTTTCAGGAAAGCAGGGAGCAGCTTCCTTGTGCCTGTGTCAGCTGGGCCTGGCTTCCTGACCTCCCCGCCCAGTCCTGCTTCCTGGTGGCCAGGCACCTGGCCCCTCTGCCTGCCTCTCCGTCGAGGGCTCAGCACTGGGCCTTGTCCCTTCTTGGTGCTCAAGAGTGGTGTGCGACTAGTTAATAAGAATTCAATCACATTTGTAGAAATAACAAACACTTTGCTAACTTTCCCCGCACCCCTGCCACCCCTTCTTCAGCAGCATTTGCCCCGGCCGCAGGGAGGACGGACAGCCGGCGTGGACAGGGAGGCCCACCTGGCTCACCGCCTGGAGCCACAGAAGCAGGACTAGTAGTGTCCTCGGATGCACACGCATGGCCTCCTCAGGGCCCTCGCTGAAGAGGGGCCCTCCTTGGTGGAGGCCCAGACTGCAGACCCCCACTGTCCCTCCTACCTCGCACCGGCCAGTAGATGGGAAGTTAGCGGTTCACAGGCACCGCTGTGCTCCTGCAGATGTGCAGCTGGCGCTCAGAATCTGAGATGCTGGAGAGGCCAGGCTGCTGGAGCCAGACTCCGCCCCTCTGAGGAGCCAGGCCCCTGGGGCTTTAGAATCCAGTAGTGCTGATGATGGTCCAGTCCTACTATCCAGAGATAAACCAATGCCATCCACCATCTCTGTAGCCCTACTATCCAGAGATAAACCAGTGCCATCCACCATCTCTGTAGCTAGCTCCTTTCGAAGCAGGTGCAGTCCAAGGTCGCAATGTCTGCACACTGACATTTGATCTCTTGATGTTGTTGTCATACAGGAAAGCTGGCTCTGAGAAACACAGTACACATGGCCACGATGCAGCACGGCTCAGGGACCCTGGTCTTCAAACTGCTCACAGCCCTTCCTGAACTCGCCTGAGAGGCGAAGCCATCGGAGTTTGCTCCTGGTGAGTTTTAGATGGGTTTCTTTTTTTTTAAGAACACAGTGCTGGCAATTTATCTCCTCCCACCATCCCAGCGGCAGCGGCGGCGGGGTGTGTGCCTTTGCTGTGTGCTGGCAAAGGGGGCGTCAGGGTTCACAGGGCCCTGAGCAGAGGCCATGTAGCCCAAGGCCAGGGACAGGGCCCCAGACAGGGCCCCAGGCCTGGCCCTGCCACTCACTAAGGGGTGCTGGGAAGTCTCTGCACCTCGGTTTGCTCATCCGTGACATGGGGATCACGTGGACAGCCGCGAGCTCACTGGATCAGGCGGGTTCCCATGAGTCAGCTGGTTCCCCCAGAGGCACAGAGTGAAAAAAATGCCATCAGTCGAGGTTGAAACAGACTGGGGTGCGCTCCTGGTCTTCCGCTCTGGCGACAGGCTGGGGTGGGGGAGGCTGCCGAAAGGGGCTCCCATCCTGCTCCTCAGACGAATGGAAGGGAACAAGGTGACGGAAGTTGCCGTTTGGAAAAGTCTGTGGCCACAGTCCGCGGGGAGAATGGGTGGCCGGGAGCAGGGCGAGGCAGGGAGGCGAGCTGCCTGCGGACGGAACCGGTCTCCACAGCCAGGGCAGAAACGGGCCACTGCTGGGGCCCAAGAAAGTTTTCCTACCCCTCCCTCCCAGAGCTATTTCTAAGAGCTTTATTTTTCTCGCCACTTTGGCTAAGAAGCAAAAAGGAACAATAGATTGAAACTGAAATAATTTGCATTTATGATGAACACAAGGAATATCTACCTTGCATTTTCCTAAAAAAGAAAAATTAAACCCGTTTTTAATTAACTGATAAACTATTAATCAAATTTTTGCAATGTTAGGTGACACATTATTCATTTAGATAGAATGACTGTGGACTTAAACTAATCAAATCTGATTTGCCCACATAGGCTTGATTGAAATACATTTTAACTAGCATATACAAAGAGAAAATCTTGGATTTCTTACCTAATCTTCAGAGTATACTGCTGAGTTAATAAGGGCAGTTTTTTTTTTTAAATGAGACCACCATTTCTTCATCTGCATATCAAAATCAAGAGGAACTTAATTGCAAAACACATATTCCTGAAATCTAATCATTACACTGCTTTAGGGTATTTTATTGAAGCATGTTAAATTATGGACAGAATATTAATGATGGAGCTAATCAAACCCAATTAGTCACTTCTAACAATAGTCACATAAATATACAAGTCAGGTACTAAAGGACTGTAGATATGATATAAATTTGTTAAAATAGTTAATGTATGGGATGTTTATGAAGTATTCATGTAGAATTTAAAGCCAGAAGATGGTCAGGTAAGTCACTTTGAAGAAAACAGGTTAAGTAGTGTCCCATGATATTTGACGGGAATTCACGAGTTTTCACCTATTCTTCAGGTACATTTGAATCCAGAAGATTAGCGAGTCTATAATCAATCAATCAGCAAATTCTAATAAGATGACTTATCATATTCATGACCCAGAATATCACTCTGGGATCCAAAGACTTTTTCAGTCTTTTGTTTTCTGACTTTTTGGAGGCCCGGTGGAGAGGTAGGTCTGGGGTCCCCGGGCCTTGGAAAAGCTGATGGAGAGGCGGGGTGGAGAGTTCCGGGTCTGGGCACTTGTTGTCGGTGGGGTCTCCCTCCCCACCGCAGGGGCAGAGCCAGGCGGGACCACGCGGGGAAGCTGCTGGGCTTCCTCCTCCTCTTCCAGGCGAGGCTTCTGGAAGGGAGCTGAAGGGTGCGGGGAGCCGCCTGGCCTGCGAGGGGTCTCGGTGGAAGCTTCTAGGCCTGAGAGCTGGGCCAGAGCAGGCAGGCAGCGCTGGATCCGGGCATCCACCCCGCAGAGCCCTCCCGCCTGCTTCTTTTCGGGCTTGGCCGTGTGGTCCCAGACCCCGGCACCCACCTGTGCCTGGACGGCAGGTCCGCCCCAGGGCCCCCTTTCATCAGGGGGGCTGTCGGGGCTCACAGTCCCCGCACTGGCCCTTGTCCTTACGTGGTGTCCAGTCCGGATGCCCACCTTCCCTCTCCTGTCGTCTTTCCCGGACAGCGCCCTCATGTCGCAAATCAGCTCGCGGGAGAGCGCGGACATGCAGCGTGGGGCCAGCCCGGGCCAGACGTGCCACGGGGCGTGCCAGAGGCGAGAGGGGGTGCCGTCTGGACGCCCATCCTGTTGACACTTAAACCAGGACAAACGCGTCCCAGGCGCCGGACGCTCCGAGTCTGGGTGAGCGTGCAAACGAAGCAGAGGCCATGCTGCCCGTCCTGCGCATCGCGCATGCCCGGGCGTCAGGTGGTGGCACCCCCATTTTCCCTGTGGTGAGCCCCTCTCTCCCCGCTTTCAGTCTCGGAGGTTCGGGGGACTTCTCCACCCCCTTTGATCACCGTAGGCGTGAGACCCAGGCCTGCCTACAGGGCGCCCCACCCCCTAGTCCTTGGGGAGCATGGCCAGGGTGCCATCCTGGGGGTTTTGCTAGAAGTGTAAGGAAGGAGGAGCCCTTTGCTGCTGGGGTGTCCTGGGAGGAGTGGTCAGCGCCACAGCAGCGAGCACGGCTACTGGACGCCGCTGACACCCAGGCCAGGGGAGCATCCGGTGACATCGACCGAACTCCTGGATCCTGCTGTGTTAAGTCCATAAATCTCCCTCTTTCTTCCACTTTAGCCAGCTCGACTTGTTTTCTGTCATTTGCTACCAAAAGCGTCATGGCGGAGAGGAGAGAAACAGAGCGCGTGCCGTCTGGACCCACGCGAGGGGGCGACCGGAATTCCAACAGTAAGTTTTTCTGTTTAGAAACGCAGGTCTTTTTAATTTTTTATTATTTATTTGTTCTTTTGTTTTTTAATGCTCTGGGGCGGTCTAAGAAGCATGGTTGTCATCTGTCCTCAAGGGTTTGCTGGTGTCACCCCACAACAAGCTGGCTGAGAGCTGGGGAAGGGGAGGGTGCTGGCCTTTGGATTCAAAACCAGTTATTCCCAGTCATCGTGGAGAAGGCCACCATCTCCCGAATTACCCCCAGGTGAGTGCTCTCCACTCCGTTTTGGACCAGGAGCCCCACGCACAGGTATGAGCCGGGGAGGTGGGCGTTGCAGAAGCAAATGACAAGAGATAGAGAATTCCAGAGGCCGCGAGAGGGGACTGGGGGACTCGTGGATTGAAGGCTGCGACCGAGGCAGTGGGACTAAGGTTTACAGGCAGGGACCTTTTAGCAAATGCCATAGATGGCCACCGTGTCTCCCCCGCCCGCCCCTGCGTTCACCGACGCTTCTCACCCAAGGGACCGCTTCTGGCCACCAGCACTGGCTTCCCTCTGCTTCTCAGTCTGGGGCTTTCCTGGCACCAGGGAAGCTTGCTCAGCCCGAAGCATCCAGGAGTTAACATCCCAAGGGCAACTCTCAACCAGTGGAGGAAGGGAGGGCGGGGCCCCAGGGCGGGGCCCCAGGGGAGAACATCTCACTTCCCAGTCCCCCCCGTGGGGCAGTCTGATGGGACAGTTGGACTGCAGCCTGCTGGGTATCTCTGACGGCCTCTGTGGGAGTGAGGGGACTGACCCTTTCCCCACCCGCCCCTCTGTCTCCTTCCCCCACACGTCCCTCCTGCTTCCCCAAATCACCTCCCCAAATAAACCTCCTGCAAGTGCCTGTCTCAGGGTCTGCTGGAAACTGCGATATTATTTTACTGTGTTTATAATGAAACATACGCAAAAACACTTTAAAAGGATAAGATAGAGATAAAATAAGCAATATTTAAAACAACTTATTTATTAACAACACGATCTTTTTTGCTCTCACCCAAATATTAATTATGATATTCTTAGTGAGCAGAGATATGATTGCCTGTGCTTCATTATGTTTGAAAACCTTGATTAACACTTGGCGATGCAGCCATTCGGAAACCTGGTTCCGAGTTCATTCCACTTAGTATTTGGTTTCGCGGTCTGGCTAAACGAAAAGGCGCTTCGCAAAGATGTCCGGGTCCACATGGGGAATGGGCACCCCTGAATCATGGGCTGGCTATGCAGCTGCACCCAGCAACTGGGCGAGGTTTCCGTTAGGGTCAGGCCAGCAAGAGCCCACCTTCCCTGCTGGCTGGCCATGCACCGCCTGGAAGGTATTGCGATGTTACGTTTTCTCTGAGATTCATTTCTAGGAGAATTGCAGAGTCAAAGGGTTTGCACATTTAACAATTTTAGGTAATATTCTCAGATTGTGTGCATCAAACCTGTGCCGAGTCATATTCACTCAGCAGTCTTACAAGCCTCTGTTCCTCCTCACAGTTTCCAACGTTAGAGATTAAAATGTTTTCGTCGATCTGATAAAACATAATATCTATTTAGAATTTGCACGTCCCTGAGCATTGGAAAAGTTTAATAATTTTTCATATATGCATTGGCCGTTTGTATCTCCCCTTCTCCGAGTTTCCCCATCATGGTCTTCGCTCACTTTTATCATAAGTAGTTTGTCTTTTTGTGACTATTTGTAGAAGATTCTTATGTATTCTGCATATTAATCTTTTATCTGTTAAACATATTGCAAAAATTTTTATTCTGAGCCTTCTTTTTAAACTTCATAGTATCTTTGTGAAGAGAAGTTTAATGCATAGTTAAAACTTATTTTTTTTCTTTATGTCTATGAGATTTGCTTAAGAAAGCTTTTCCCATCCAAAAGATTTAAAAATTCCATCATACGTTCTTCTATTCTGTTTATAATACTTTTGATTGTTTTGAGTCTTTAAATCATCTGACATTAGTTTTGGGTTATTTATTTCGAGTTAGGTATAAGATTCTTTATCAAAACAATACATAATGATTCCCAAGGTGTTTATCAGATACCTCCATTACTACCTCCTTTTTCATCTGAAATGCCGAATTCAAAGTAAATTTTATTTAAGAGCAGTTTCTCGAATTTCTGTCCTATTCCACTGATCTCTTATAGTCTTATGTCAACACCAGTTGTTTGACTGCTGATGTCTTAAACCATATTTTGGTATTTGCAGGCAAAGGATTTCCAGTCGCTCTTTATACACATTTTTTATTCTTGGCATTTACACTTCCAGATGAACTTGAGAATATTAACAAGTTTATCACAAAATCTATGTGGATTATGTCTGGGATTGCACCGAGTGTAGAGATTAATTTGTAGAGTGCCATAGTCTGAGACACTGAGTCACTGCATATGATTTATATCTTGATTTTTAGAAATCCTTATTTTAATGATCTTTGGTAAAAATGATTTGGTTTTCTTCACGTGGGTTTTGCACAGTTCTTGTTAGGTTGAGTTCTAGAGTTTGTTTTTATTGTTCTAAAGTGGATCTATTGACATGAAATTTATTTTTTCTGATATATGAGGCCAAAAATCAGGTTAATAGCATGCATGATGTGCTTCCACTTTTTTTCGGTAAAGAATATATCTACATACATGGATACCTGTACACAGAGAAAATCTTTGTGTTTAATTGCTTGTTTCATTCTTTGTCTGTTTGGTTGATATCTTTCAGGCCAGGAGCCAATTTTGAGGACTTTGTATCCATCATCTGGCGCATAGTAGCAGCTCAAAACACTTTGCGAAATGAACGAATGAAAGGATGAAGGAGATAAAGGGATATCGAAGGGCCTAATGAAGGACGGCATCTTTTCCGAGTGTACGGAGTTATGAGGTCAAGTTCTTTTTGCCTCACTGTATTTTCCGATTTCTCTTTTGTGATCGTGTGTGATCTTGTACTTTAAAGAAAGAAAGAAGATGGTTTCGCTTGGGAAAATGAGAAAACCGTAACAAAACAAAGAGCATCGTGCAGTGTGCCTCACGTACTCCTTGTAGATTTTTAAAAAAGAAGAGAAAAGATGCGGTCCCTAGAAACGGCTGGCGGCGGGGAGGCGATCCAGCTTTCCAGCTATCCCCGTTTCAGAGGCTTGGTTTCGCCATCTGTAAAATGGGCCCGCCCCTGCCTCTCCGACCTCCCGGGCATGGGGGGACATGTCTGCCTGTCCTCGTGCCCTTCGCAAAGGCCTGGCACAGTCGGGAGGAATCAGAGGGCGGCTGGAGGGTCCTTCTAATGTCCCTGAGCTTGTTTTCACATTATGATGATCTACGGTGTAGGCTGCTCCAGTGCCTGGGATGCTTACAGGAAGGGCAGCCGTGAGACCCTTGGGGTGGGAAGGGCCACCTGGTCAATAATATATGCAGCTGTTGAGAGGCAACGTCGACCTCCTTTCCTCCAGAGGACAGATGACTGTCCCTGGAGCCTGGTTTGCATGTAAATAATGAGCCGCGGCACTGCTCAGCCGCTCGCATCACTGAGGACAGAGGAAGAGAGACCGAGAAGGACAGATTAGAGAAATATGAGGGCGCCGCGTGGGATCTGCGTCAGGGAGTTTAACTTACCCGGCTAATTTCACTCGCTCTCCGAAGGAGCACAGTGTCGGCGTGTTTCCACACCTGGGGTAAAAGAGTTCTTCTCAGAGTGATTATCAAGCAATGGAAGAAGTAATAATGCGTTTCTTAGGAGGAAGGGTGATGTGCGGATGACAGCAGTTGTTGAAGGACCCCTTTACACCCGACGCAGCAAGGAACACTTGCCCCAGATGACGTAACGGCTCTGGAAAGGACGTGGGAGCTTGGCCCGGGGCACGGGTGCAGCCAGCTAAGGGCAGAGAGCCCCTACCTCACGCTGCACCCTCCCCAGGCCCACGCCACACTCCCCCGGGCCCACACCACTCACTCCATGGATTCTTCCCTGCCCCCACCCCCAATTTTTTTTTTTTTTTTGGCGAGGCAACCCTTAGTCGACCTCACAGAGTGAGACCTTGTCAGCTTAGAATCCCTTATCTATCTATCCATCTATCCATCCATCTATCTATCTATCTATCTATCTATCTATCTATTTATTATGCCTGCAGCACCTGGTCTTCCTGGGTGGTCTCCCATCCAAGTACTCACCAGGCCTGACCCTGCTGAGCCCAATTTTTTTTTTCTTTGTTACGACCACTTTTTAGAGACATTTTAGAGTCACAGCTAAATCGAGGGGGCAGGTACAGAGATTTTTCCATGCACCCCCTTTTCCCTCAGAGCTCCCCCTCCCTCTCATCAACATCCCTCACCAGGCTGGGACATTCGTTACAATGGCTGAAATCGTGCAGGGACGCACCGTTATCACCAAGGCCATAGTTTAGAGCTCACTCTTGGTGTTGTTTGTTCTGTGCGTTTGGACAAATGAATCATGACACGTGTCCATCAGTATCGCCTCGTACAGAGTGTTTTCACTGTTCATCCCTCTCCCCATCCGTAAAGCCCCGGCAGCTGCCGATCTTTTTACGGTCTCCGTAGTTTTCGCCTTTTCTAGAATGTCACGGAGTCGGAATCGTACAGTTCGTAGGCTTTTCAGACTGGCTTCTTTCATCTGGTAACATGCGTTTAAGGGCCCTCCGGCCTTTCCGCAGCTCGATGGCGCATTTCTTTTTAGCACTGAGTAATAGTCCCTTGTCACATGTGCCACGGTTTATTCAGTCACTCACCGAAGGGCATCTCGGTTGCTTCCAAGTTTTGACACTTATGAATAAAGCTGCCGTAAACATCTGCGTGTAGGTTTTTGTGTGGACACAAGTTTTCGCCTTTTTTTGCGTAGATACCGTGAAGTACCATTGCTGGATCATAGTAAGAGTTTTAGTTTTATAAGAAATAGCCAAACCGTCTTTGAGGGTGGCCACGTCTTTTGCATTCCCACGGGTACCGTACCGAGGTGTGTCTCTCTGCATCCAGCTTTCGGCCATTGTGATAGGTGGGCAGTTGCCTCTGGTTGTTGTCTTACCTTCCACTTTCTATTGTGGAAAATATAAACCTGCATGAGAGAAGACGGAGTCATACAATGTGCTCCTCCCCGTGCCACCCCCCAGCTGCAGCTATTATCAATTCAAGGCCAGTTTTGTTGCATCTCTACCTGTTCCTCGTCTTCTTTACATGCCCATGGGGGTGGGGGGAGCGCAGAGTTGGGAGCCTTGGCGAGAAATCCAGGCCCGTGCAAGATTCCAGGGTGCAGAGAGCCAGGCCTGAACCTCAAAAAGACCATGACCTTGCCAAGCCCAGGGAAAAAGGGGACACAGGCTGGAGAAGGGAAAATTTGGGAGGCCACAAGAGCCATCTTCAAATTTTGGCAAGGTAATTCAGGAGCAAACGAAATGCATTTCAAAAGCTCAGGAACTCCAGGGAGGCGAATTTAGGGTGCAGCTTGAGCAAAACTGTGGAAAGCACAGAAAAACAAAGGCATTTTCTA
>NW_006443130.1:109065-111864 GCF_000325575.1 Pteropus alecto
ACCTATCACCGAGATGTGTCCAGCTGAAGCTGCTGGATGTGGCAGGTGACCCAACCCGGGCCATGTAAGAATCACCCCAGTAATTGTTGAAATACAAATCACGGATCAGTAGGCCTGGAAGGGGGCCAAGGAGCTTTGTTTTTCTAAGTTCCACAAAATTTGTGACTTGACTGGATATTGGATGATATGAAGAAATTATTAATATCCAACAGATAAATGAAAAGATGCTCAAATAACTAATCATCAGGGAAACACATTAAAACTACAATAAATACAACCTTATAGCTGTTAGGATGGCTAGTATAAAATAACACCAAGTGCTGGTAAGGATGTGGAGAAATTGGAACCCTGTGTGCCTTCGGTGGAAGTGTAACGGTGCGGCCACTATAGAGAACAGTATGGCACCCCCTCAGAAAATTAAGGGTAGAACTGCCATATGACTCGACAATTCCACTTCTGGATATACCTCCAAAAGAATTGAAATTGGGGTCTTAAAGGGACATCTGCGCTCCCGTGTTCATCATTACCGATAGCCAAGATATGTAAACAACCTAAGTGTCTATCGATGGACGGAAGGATACAGAAAATGTGGTGTATACATACAATGAAATATTCAGCTTTTAAAAAAGAAAAATCCGGCCAATTACGACAACTGGATGAACCTTGAGGACATTATGCTAAGTGAAGTAAGCCAGTCACAGAAGGACAAATTTAATACAATCCTGCTTACATGAGGACTCTGAGATAGTCAAACGCGTAGAAGCAGAGAGTGATGGTCGCTGGGGCTGGAGGGAAGACGAAGTGGAGCATTGCTACTCAACAGTTTCAGTTATGCAAGATGATTAAGTTCTAGAAATCTGCTACCTAACACTGTGCCTATTATAAACGAGACTGTATTGGGCACTTAACAATCTGTTAAGAGGGTAGATCTCATGTTACTCTTACCATAATATAAAAAGGGAATTATTGTAACAATTTTTCTTAGGTTCCATAATGATATTTGCTTATATGTTTACAGAAAGTATCTTTTAGAGATATGTACTGAATTAGTTACGAAGGGAGTGATACAATGTAGGGGATTTGTTTCAAAGTAACTAGGTGGGGAGGCCAGCTGTAGAAATAAAATTGGCCATGAGTTGATCGTTGTTGAAGCTGAACGATGGAAATGTAGATTTCATGACTGTGCTTTCTACTAGGAAGAAAATTTAAAAAGCGAGGTGCCAGTGGGTGCTTGGAGGAGAGGGGAGGCTTCTGTGGACAGGATATCAGGGCAGCCTCTTTATTTGAACTGGGGCCTTTATTTCAGTGGTGCATAGGAGGTGACCATGGAAAGATCTGGATGTAGTACTGCAGGCAGAAGGACTGGCCAGTGCAGAGACCTCGAGGCAGGAATTAGTCTAAAGTGTCTGAAGAAGAGAGAAACCTCTGTGGTTGGCGTGAGTGGCAGGCGGCTTGCAGGGAGGTGGGAAAGGGGGCGCAGATACTGCAGCATTCCACTCGGGCCTCTGGGGTTTCTCCTGGCTGCAGGGGAAGACACGGAGGGCTCTACAGGGGAGAGCAATATGTTCTGGTTACTTTTGAAAAAGCTCACTCAGGCTGTTGAGCTGAGAACAGACTGGGGATGCCCCTGGCTGCCAGCGATGGGGTCCTGACGCCAACTGCCTTAACCAGTCACGAGATTCACTGGCCACAGATTCAACTTCATTTGGAGTCTCAGAGGTATCTAGGTGGCCTTCCTGGACCTGAAACACACAAGGCTGCGTGCTTCGTACTTCCTCGCCAAGGGATGGGTAGATTCCTTATGAAAGCACCTCTGAAGAATGAGGAAGAATTTTCTCAGAAGCCTCCAGAAAACCTCTATTCGTGGGGTGTCACATGCCTGGTCCTGAACCAAGCACAGAAAATGCACACAACTTCGGCGGGAGCTGGGGGTGGGTCAGCTTCCTACAGGCAGAGGAGCTATGTGGGCTAGGGCTGACCATCTTGAGGAGGGGTGGTGGGGTGGGCAGTGGCCAACGTCCATCACGAGGGGCATGAGTGCAGGTAGGGAGACCGGCGAAGGACCTACAGGCGTGGTAGGGGAGAGATGCTGGTGTCGCTAGACCAGGTGGTCAGATTCTGGTTATCCAAGTTGTCCTCCCGTCTTCCTTTGGAGCACATGGAAGAGGGTGGGTGGGACAAGGAGCTGGCCAGGAGGGAAGGCAGAGAAATTGAGCAAGTAGGCGCAGCGGGGGGTGTGTGGGGGTACCCCCCAGCCTACTTCCTTCTCAGAAGTGGAGTTGAGCAAGTAGGCGCAGCGGGGCGTGTGTGGGGGAACCCCGGCGCAGCGGGGTGTGTGTGGGTACCCCCCAGCCTACTTCCTTCTCAGAAGTGGAAGGAACCGGACCCATCGCTACTGTCAGGGGTTGGAGCAGAGATGGTTGTTAGGTCAAGGCCGCTTCCACGCAGAAACAGTAATTGGGTGCCCACTGCGTACAGTGGCTGTCTGAGAAAGAGGGCGCAGGAACTGTAAAATAAGAGAAAAAATGTGGGCGCAGTTACCCAATCTCTTCAACGGTCCACACATAGCAGTATATCAACGTAAGTGCCATGGCTTCATATAAGGAAAAATTACAGCGCGTGCAGTAATTAATACACATGCAACATGTAATTGCATTTTTAATTCATTAAACAGGCACCGGAAAGATTTGAATTTGCTAAAATTAAACGGCTTAAGAAGCAGCTTTAGCGCATGAACGAAGCGCCTACCGCCAGATGCAGCAGCGAACGGCTGGGGGGAGACGTGCGGGGCCCGCGAAC
>NW_006443130.1:112803-132216 GCF_000325575.1 Pteropus alecto
CGGAAGTGCGCGCCGGGCGCCGCGGGCTCGTCACCCACACGGTGCCGGAGCGCGTAGTCTCTGTTGCGCTTGATCATCGCGCTGGGCGTTTTTACTGGGTTTGTGACCACACGCTTCGGGTGCAGTGTCGGCTTTGGCGGTTTAGCATGTGCCCAGATCCAGTGCTGTTTTATTAAATTCTAACTTCAAGCGCATAATAAATCCGTGTCCCTGTACCCGTGAGGAGGGAGGGCGGTTTCGCATTTCCTCATGGGCGTGGAGATGAAGCCCGCCCGGTTTAGGAAACATCACGTTACTGTTTAACTCGGGGTGTTTTGCCCCTCGAATTCTGTAGCATTTCGGGGGAACGCTAGCTCCTGAAAGTTTGCAAGTCTTACTTTGAAAAGCAACATTGAATTTACTTAAAATGCCCCGTGTCATACTGCGAGAGGGTCATCCCGGTTAAAAGGGTTAGGAAGTTGTTTCAAAAGTTAACTGAGAATCCTCACTTTTTCCGTTGAGCATTTTTGTATAAAAATGACCACGGACGTAGGTGAACAGATATTCGCACTCCGTTCACCTAGGTGAGGGAATTTTCACCGAACCTGGAGAATTCCTGGTTTGCTTGGAAACCACCTGTTGTGGGAATCCTTTCTGCTTTGTGCCGCTTGGTCTAGATGACTTTGTGCGTTGGATTCCCTTTTCTGAGAGACATTTTTCTCTTAATACTGCGTAAAACTGTTGGGTTTTAAATTTGGCTTTTTTCAAAATGGGGATTTAAAAATTCAACAAGTTTGGCGTGTTTACGTTTTAAGACGTGAACAGATCTTAATTTTTTTTTTATGAGGAAAATTAAGAGGAGAGAGAAAAGACCCATGAGACCAATTTGTTCATTTTGGCAGAACTGTTTATGGTTCTCGTTCTTGTAGAAAATGCGACGCAGACGCTCAGAAGACGGCGTCCCCGTTGCCGTCGTCTTTAGCCTCTTCCGTGGAGGAATTACTTTTGCCTCCATCGTGTGTGTGCACAACGCTGACTCGATGTGTTTTCTCCCATTTGGCTTGTTAAGAGATACCCCTGGTTTTATTCTGATGTCAGTGTGGCGGAAATACAAAGGGTACATTGGGGGTGCTCTGAACAGCTTCTGGTAGGGTACCCAGCTGCATGTGAAAACTGCTTTTCTCCAGTTTGTAGGTGAGGCCCCTCAGTAGACAGACTGGACCGGACGTCTGCTTTGTGGGCGCAGGAGACCCCAACATACTAGTAGATAGCTATGGTGCCATGATGGTTTGGTGCAGGAACACTTTCCCTGGCAAACAGACATCTGTGACGGACTTCATTTTAGGCTTTCAGACCGACCCAGCTGTCAGAGTGTAGTGAGCTCTCGTGAAGTAGAGGTGTCGGGACATTGTTGGGATGCGGAACGGAACGCTGGCACAGTACTGGATATTAGTGTGGCACTTAGGATTCCTCCGTGTAAGTCGGATTAAGGGTGCTTTAGGACGTGGCCTTTCCCTGTCGGGTCCTGCGACAGAGGTCGAAAACCTGAGGAGATGATTTCAATGACTGTGTTTTCATTTTTCCCTAGGACGCTACCTAGCTACTAGGCTCTAGATGCCGAGGAAAGAAACGGATTCATTATGTACAAGGGGCACCTTAGTTTTAGGAGCGTAACAGGTTTTACCTAGGGCATTCTCTGTTTTTCCTCGCTTATCTTTTTGGAGCAGTAAATAACAAGGACACAAAATTAGTAACCCGAGGAAAAAAGACAGCGGAGCATGAATGAGCCACGACCCCAATAAATGACAATATCTGTGGTAAATGGACAGTATTAGATATTTTAACACTTTTCACTTACAGCACCAGTGCCAAAACTTTCGCTTATTCCTTTTTGATCTAGCAAAAAGACATGTACAGAAAGGTTCCTTGCAGCTTTATTTATAATAATGAGAAAACTAAAATTCCAGCTCTTGGAGATTGGTTCAATATATTGTGATACATATGAGGAGCTTTTATGCAGACATTAAACATTGTAGAACAGTATGTGTTAATGTAGTTACAGTTATGTCTATGTGTATATGAGTATTCACACTTACATGGGAAAACACACCGTCTGACGTTTCAAAAGCACACAGTTTCATTTTTTATTTTACCTAAAAGTGAATGAAATTGGCTGGAATTAGTTTTTTTCAATAAAGCCTGTTCATAAAACTTAATTAGTTTTAATGAAAACTGGGATGTTGTATCTTTAATTGCTAAGTACTTTCTGGACCTGAAAAATAGCTCTTGGCTGGTTTGAGCACCAGTTAGGCAGGTTCATTGGTTTCTTCATAGTTGATAGATACAATTTATGCAAACATCTATCCCCTATTTGGTTTCCTTTTTTTTTTTTTTTCTTGGAGGTTTTATTTACTCTAAACTTTCGATCGAAAGATACAGGGACAAGAGGGAACTTGGATTAAATCTTTTCTCATAACCAAATCTGTTTTCACCAGTAGCAGTAGAGCAGTTGCTAGAAAATGCAAGCTGCTCAGAGGCCCCTCTAGACTGAGTGGTGCTGCGAAGTGCACGATCCAGGGCTGTAGTGGGGAGTCTTCGGTTCCTCTGGGGAGATTTCCTCATACTAAGATCTTGTCACATCTGGCTCTATCTTAGAATTACATTATGTTGAAATTTTGGTTTGTTAGCTAAAGTGGTATTTCTGTGATATCTATATTTTATATCTGCAGATACAGTTATCTTTTATTAGCAAAATTACTGAGATTTTGTTGTAATGTGAAAAAAAGTACCATATAGTATTATTTTTACAAGTTTATTTGCAGGATAATAGTAACTTTGGAAAAACCGTGGATGTCATTTTATTATAATTATTACTGAGTGGCTTATGTAATTCTCACTTGGAATTTTGGAATAACTTACACTTTTTTTGGTATAGAACCTGGGGAGTTAAATGCATTAAGAGGAAATATTTCAAAATTTTCATAATGTAAAGCAATAACTTAATGGTGGATTTTCATATTTCTCATGATAAAACTAAATTGTACGTAGTTTAAGAAACTGTCACGTACCCCATACAACAGCTGTTCCCCTCTTCAAGCCCAGAACCCAAGTCATACAGTTTTTCAACAGGTATTTACTGAGTGCCTGTGCCAGGCAGACGCGCTCTGCTGAGGGTGCTGAAGTGAACCGCGGAGGAAGTCCCGCTTCAGGGAGGTTCCGTCCTAGTGGCAGAGACGCGGAATAGGCTCATTAAACACGTCGGGTGGTTCGGGACGGGTAAGGCTCGCGGGAGAAGGAAGTAGGTGAGGGACTGGGACCGAGGGCGAAGGTCTGAGCGGAGGGACTTGGAAGGCGAGGGGGTCAGGCGAATCCCGTGTGTCGTGGTTTCATCTGAGCAGAACCCTGAAATAAGCGGAGCGCCGGCTGCGTGGAGATGGGGGGCGGGGTATTTCAGAGAGCAGCGTTTTAGTCAGGGCGAACGTGTCAGCATGAGGCAGGCGAGAGCTGTTTCACGGCAGCGCAAGGGTTTGGTTTTTATTTTCGTTAGACGCGAAGCCATCGAAATGTGTTTTGAGAATCACGCTGGTCTTAAACGGTAAACTTCCGTTTGTCATGTGTGAAGAAAGGGAGACATAGGATTACATTATATAGAGTAAATTCTGCGTGTGCCATGCACCGCGACAGATGTTTACAGATTCGGTGTTAGAATCTTCATTAACTCTTAATTTTTCAGGTGAACAACTTGGGTTGTTCCTAGTGTTTGCCCTGAACTTTCTCATGGGTTATTCGTGTCTTTTCCAAAGTGTTCTAACAGTCGACAGTACCAGATTGCTACTCTTGGTTCTTACCTCCTGTCCTTGTCATATTTGCGAGACATTCTAGTAATGATCGATGAAGTCAGTTACCTTTTCAGATATTTTTTGGCTATTTGCGTTGCTTTTTGGTAAAATGCCCACTCATCTCTTGTCCATTTTCTGTTGGGATGTTTGTCATATTCTAATTGATTCATAGTAATTCTTTATGCACTTTTGATATGAGCACTTTTTCAGGAATGTTTTGTAAATTTCTTCCCTAGCCTGTGGCTTCACTTGACACTCCATAATGGTGTCCTTCGATGAGTAGAAATTCTTAATTTTCACAAGCGTTCCCTTTATGGTTAGAGTCTTTTTGTCTTGTTTTTATCAAGTCTTTCCTACCCTAATGTTTGAAGATATTCTCCTGTGTTTTCTTCTAGAAGTTTTATTGTTTCGCTTTTCACATTTAGATCTACAGTCTTCCCGGAATTGATTTTGTGCATAATAGGGCGTTGAGGTCCGGTTTCATTTTTTACCACGTGGACATCTAGTTGCCCCGTCACCATTTTTGGAACGATTGTTTTCTTTCCATGCGTTGTCATCTTTGTCATAAGTCAGGTGACTGTATGTGTGGATCTATTTTTGAATCTGTTCCACTGGCCTGTTTGTCTTTTCTTGTACCAAACCTACACTTTCTAATTATCATAGCTTTACAAGTCATCTGGAAACTTGGGAGTATATATTTTGTTGTGATCCCTCAAGATTTCCTTATTTTATTCTTTCCAGTCCTTATGCTGTTTGTTTCTCTTGCGTTTTGCGCTGGCTAGGATTTCTAGTGCAATGCGGAACAGAAATGGCGATAGTGGTGTTAGCAGAATTTTTTTAAAAAAATCCATTGAGTATGATATGGACATCATTTTTTGTATTACTGTGGAATATGTTTTTTATATTCACTTATATATGTCGGAGCAAGGAGATTTCTTTACATTCCTTGTTAGCTAATACTTTTTCTGAATAGGCATTGAGGTTTAGAAAGTTTTTTTTCTAAATCAAGTAATTATAAGCAGTTTATTGAAGAAAGTATATTTCGTCTTTCTAGTGCCGAAATTTTTTTTTTTTAATTTATGGATGGCAAAGTTGTAAGAATAAGTTTGCTTATAGTCAAGGATACATTTTATAAGTAGATGAGATTTCAGAACATGCGAGTTACATTTTATTTTAGAACAATTTTATATTATTATTGTTGTTGTCAGCACTTATTATCATGCCAGTCATGTACCATGAGAAAAAACCACTTTGGTATTGATCTTTTGGAAGTTGTTAATAAACATTATAATACAGTGTTTCAAGGTGGAATATACCCCACGTTCATTGCTCGGCCTCTCCAGATCGGAGTAAAAGGCAAGGATGGTTCTAAAGCGCCCGTGGGGAGAGGCTGAAGGAGGCGCATGGAGTCTGGGCTGTGACCATAACTGCTTTGTTTTGTTCTCTCACCGGATGTGTTCATTTTGGGTTGAATCTTTTCAGCTTGTATCATTCTTGCCATCCTCTCCAGATTGGTGAGTCTCAATCCTTTTAGTCTATCCCAAGTTAGTTTATTTTTTTTAAAGCTAAAACTTTATTTTGAAAAATTGTAAAACAGAAACATTGAAGGAATAGTTTAGAGTCATCAATATTTTGTTCCATGTGCCTTTTCCTTCTTTCTTTCCCTCGCTCCCTCGCTCCCTCCCTCCCCCCCTCCCCCCTCTTCCTTCCTTCCTTTCTTCCTTCCTTCCTTTCCTTCTTTCTTTCTTTCTTTTCTTCTTTTCTTTTCTATTCCTTTTTGTTTTCTTGTTGAACCATTTGAAAGTTAATTGTAGACATCAGCAAGTCCTTAATACCTAAGCATGTATCGTTTTAGACCAAGGTTATTCTCCTACATAATCATAATATCCTTTTTCACACCCAAGAAATGAACAGTGACACTCAATCATGGTATTTAACATATTCAAATTTTCTCAATTTTTTCTAAAAATGTCCTTCATAACTCTTTTTCGGTCCAAGATGCAGAGATTGCATTCGGCCATCTTACCTCTTTAGTCTCCTTTCATCTAAAACAACCCCCTGCCTTTTTTGTCTTTATTAAATTGATATTTGAAGAGTATTTGGAGAACTTATGACAGTTGTCTTATAGAATGCTCCACAGTTTGGATGACTGATGAATGTAATTATGAAGAGACAAAGTGAAACATTTTTGGCAAGAGTATTACATAGATGATGGCGACTTCCTACTGCATCATCAGGAAACACGTGTTACTCTATCCTATTACAGGTGTTGCTAATTACTTATTTAAGAGGGTGTCTATCAGAACTCTGCACTGTAAAGTTACCTTTCCCTTATGTAAGGAATAAGTACTTTAAGTGGTAATAATACTCAAAGATAGTGTAAACATCCTGTGCCCCAAGCACCCTTCGCCATGGATGATCCTGGCCTAAATCAGTTATTATATTGGTGCAGATTAGTGATTTTCTAACATCTATATTTTTAGCTGGCATTTTTCTGAAAACAAGAACATCTGTTCTTTTAGTATCACTATAGACTCCTGTTCTTGTTTTTTTTTTTTTAATTCGGTGTGTTATAATTTGTCATTATTTTTTTATGCTCTGATTGTCCTAAATTTGGCCAGTGGGAGCCCCTTCAAGCTGGTTCCTACATCATTTTGACATGTCCCATCCTTCTTTAATCATTACCTTGCTTTCTGGCGTGAGGTGTTGGGCTTACCTTTCCTAGTTTTCTTGCCTTAGTCCTGAAATTGAGTTAATTTTCAGTACTCATAAAATAACTTGCTGAGATTTTGCTTGGAGTGCATTGAATCTAAAGATCAATTTGGAGAGAATTGACATGTTTACATATTAAGTTTTCCAATCCATCAACATGGTATATTTTTCTATTTATTTAGTTTTTTCATAACTTCTTTTAGTATTGGCTTTGTTTAGTGTATACATCTTGCATGTGTTTTAGATTTATCTCTAGATATTTATTATTTTTATCATGCTTTATAATTTATTTGCTGTTTTATCTTTTGCTAATATGTAGATCTGTACTTGATTTTTGTGTATTGACTGTTAAATTTACTTGAATTTGAATCACTGTCTATGTATTCTGATAGTATGTGTACAGATATATACAAACATGTTGTTTGAGTAATAGTTTTATTTTTTCAAGTTCTCAAGGCTTTTATTTTATTTTTTGCCTTATTGAATGATCTTGGACCTTTATAAAAGTAGTGGTAGTAGGCTTCCTTATCTAGTTATGTATATAAGAGGACCAGTTTTAAATATTTTACCATTAAAATGTTTACTGTGGGCTTTTGGTACTCTTTAAGAAAATAAGAAAATGTTCCCTTATTCCTAGTTTGCTAGTTTTATCATGAATGGATGTTGAATTTTGTCAAGTGCTTTTTCTGTGTTTATGGAGATATTAATATGGCAAATTAATTTGATTTTTAAAAATAATGAAACACCATTGCATACTTGGGGAAAGCCCCCTTGCATATGATGTGTTTACCTTTTTATATATTGCTAGATTACATTTCATATTAAAGTGAGCTCTGTTTAAACAAAGAGTGCTAGCTCCTGATTGGTCCATTTTTGTGCAGACGAGGACTCCAAAACCTCAGTTTGATTGGTCCAAATAGCACCATCCTGATCAATGGGATTGAAGTCACTTTGGTCAATGAAGATGCAAATGAGGGTATAGCTGCTCAGGCCCAACTGGCTGAGGCAGGTCTTCAGCCCATTGGTTGAGTTAGGAGCCTGGGCGCTCCTTCGTAAGGGTTGGCTCAGACCTCAGGAACGCAGCAGTTCAGGTGGCGGGCGGCTCAGTGCAGTTTTTCCTCGAAGCACAGAGAGCATGTTTAGCAGTGACTACTAGACTGTTTATAAATTTGAGCCCAATAGCCACCAGTTCTTCTTAACAGGCACATGAATTCTTGGGGGCGACAGTCTAATGAGGGATATTGGTCTGTAATTTTCTTTTCTCGTAATGTCCATGTTAGATTTTAGTTTCAGAGTTATGCTGGCCTCATAAAACGACTCTCATTTTTGTGTATTTTATAAAAATGTTTGTATACTATTGATATTGTTTCTAACTTCAATGTTTGGAATAATTCATCAGTGAAGCTCTAGTATTTTCCTTGTTTGGGTATTTAAAAATATAGACATTTCTTTGTCAGTGAAAGGACTATCCAAATTTTCTATTTCTAAATGTATCAGTTTTGGAAATGTGGTTTTTCAAGGAATTTTTATTTTTATCTAAGTTTTAAAATTTATTGGCTTTGAGTTGTTCGTTATATCTCCTTTTTAATATGTGTAGGTTTGATAGTGATGTCTTTTGATGTCTGTTATTTGCAATTTGTATGTGCTTCCCTCCGCCTTGATTTGTCTTTGTCTTCCTAGGAGTATATCGATGTTGTCAATCTTTTTAAAGAACCAGTTTTTGACTTTATTAATTTTTCTTTGTAATTCGTTTTTCTACTTCATTAATTTCTGCTTTTATCTATTTATTCTTTAAAAAATTTTTCTGTTCTGTAATTTTTTTCTAGCTTCTCGAGATGAAAACTACTAGAGAAGAAAAAGCCACTGATTTTTCCATTCTTTATACTATATGTATTTTGAGTTTTATAGTTTTATATTTTTCATTATCTTAGGTACCCCATACATTTTGTATGTTATTTTTATTATCGGTTATATAAAATATTTCTAATTTCTATTGTGGTTTGTCTATTGACCCACAGTATTTAGAAATATATTGCTTAATTTGCAAACATCGAGTATTTTCTGTTTTTCTATTGTCATATTTAATTCTGTTCTGATCAGAGAACACATTTTGCAAAACTGAAATTTAAGACTTGCCTTGTGGCCTACTATATGATCTGTTTTGGTCAATGTTCCATCGTTTACTTGGAAAGAATGTAAATGCTGCTTTTTGAGTTCCATATATGTTTGTTAGCTCAAGTTGATTGAATGTGGTGTTGGAGTATCTTATATTCTTGTTAATTTTTTTTGTTTGCTAATTCTATCAGTTATGAAGAGATGTGTTTTAGGATCTCCACGGTGGTTGTATATTTATCTTTTTCTTTACTTTTTCAACCTTTGGTTTTGTACATTTTGAAGTTCTGTCATTTGATGCATATACATTTACGACTGTAATAACTTCCTGGTCAGTCGACATTTTTATCATTCTGAATGTTTTTTATTTCTAGTGATGCTTCTTGCTTTCAAGTCTCCTTTGTCAAATATTCGTCTGGTTATGTTAGCTTATTTTGTTTTTGCTTCTTTTCATGATTTATCTTTTTTTATCTTTTAGATTCAGTCTATTTGTGTTCAAAGTATATTTCTTAGAAACAGCATATAGTTATGGTTTTAAAAATTCAGTCTGGACAACTTTTTCTTTTATCTAGAATATTTAGTCCATTTCTATGTAATAGAATTACTGATATATATAGTTTCACTCTTATCGCCTCTCTACTGGACATTTTACTTTTGATTTTAAAAATTGTAATAAAATATGCAAAACATGCAATTTTTCATTTAAGTAATTTTGAAGTGTATATTTCAGTGGCATTAAGTACATTCAGTTTGTCGTGCAGCTGTCACCACCATCCATCTCCAGAACTTTTCTTTATCTTGCAAAACTGAAACTACCCATTAAACAATAACTCCCCCGCCTTCCCCCATCCCCTGATAAGTACCATTTTTCTTTCTGTCTCTGAATTTGACTACTCCAGATAGCTCACACAAGAGCAGTCATGCAGTAATTGCCCTTTGTGACTGGCTTATTTCATTTAGCATAATGTCTTCAAGGTAGAATATATCAGAATTCTCATCCTTTTAAAGGCTGAATAATATTCCATTATATGTATATAACACATTTTGTTACTCATTCATCCACTGATGGATATGGGTTGCTTTTACCTTTTGACTGTTGTGAATAATGCTTCTGTGAACATGAGTTCGTACAAGTGTCTGAGTCCCTGCTTTCAGTTCTTCTGGGTGTGTCCCCGAAGGGGGATTGCTGCAACCTGTGGCGATTCTGTTTAATATTGGAGGAACCACCGAACTGTTTTCCATGGTGACTGCACCGCGTTACATTTTCACCAACAGTGTAGACTTAAGCTTTTTTCACAGCTTTAGGGACACTTGTTTTGTACTCTTTTTTTTAATAGCTGTTCTAATGGGTGTGAAGTGATACCTCATTGTGGGCCTGTTTTACCTACTTTGATGTTCTTTTTTTCTCTGCTTTTTTTAGGGCCTTTCTTTGATTTTAATCAAACATACCTTATTGTTGTATTTTCTCCCGTCTATTAACTTGTTCATGATACATTCTTTTTTACTGTGGTACTTTAGTACTATACATGTTTCGTTGGCACTAAATATACTGTATATTTATACTATATTTTTTACTGTTTTTTCTTACCAGGGAAATTTTTCCTAGAGATCACAGCATGCATTCATTTATTCATCCTGTTTGCATTCTTGCTTCAATGCATTTTAATTCTAGGTGTTTTATTTTTATTTTATTTTTTGTTTTTTATTTTATTTTATTTTTTAGGCTAGGCAACCCTTGGTTGACCTCACGGATTGTAAGGACCTTGCTTACAATCCCTTATTTTTTATTTTTTACGCCTACAGCACCTGGTCTTCCTAGGTGGTCTCCCGTCCAAGTACTAACCAGGCCCGACCCTGCTTAGCTTCCGAGATCAGACGGGATCGGGCTTGTTCAGGGTGACATGTCCATAGAATAATTTTAGGTATTTTAAACAGAACAATATTAATTGTTCTATGTGATCAATATCGATTCATCTGTACCTTTTTAAAAATTACCTGTACAGTTGCTCTTTAGTTCTTTCTGCATTTATATTTCTTTGAATAATCCCTGTAGTATCCATCCACCCCCCCGCCCCCCGCCAGCTTTATTGAGATGTAGTTGACATATACTGCTGGGTAAGTTTAAGGTGTACAGGTGTTGATTTAATACCCTTAAACATTGCAGTGCTGGCCACCACCTTAGTGTTAGCTGACACCATCATGTCACATAATTACCTGTTGTATTTCTTTCAGTGAAAAATCTGCTGGCACATGACTCTGTGAAAATGTTTATTTTTCCTTCATGTTGGAGGATCTTTTTGCTGTGTGTGTAATTATAGATTTTCAGTTCTTTCAGCACTTTAAGACTTTTTTCTCGTTTTCGGTTTCCATGTTTCGTTGGAGTTACCTCCGGCCCTGAGTCTTCGTCTGGCTCTTTGCAAGGCAGAGTCTCCTCACTGCTTTCTCTCCGCCCTCCTGCTTGGAACCTGTTCTTCATTTTTCATCAGTGTAACTCTGTAGTGCCTTGATGCATTCGGCTATTCGTACTTACTCTTTAATGATTTTTTTTTGTGAGATCTTCTCAAGCGTGTTAGACATGTCCGATATTTGTGTATAAAGGGACTGGGTTTGAGTATGAGAAATGTGTTAGAATCCTGTATAGGAGAAAACTGGGCTAAATGTAAAAGTTAGATTTAGATGATCATTTTGATTCCATCCTAGTTACATTTTTTGAATAAGAACATTTAAGTCTTTTAGCAAGTTGTTCTATATAAATGCAATTAACTTTTGGTAGCAGTTTTGGTATTTTTGCTTTTCAGCATCTTTAGAAAGTAAATTTGTTTAAAATTTTTATACGGAAACACTCAGCAGTTTGTTGCAGTTTATTACTATTTATTTTTTCTGTCGGAAATCTGTAGTCAATTCCTTCCCTCTTTGCAAAGAGGTTTATTTAAAAGACCTGTAAAGTTTTACTAATGTCGTTGACTTAGACTTCTTGTATACTTCGGTAATGACATTTATACATCTATTTAATTGACAGTATGATCTTTACGAAATTATTTTCAACCTTTAAGTAACTGTCAGATAACAATGCATGTCCAGTATCAGTGAGCTTTAGCCACCACTGAAACTTTTTCCTTTTTGACTCAGCAGCATTGAAATCCCAAATTGTACGATCTGCCTTGAAGACACAGTCTAGCAAGAAAAGCAAGCCATGTAAATTTGGACAGCTCTGATTAGTATAATCCTTGGGTGGTTATTTTATACATTAACCAATACAGGAAGAATTTGAAATTGCAATACAGTGAAAAGTTTTAGAAGTGAGGGGAAGCATTTTCAAGAGCAGTATCATTTGTGACTTGGCCACACTTACCTGTCAGGCTTTCTGTTCCACTCTGATTTTAAGGCGGCGCCGTATTTAACATGGAGCACTCATAGACTGATGCCCCCTTGTGGACTGTTTCCAAAATAAATAGCACAGGTGGAAATAAGGGGTGGAGATGGTAACACATGTGAAATCATTCCTTCTTTCCTTTATAAAGTAGTTTTTAAAAAGTGACTTCTGCGGAAAAACAACAAAGGAATTATTATTCCTCTGTTCCATATACTTTATTGACTTTAAGATTTACCAACTATTACTTTAACCCTTTGTAACAGAATGTGTGCATGGTGTTAGCTGGACACTGATGTAAAGAAAAACAGGTGTCAGGTGGGCTTTTCATCTTTGTCACCCTGGACATCTAACTCGGTTATCATGAGTGCCTTAAAATATGACGAGATGTGGTAGTAAGTACAGGGCTAGCCCACGACCCTCTCCTTCCCCCCCGCCCCACACACATGCACACTCACAAACGGGCTTGGGAAATTTGGTGTTCATACTTAGTTGCTTGACCAGAAAGGGCGTTGGAAGAAATAAGGACTTTTATTAGTGAACTGGTGAATTGACACTTATTTGCTTTTACGACAGTATTGGTAAGGTCTTGTGTGTGTGTGACTGGGTTCATGGAGGACTCGGAGAAGTAGTAGCAGCAGTGTTTTAAGCAGGAAAGACTGCAGATGTTTTTCTTCTGGTCCCCGTCAGGTGCGTGATGGTCAGAAGCTGTCTGACGCCATGAGTGTGCACTTCGAGCTTAGCTAGACCTGGTTCTAAAACCGACTTTATCTCTTACCAGGTCTCGGGCAGCCGTATAACATAGGGGATGGCACTTCGTCTCCGAACACAGGTTTCGTCTCTTTAAGGAGGAACTGTTTGCAGCTTGATTTTTATCATATGAAATTTTGACAGAACTCTATGATTATTACTTTTAGGGTAGGGGCAATTGTGAGTTATAAAGAAAGTACCATATGGCTGACTTACTGTGTTGTTGGTGAAGACTTAATGAGAATGTGTCTTAAAAAGTGGTAAATCAGTTCGTAGTGCCCCCTCCTTTAGTCCACTTGTGGACTTAGTGCTCTGCTACTACCCGAGCACATATTTTATTTATAAATTCCTGGCTGTAAGTGCGATTAAATAAAGAATTTACTAGGTCAATTATTTTAATTGTTGAAGCCTACTAACCAATTCTTTTCATAAAAATGATTCAATAAGATTTCTTTTTTCCTTTAGGAGTAATAGTTGCATGTTTTGACAGCCTTAATTAAAAAACTAGTATTGTTCCTCAATATCCATCTTCCTTAAAAAAAAAGCTTTCGTGAAGGACAACAAAGTAATGAAATGTTTTTTGTTGTTTTGCTTTGTTTTTTAAGAGTTGCTTATAGAACCAGGCTCAGTATCTTAGTCACTTTGTTTATTTAATACATAAGGGAATTAAACTGAGCCCATTTTCAGAGGAAGTAAACTTATTTGGAATTACTTAATTTAACACAGAAAAATGAGTTGTTGTTGTGTTTTTTTTTTTTTTTTAATTAGGTAGATTCAGGTTTGAATCATAAGATTTTTTCTAAAATTTTCCTTGGCAGCTAAGTTGTAGAAATTTAGTAATTTTTAAAAATAACTTTCCGTAAAAGAGAAGAAAACTAAAGATATCTCAAAATATAAATGCAACTGCTTGGGCTCAAGTGTTTTTTGAACGGAGGCGCACTCTGAGTCACGTAAACAAGGCTAATTGCCGACACATCATCAGAAGCCCATTCTGTTTTCATGCCTGGCCTCTTTCACCTTTTCCTTTATTTCTTTGGTTCGCATAATATCTGGCCCACACTTGGGTAGCACCTAACTGAAGTCTCTGTTGTTCTAAACCCTCCATGTAATTAATGAAGACCTTAATGTAAGACAGTATTTTGGCAGTGCAAATTTCTCTTGTAAATTATGAAATAGATTTTTGTCGTTTTATCCTTGAATATCAGACTATTTAGGAAAGAAAAAGGGCAAGGTGGGAGGGTAGGGTGGGGAGAAGAGAGCTAGAACAAAGTGGAGAGTGGAACGCGGGGGTGACGGCAGAAACGCCTGCCATTCTACCAGGGACTTGTTTTTTAAACATAAAAAGCATATGTGCCAAATTTACATATTTACTAATTAAAAAGGCTTCCTGGAAACATTAAGTAGACTATCTTCTATAACCTTTAACACTGTCACTAATGGATATTGCATAGAAAATTTCATCGAAGGTCCTTTAAATAATGTAAATGATTATGAATATGTAACTAGTTAATATGCAGCTACGACAGGATTATCATGTGAGGTTAATGAACATCCTGCTCTCATGGTTTGCAGGCCTTTCTTTCTGTGCTTTTGGCTCACTTCATGCTTGGAAACACATGGGATTGCAAAGCATCCTGGCGTTTTTGGGTCTCATCTTTTAATGGGGTTGTTAAATAGGAACTTTATAAAAAGGGTTTCAGGAAAATTTTTTTTCTTTTTCAATTTACATTTAATTCTGTTTGTCTATTTTATAATTACTGCCAAATCAGAAACAGTGAAATGGATTGATGTAGTTTTAGGCTTGCTCTTCCAGATGTAAAGTCAGTACTCTATTATATATTACCACTGTTATTAAGTGTTGCTATGTGATTGATACTTACTGAGAGATCTTCATTCTGAGACAGACTTTTTATGCTGAGTTAATGTGTAGTATGGTTGGGTATCTGATTACAGCATGTATTTTGGTACAGGATTGCTGTCTTAGTGTTTAAAATGTCCCAAAGGAAGACATTTATTTCAGGAATTAAATGTTATAATAAAAGAAATTTAGTGACAGCCTCCCCCACCAAATCTGGTGATTTTTGAGTAAAACATTGAGCACATACACAAGAGACAATATCGGTATCTAGAACAGTAAACTAGAGCAGTGTGTTTCAAACCAGATAATACTGCCTTTTTTTTTTTTTCCCCACGTAGCCTTGTATTAAGCCTTTTGGCTTTTATTCCTTAGTTTCTCTGTCTCTAAAATGGTGCTACAGTATTCGAGATTATTGCTTTAAATTTTTATTAATGAATAATTTAAAAACAGATGATTAGTAATCCTTAGAAACAATGTTATTTTTTAAATTGTTATTCAAGTGTTCTTTTTGTCTCCTTACTGGTTAGTGTTCTTATTTGTTTTCTGAGCATTTTGAGAACCTACTGAAATATTTCTTAAGGGAAACAAATAACTTGTATACTTAATTTTATTGTTTTAGTATTATAAACATAGTTTAAGCTGGCTATGAAGTGCTTAAAATTTATCATAATTCACTGGAGGAACAAATGGGCTGTTCAGAGCATCTCTTTATCCCAAGTATTTCTTTTTAAAAATGTAGTAGAAAAATATCACTGAATTCATTTTTAATGCATCAGAATAAAAATTACAGGTGAAAACATTTGGAGATATACTGACAAAATAAAATATTTTCACTACTGTCATTTTTTTTTTTTACTGATGAAACGTGGATGTTACATTGGTTTTTTTGTTATTTATAACATTTGTGTATGCTACAAAATATGTATCATTGAAAACAGGTCTGGAGATTGTATAAAATACTAGTTATCTTATATCAAATGTCATCTAATAGTTATGAAGCAGGTTTTGTACCAAAGTATGAACTGGGAAGCTGTAATTTGTTCTGCAGTTATCAGCCTGCATTAGAGGGTTATGATAAAGTATGCTGCTTAAAAACTAACATTCACATCTCTGTGCATTTGACAAATAAAAATGTAAACTGAGATGCTGTTAAATCTGTAAAGCTACTGTTCTAGTTTTCTGATGCACTGATTGTGTAGCTTTGTGTATAGCCCTGTTTTTTCATGAGTAGTTATCTGTTTTCATGACAGGTGGTCACTAGCTGCCAAGAGAAAATTCAGCACTGGTGAGTGAAAGATGCTTTTATTACATTTCTGAAATACTGATGGGCTTACCTGTTTGTGTTTAAATAAAGTATGTACTGTTTTTTTGGTAACCCGTAATTGAATTCTTCTGGTAATCTCCATTTTGAATGCTTTTGCCACTAATTTGTATTGTCTTTCAGTGTTTACAGACTTACATGTTCCATGATTTCCTGAAATTGTGTCACCATTTGTGTTTATTCTAATGGTCTTTTTTCCTTTTTTTTTTTTTAAGTTAGAATAATATGAATATTATTATGAAGTGGAGACACATTTTGAACTGGACCGATCATAGCTTTATTTGGGAATATTTCTTACATTTATAATAGAATAATAATTGGAGTCAGTTGTTTTAAAAAAATGATGGAAATGCGCACATTTTCCTGAAGTTCGAAAAATCTAATTAATTGCCTGCGTCTCAGAGCTTGCTTTATGGACTGTACTTTTTTCAAATGCAGAGAGAAAGAAAGCATATCTATCATATCTGTTTTAATGGGCTAATCTTTAGTTAATAGGACAATGCTTGGTAAATAACACACTTTCTTATGTCTTCTGAGGAAAACGCTCAATTTAATGGTGAATAAAATCTTATATTATGAGTTGTCACGAGGTCTAGCTGTTGATCTTAGCGATATCAAATTACAATCCATCCATGCTGTGTTTACGAAGGCTTTACTCTGAGAACAACAGGAGCTGTCTTGATTATTGTCTGCAGGGTTATTGCAAAATCATGGTAACTGCCCCTTTAGCAGTGAGATTAAACCTTTGGTTATACACCATCAAGCATATAATATTTTAAATTTATTTTAAGAGGCTTTTTCTTCATGCCTGAGAGATCTCCAAGGAAATAATTTATAGTTAGTGTATATCAAATGTTTTTTGGTTCAAACGCACATAGGCTGCAAGCCGTGGATAAGAGTGGGACTCGGTGTAATCTGTACACACCATCTTATTACATTCTGACTATTGGCTTGCGGAAAATCATCTAAAACCAATAATATCCACTTTATAAATAAAATTCAGGGAGTTCATTAATTTTCAATAAATGCTGTAGTTGCAGCCACTGCTGGTGTCTGTCAGCATTTCTGTAACGGACCATTCGCTTTTCATTGTACATTCAGTCCAGGTTAAAACTTGAAATGCAAGTCTTGGCCAAAGAGAAAAGACAGAGACACCCTCCCCTTGCTAATTTGGTCAAAGTGAACCGTTTTACAAATTATTTCAAGGGGAAATTTTATGAATGCGGACCTCTCTCTCTGTTGGTTTTGGTAAGGAATTCAGGGAATTAGCAAAAGGTTGGATTCGCTCCGCGGGTCCTGATGGACACAGATGTGGGAATAGCAACTCGCTCTGGTTCGTGTGGTGAGACGCTTTCCCTGTCAGACTGGGAATTCTTTAAGGCCGGTGGGCACGGTTTCGTGCTTTTATGCACAGCACCTCCTACTGCGTTTGGCACGTTATATGCACTTAATAAATGTCTGAGTAAATGAAGACCAAATATATAATCATTTTGTATGTAACATTTTAGTTTATAAGTAGATACCAGTGCCCTAGTCTGGTGAGCACTGACAGACAGAAATGTGACATTTACTTCAGGGTGGGTTCGTGTGACTCTCAATCTCAATTTCCAGTTTTCCAAAGCACTCCAAACTGTAGAAGCTTAGCATATTTACCTACATGGATCTTAAGGAGTGTAGCACCTTATTTATGCATTAAAAATTCAAATAATGCTTTCCAGTTAGAATTTGCTTTTTCCTCCGAGTCATTTCTAATATGGCTCAGGAAACAGACGTTTCTGTTTGTTTGTAGTGAGGCTCTGACATTGCTAGAATCTAAATGGCCAGTGAACTCACTACTTTATTATATTAAAAACATGAAGCCAAAGTGTCTCCGTTCTTCTGAAAGCCAGAGAATTGCTATTTGGGAGCATTGTGGCGTTCTCGTGGTATTTTTATCCTCTTAATTTCACAAACAATGATTGAGTTCCTACCATATGCCAGCATTATGCTGCTGTTCGGGTTTGAAAGACCTGCCACGAGGAGGAATTCATAGTCGGACACTAAACGGGGAAATCACAACGATTTCGTGCTATTTGCAGAAAAATAGGAAGCAAGAACAGCGTCTGGAACCATGCTGAAGGGCGTCTCACATACTGCTTTGAAAAGCATGTCACTTCTCCCTTTACCCCTTGGCGTTGGCCTAGGCTGAAATACAATTCACGTAGCTAAGCTCCCCCTCTTTATGGGTATATGCTAATGTAATAAGGAATAGCAAACTATATGATTTTTAAAAAATGAATTCTTATGCTAGTGATGTCTAAGCGCTTGTGTGTACACTTTTAAAGAATCCGTTATTTAGGAGACAAGGAATGAATATTCTAGGCTTCAAAAATAATCTAAATTAAAAAAAAATGTAGGACAGAAAGTAAAAATTTTGTAGAAAAAAGGGTAAGAGTAAAAAAAAGTAGGATGTGTCCCCCCACACCTAGTTTCTTCCAGAAAATTAATTCAAATCCAAGAACTTTGGTGAACTAAAGATATTTATAGTATTTGTTTAGTTAATAACAGGTGAAAAGGAAATGTTGGAGCCTGATAGTTGAAAATTTATGTAACACTTGTAGAGGTAATAGTGGCTTTCAGTTTAGTGAAGATTAAAAAAAAATTTTAACGTGACTTTTTTTCTTATCCTTTTTACTTACCTCGGGAAATAAGGTATTATAAAGCCCGCACACTATTTTCTCATAAAACGTGGCTATGTTTCCATTGTTTGATCGACTAGAGGCGGTTTTTCTGTTTGTAGAGTATTGGTAATTTTTTCATCTTTTTAATTCTTTCCTCACAAGCATGGGATTTGGAGTCACAGACCTACATTTGAATCCTGTCCCTAACTTTGGGACCTTGGGTGAATTCCCATGATTTTCAGCTTTCTCTTTGCAAAGTGATGATGATTTTATTTAACTTAAAAATCAAGTGAGATAATGTCCGAAGGGTGACACCCTGCCCAGCCCTTGGTGAATCTCGATATTAGCTCTGAGGCTTTTTTGAAAATTTTAATCATCAGGTGAATAAAGAAAAACAAACACAAAAACAGCCAAAGCTTTGTAAATATTTCTGAATGTTTTGTGTTCATGCCAATCTTCTTTTATCATGGTGGAGCGATGGCTTTCTAAACAGTATTATTAAAGCTTTCCATTCATGTTTTAAAATAACTTTTTATGGAGAATTTCAAATGAAAGGTGACAGAGTAGCGTAGTGAATTCACATGTACCCATCGCTCAGCGTCAGGATTTGTCAGCTCACGGTTTCATCTGAACTGTTGCATTCGGAGAGCCCGTCCTGCCCTCCGCCCCCGCCTCCAGCTATTTGGAAATGAATCTAAAACGTGTCATTCCATCTGGAAGTATTTCCGTATAGAAGACTTTACATTAACTTTTAAAAATTTAAATTGAAAAACTTAAAATTAGGCAACATACAGAGTTCAAAATTTAAGTAC
>NW_006443130.1:132237-133297 GCF_000325575.1 Pteropus alecto
AAGAGTGTCCGGCGCGTGGTTTCCCTCCGACTCCCCCAGTTCTCAGTTCTCTTCTTTGTAAACATCTGTTTACCAGTTTCTTGTAAATCTTGCCAGAAATCGTTTGCGTAAGGTGTGCGCGTGTGTGTATGAGTGTGCGTGTGTGTGTATGTGTATGTGTGCACACACACGCACACACTCATCCTTTTGACAAAAATGAAATCAGAGCGTACACTTTATTTAATACTCTGCCTTGGAGATTATTCTCAATCATTAGTTATCTCCGATTCTTTATTTCATTCCCATAAGCTGCATTGCGTAGCAGATGTCTAATTTTTAAAGTTACCAAATAAGATCTGGTACTAATATTTTTAAATCACGACCACATCCCTGAGAGTACGGCTTCTGTAATTCGAACTATACCCTTGCTAAGTGGTTCTATCCATATTTATTGTTCCTTGATAAAATTACTCCAAAAGTCGGTAGCTTAAAGCAACAACCGTTGACCTGTGTGTGCTTCTGTGGAGGGGCACGTGGGGCTGGACGCAGCTGCCGTGTTCGGCTGTGTGGCGGCTGGGCCAGTGGGCTGTCCTAAGTGGCCTCATCCACAAGTCCGGCGGCTGTTCCTGCTGCGAACGGGGCCCCTCTGTCCGTGTGCTGTTTTCTCCGGCTTCCTCCACGCGGTGGGCTGGGGGCGGTGGGAATGGAGGCTGCAGGGCCACGTTCTGCTGCTCAGAGGAGCTCACACGCCAGCTCAGCTCGGGTTCGCGGGGCGGGAGGGAGACCGCGCCCCTCGGTGGAGGGCTGGCCAGGAGTTCGCGCTCTCACCTCCTTGAATCATCTTAAAAGAGGTTTAAGTAGTAAAGATATCTATGAAATTGCTCGAAGCGAACTTAAATGAAAATATAGAAAAAGATATTTTATATTGTTCAAATGTTTAATTTCGGAAAGAATAGCTTTAAATTTAGATGTAAAAATTCCAAAATGTTTGAGTATGTGAGTTTTGAAAGAGGAATCTTAGAGTCAATTCTTGACATTTGTTATTTTTTTAAAGGCAACTGGATAAAAAATACTGTTTTAA
>NW_006443130.1:133362-150862 GCF_000325575.1 Pteropus alecto
TAAGTGTACATAAATAATTAAAAATCACAGTCGAAGATTTGTTGAATTCTTTTTTTTTTTGAATTCCTCTTTCAGGTCAATCAGTACGGTATGGATGGGTAGATGTCTAGCTCCGATGTTTTCGAGGGGTTCCTTGTCCACTAAAGCACTGAACCATGTCATCATAGCAATGCCATGGTTTATAGTATATTTCTCATGAATTACCTGAAACAGTGCTTTTTTGAATTAACTTCATATGCTTACATAAAAGTTGTTTTATTATGCATAACCTATGAAATATTGATCTACATACCTTTAAAACTTAAAAAAAATCCGTGGCGATAGCGCCATTCTGCAGTGTTGGGTAAATTGGGAGACCGTATTTTTCAGTCTCCATTTTACTGACCACAGCGTTCCCAGTCACTGGTTCGTATAGGGCCTTCTGTCGGGCTTTCTCGTTTTCGTGTCTCTCCACCCCATCCCGCCCACCACCACCCCGTGGAGCAGAGACCCTTCTCACCCTTCCGAAGACTACGTGCTTTTGTCATTGGCATTTCTGCAGTTACTTATGAAAGTGGCTTTCGTTTCATGACAAAGAAGGAGGATCCTATACAGTTGACCCTTGAATAATGCGAGTGTTGGGGATGCCTCCCCCCCACCCCCCCGCCAACACCCCTGCAGTCAAAATTCTACATGTAGCTTTTGGCTCCTCCAAAACTTAACTACTGATAGCCCACCGTTGAATGTTTGTCAGTATTTTCTGCCTATTCCAACTTACTACTTTAAAGTGAAAATTAGCAAAATCTTATTTCAATCAGAGATTTAAGTTTTATTTCCTTTTTAAGATTTAAAGCTATTTTTATTATTTAAAGGAAATTTCAGTTTTTAGAGCTATTTATTATTTTTTATTATTTAAAGGAAATTGGAGTCTTTATTACTTGCCTCAAACAAGGGATCTAGAACTTTTTCTTTACAGATTTTTTTTGGTCAGTTGCATTTAAGAAGAGGATTAAAAATATAGAGAACTCTCTCATATTTCCCCATCTCCTTTTTAATATTCTATTATGAAAATCTTCAAACATTCAGAAGAGTTGGAAAGAATTGTATAGGTGAATCTCAATCATATATCTATCCACCCTAAACCCATCAATCCCCTTTTTTCTGATGCATTTCAAAGTAAGTTGTGGTCATCAGTATATTTACCTGTTAAGTACTTGAGCCGTGCTCATCATTTAACTTGCCCTCTTCCATACTTTTTACCATTTCATGAAAATAAGGTGTTTTCCGTGGATTCTGTCCTGATCTTTATCCTTAAGATTAAAGCAAATTCGTAGCTATTAGGTCCTTTTTTGCTGCTGCTTTTTAAAACAAAAGATGCTTCTCAGAAGGCATATAATGCACATGATTAGCAAGATTTGAAACAAGATTGTAGAAGTTTCTTATAGGCTTTATAGCAGTGCTTTAGTTCTTATTCTCTGTAAGGAAAATTGAGACTATTTGATGCAAATAGAATCTTATTTATTGGATAATTTTATTTAAATTAAGAATTGAAGGCTGAACCTAATCTATTAGGGTCAGATAAGTGAAGCCAAACGTGGAGGCCTATAGATAGATGATACATGGGCTTGAGAGGCCTACCCTGACCACATCGGGTCTTACTTTCCGTTTGAAAAAAAAAAACGATTTTAAGCAGTTACCGCTTTTGACTACGCATTTTGATGTGACTAGTGTCCCAAAAGGAGTTATATGTTTCTAAGTAGTAAAGTGGAAAAAAACCTATTCCAGTTTTGGAGTAAATAAAAGATTCTCTGTTTAGCTTCTCTAACCCAATAGTTCTTAGAGTCGTTTTTGTACTTGTCATTGCTTAGGCTTTGTGACCTTCAGTGGGATCATTTAAGCCCTAAACAGTAGAGGGACCACTTGGAGGTAGCTCTGGCCACTTGCCAGATCCTGGGTATTCCCACTAGTGGGGCCTTCAGAGACAGAATGCCTCGAGCCGTGGTTTCTCCCGGAGACGGCGCTCCTCCTTCAAAAGGGATTTCTGCATGGGCTACATTTTAAATTATCTTCTTTTTTTATTTTTAGAAAACAATTCAGAATTTAGAAATCGCAACTCCAGTTTTAAACTGTCCTCCAATATGTTCACATTTTTGTTCTAGAGAGGGTTATTGATAAGTTTAAAACTGAATCTACTTCATTCGGAATACTGATACTGACTTCTTATATTACTTCTGCTCGACTCTGCTGTTCTTTTAACATAGAAAGAGATGTTTGGTTGAGAAGTCCCCTTTGTCCCAGTATAGTTACCCAGATAAGACGTACTACCACATGCTAGCTAATGTTAATGCTAGCTTTTCAACAGTCACAGGAATATTTAGACATCTAAGCCGATGTACGGTCGGTCCTTGAGCATTTGCAAAATTACTTACCTGAAACACATGAACTCTTAGTGCTTAGTTGATTTAATAACAAATGTTTACTGTGTGCAGGCATTGTGCCAAGTTAGCTGTTTACAGTGTCCTGTTTATGGCTCATACCAGCCCTGTCTCCAAAGCCCCCTAAATGGGGACACTAGTCATATCAAAATGCATAGTCAAAAGCGGTAACTGCTTAACTGTACTCTCTTTGAGTACAACCCAATATTTGTATCAAATTGAATGAATTTAACACAGTGAAATCTTACCTTAGGGGTAATAGTCTTCCTTAAAAATTTTAGAACTGGTGTTTTCGATGCTTCATGGAAAAAGGATATCGGATGTCCAGTGCAGATGTTCAGTGCTAGGTGGGGCTGTTAAGCCCTTTACCTGTAGTTCTCTTGGACCTGTCGGATCGTGTGGCATCATTCCAGTTTGAGCGTCGGAGATACTGACGCTGGGGCTAAGTCGTGTGCGTTGAGTGGTGGAGCTGGGATTCACCCTCTGGCCTGACCCCAAAACCATGTTCTTTCGGGGACATAGCCCTGTGCTTGATAAAAAGGTTTTTAAAAATTATTTTATTCATATAAAAATTTATCCAGAAGGATGATCTTGCCTGAAAAAAATAGACTAGACATGTCACGTTTATAAAAAAGGATTTTGAGGGAAAATTTAGAAAAAGCCCTTGAACCCTCGAAAACGGAAAGGCTTGCTGGAGAGACGGAGGTCGGAAGACTGGGCTGCACTGTCCCAGGCCGCCCGCCTCCTGCCCTCCCCCCGGGGGGCATGGCCACAAGTGACAGCTACTGCAGGGTGTTTTTAGGATGAATAGCATATGTGAAATTCCGTGATATTCTTTGATAGACGAAATGAGATCATTTTTATTAATTATGCCGCGGTTCCTTTGGGGAGCTAAGGAGTGACTGAAACCGATTCCGCGATGTTGAGAGAGCAGTCATTTTTATTATCTGGAGAGTGATTATCTCTGTTACAATTTATCTTGATTTCAATTTGACAATATCTCCATGCTCTTTTAAATTACTAGCCGAATCGCTGAGTTTTTGTTTTTGTTATTTTTGAAAATTGACAGGACCCTTCTGCTTTAGAAACTTGCAGTGCTCCGGCTCGCCCGCAGCCTGCACCCTGGCAGGGGCCCCTGGGGAGCCCGATCTCCAGGGGTTTGAAGGCGGCCCCTCACCGGCCCTTTCCCGTGGGCGTAAGCCGAGGGGGGCTCCCGGCATGGGGACGGGCGGCACCTCTGCTCCTACACAATCCCATCTTCTGGTCGTTTGGAATGAACGTATCAGGCAGCTCTGTTTCACTGTCGCATGAAACCAACTCCAAAGCCGAATGGAAATGCTTTTTGGCGTTAACGCCTCCCTGATCCTTCTGGCCCCTCGGTGATTGTCTCTCACCTTGACCACGGTAGCAGGAGTAACCCAGCGGTCGGTGACTCCTGCATTCGCCACCGCCAGAGTTCTGAGGACCGAAGCATCTGATCAGGCTTCCCGACCGTGATCGTGGCTCCACAGCCGGCGTTCGTTCACTCAGCAGCTTCCTCAAGCCTCTTCCTCCTTCCTCTGGACATCAGGCCACCTTCCTTCACTATCTCATTCTTCCTCCTTCCTCTGGAGCCCGTGGCCCTCTGGACATCAGGCCACCTTCCTTCACTATCTCCCTTAATGGCCGAGTTCTGTTTAGTCCAGATGACCTTCTACCTTGGGAAACACTCGCGCTCCCAGTGGGCGCGCGCCGCTCCCGGAGGCCAGAGCTGCTGAGCGTCTTCACTCTGATAAACGCGTGGGGCGAAAGCCATCGCTCACCTTCGTAAAAACGGGGTTTTTAAATGAAAAAATACTTTACTCTTTAAATTGCTACAGTTAGGTCTTTGATTAGCTTGTCGTATGATACATGGCCTGCTCGGGGAAGTAATTTGTGTATTCAGTTAGTATTTGGTACGGTTTTGTCAACAGGAGGAAGGTGGATAACGACTATAACGCCCTTCAGGAGAGGCTCGGCACCTTGCCCGATAAGTTGTCGTACAATATCATGGTATGTTCGCCGTGCGTGTCTCTTAAACGAGTGCGTTGTTTCTTGTAAAGATGTTACGTGTGTAAAGAAAATGTTTCCTTACCTTATGTGTGTCATTTCCCAAATTGCCAAGCTGATGGGCTGCATCAGGCAGCTACTACCACAAGGAAGGGTGGTTTTGTTTTACTTTATAGTAGTACACCAATTAATAGTAATAGTATTTACTTCTTTTCCTTTGTTTCAGATTTATACTAAATTATCACATTACGGTGACATAAATGGCATGAATGTTAGCACACAATTTGACATATTTGGTATGCAGATTTACTGTGTTAGAAAATTGTAATTATGACAGAAATATGGCACTTAGTCGTTTCCTGTTAGCCAGAGCAGGAATAGACCATAATGTTGTGTAATTCGCAGAATTAAACCCTAGAACATTGATTTTTATATAAAAAGGTACTGCTAATTTTTGTTTGAATGATCTTCATATCGGCATAGTGATCCATTCACGAGCCCTGGGTTAGACTCTTTCATTGCATAAATCTCTCTTTTCACGAAGACTGTTCTTAATGACACTAGCCCAAATGCTTGGTAAAGGTATTGTTCTTTATTATACTGACCCAGATAGTTTGTAAATTTTGTAGTTTCATTAATCCTTTTTATTTGTTCGTTCTTGCTTTACAAAAAAATGGCTATTTTATTGGAAACAATTTTTAGTTTTTTGAATCAAAGGTATTATTAATTTAGTATTTCATTACTAGTTTGCTTTCGAGTAGATTTATGAATGAACAAAAAGTATAAACATTCAGAGTCAATGCTAATTTCTCTGAGAGCTGTATGTAAATGTGCTGATATCTTTACGTGCTTGATATGGCGTTAATTTATTAACCTGAAACAACTTTCTGTAGGTTTTCCTAGTGAAACTTAAATATGATGTTGAATTTCTGTGAAGTTGACATTTTTCGTAGTATGTAGATAAAAAAAGGCCTCAACATAGAGCTTTTAAGGCTGCTATGTAGATTTTTTCTTAGTATTTTAAATTTTTTGTCTGTTTTTTAAAATAGGTACCATTTGGCCCCTTTGCCTTCATGCCAGGAAAACTCGTTCATACTAATGAAGTCACCGTTTTACTGGGGGACAATTGGTTTGCAAAGTGCTCAGCAAAGCAGGCCGCGGGCTTGGTCGAACACCGGAAAGAACGTACGTACCAGTTACAAGTGATGTTTCTTTGGTAGGTGTGTATTGGGTCACAAAGTGCCAAGCCGATGGACTGTTTGTAAATAAAAGAACCCGCCATGGTTTATTAGTCCAGGCTGTCTGTGGTCCTGTTGATTGTCCCAGTTTGAGTAGAGCTAACATGCGAGAATGTGAGCTGGATAATGGGACATCTGGGTCGGAGTATCACCCATATTAGAATGTGAATTTTCAGAAACTGCAACAGGTAGATGTCTCTACGTGTAGTTTAGTGGCTAGAGGTTGGGGATATCTTATATTTTGTAGTTGGTCTGTTCTAGGTACTTCATAGACCTTTTGCTTTTAGTACTTCAGTACCTAGAAGGAATTTACTTTCTACAATGAACTGAGAGAATCACTTACTTGCAAAAGTAAAAATCATTCTTAAACATGCTTTTTAGTTTGGAAGAAGTCATGTTTTCTTTTTGTGGAGAGGTGCTACCTGAAATGGCGCTCTTATACCTGTTAAGGGTTCTGAGGGCTCTGCCTTATTTTATTGAGATGGTTCTTTAGTTTTATTTACCTGTGATATTACAGGTTCGTGTACACACATCCATGTACACACATTTTTGTAGTTGGATGAGTTGGCTTGGGTTCTGGCTTAGTTGCATTTTAGAATTAGGTGTGTTAACCTGTGTTCTTACTTCTATAATAGTGTACTTAAGTTGATAATACATCACCCCTCTTGCTTTTTAACCTTCCAGTTAACTGTGCATTTGAAAATAAATTTTTGAGGATCCTTCTACATAAATGAGGTCATATAGATAGAAAACAGCTGAGTTTTCTAAAGCTGAAATTATTTCACTTATACATGAGTGGGTACTAGTTAGAGAACTCATTTACTCAGTGAAATTCTGGGTTCTATATTTGGAGACTAATTGCAAGTCAACTCCTATAAGTTTATAATTGATACATATTTTGATCTTTTTTGACACTAATCAGAATCTTATTGTTAGGCCTGTGTATAATTTCTGGCAATGATAATTCTTTTGGCATTAGTACATTAAAAGAAAGCATGTACATACGTTAGGAAAAAGAAAGGACATAATTCTTTCTTAAAGGGCTTTCTTAATGGGGAAGTCTTTATTTACTGGGGTAGCTCAGCTGATAAGAAATGAAAAGATCATAGTCTGTTGAAGTTTTTTCATTTTGATTTTCATATGGATAGTTCATCAAAGAAATCTTTAGACTCAATTATGACAATATATTAATGGGAGAATACTTTTAATAGAATAGAATAGAGCTCTAGAATACAGAAATACTTTTCGGTAAATCACTTTCCAGTGTTAAATGTGGTTTTGGGAATGACCAAATATAATGACTTTGGGGATCAATATTTATATAAAGTAATTTGCAGAATATGTACATATAAATTACGTTTGAAAACCTATTATGATAAAGTAATTCTAAAAAGTTGTTTTATTCATGCAGTTTTAAAATAATTTATAATAATTGAAGAAAATGTTTAGGCATATTGTACTTAACTTTTACTAAGAAAAGTACTTTATTTTTCTTAAGGCAGAAGAAATAAAACAAACATACAGTCACCTACCTCACTTTTGACAGGGTAATTGGGGAAGGTGGAGGAGGTCATTGCATGTTAAAAACGTGGTCAGAATGGACAAAATGGATTTGACACAACAGCAGCAACAAGAGGCCTCAGAGGAGGAGGCTCTGAGGAGGGTGTCTTGCCCTTTGTGTTCACGTCCTGCATTTTTGCCATTTAACATGAATATGATCAGCTCTTTAAAGATTTTTTTAGTTTTTAAAATTATGAGAATGCAATTGACTTTTTATCTGGCATGCTGTTCTAGGAGTTATAATCCACGTGCAGATTTGTTTAACTAGCGGCACAGTCAGGATACAGAACAGGGACAGGGCGCACCAAGTCAGAACACAGGGTTGCTCCTAAAACGCCCTCATGCTTCCCTCTCTTGGTTCCATCCTGCCTCCGCCCCTAAGGCCTGACAGCCACTCATCTGTCTCTATCACTATTAATTTTATATTCCAGAATATCATATAAATGGAATCAGACATATGGAACCTTTTGAGACTGGTTTCTTTTACTTACCGTAATGCCTGACACAAGTCGTTCATGTGTCAAAAGTTCATTTCTCTTTACTGCTGAGTATCGTTCCATTATGTGCACGTACCACAGTTTTTCTTCCACGTTTTTGGCAGTTATGAACAGAGCTGTTGTAAACCCTCGTGTGCAGGATTTTGTGTGACTGTGACTTTTCATTGCTGTTGCTAAACCACCTGCAAGCGGGATTTGCTGGGTCACACGGCAGGCGTATGTTCAGTTTTTAGGAAACGCCAAGCTGTTGTCCACAGAGGCCGTATTGTTTGATAACTCCCCAACCCCGGCAGGGTACGACAGTCCTCGTAGCTTTTTGCATTCTAACCACCACATGGTGGTGTCAGTTTTTAAAATTTTAACCATTTGAATAGGTATATGGTGGTTTTAATTTGCACTTCTGTAATGGCTAATGATGTGGAACATTGATTCGTGTACTCATTTGCTTTCTATGCATCCTCTTTCATCTGTTAAAGTCTTCCCATTTTGAAAAAATGGGTTGTATTTCTTATTCTTGAGTTTTGAGAGTTCTTTATATATTCTGGATGCGAGTCCTTTGTTGACTATGTGATTTGCAGATATTTTCTTCCAGTCTGCATCTTGTCTTGTTTTTTTATTCTCCCAACAGTCTATCCAGAGCAAAAAAGCTTTTAATTTTGAAGTCCAGTCTATTACTTTTTTTAATTTTTATTTTTTTATGGATTAGCTAAGAACTCTTTGCCTTACCTCAATTCCTGAAGTTTTTCTCCTATGTTTTCTTCTAAAATATTTATAGTTGAATATTTTACACTAAGCTCTGTGATCCATTTTAATTTTCGAATCAGGTGTGAAGTTTAGTTCAAGGTTCGATCTTGTTACATATGGATACCTAAGAGAAACAAAGACATATGTCTGCAAAAAAACTTGGACATGAATATTAATAGCAGCATTATTCATAATAGTCAGAAGGTGGAAACAACACAAATGTCTATCAGCTAATGAACGGAGAAGCGAAATGTGAACGTTGTTAGGCAAGAAAAAGAAATGCGCCTTGAAAGCGTCGTGCCGAGTGGAAAGAGCCCCCTGCGGAAGACCACGCATTGTACAATTCCACTCATGTGAAATGTTCACAATAGGCAAATTTATAAAAGACAAAGTAGCTTAGTGGTTGCTTAGGGTTAGTAAGGTGTTGAGGAGAGTAGAGAGCGACTTAGTTTTTTTTTGAAAATGATATATATGGACATGATACAAAATTTAAAGGATATTAATTGGAAAATAAGTATCTTTCCTTTTTCTGTCCCTAGCATCCATTTGGTCAACTTGTAGGCATCACAGCTGTCAGTATCTTACTTGTCATTTTGTGTGTTTACATCTTGTGCATTCCCAACCCACCATATACATAACCACTCAAATGGTAGCACACGTATTTTGCATCTGTTTCTGCAAAAAATGTTGGGATTTTGATAGGGATTGCATTGACTTTGTAGCTTACATTGGGCAGTATTCACATCTTAATATGAAGTCCTCCCATTTTTCCATTTATCTGTGTCTTTAAGTTCTTTCGGCAGCACTTGGTAGTTTTCCATGTAGAAGTCTTATGCTTCCGTGGCTGAATTGATTACTAAATGTTTTATTTTTTTTGATGCTACTATAAAAGGGATTATTTTCTTAATTTCCTTTTCTGATTGTTCATTGCCAGTGTATAGAAAGGCAACTGATTTTTGAATGCTGATTTTGTATTCTGCAATTTTGCTGAATATGTTTATTAGCTCTTAACAGTTTGTGTGTTTGTGTGTAATGTTGAGGGTTTTCTGCATGTCAGATCATATCATCTGCCACTAGAGATAATTTTACTTCTTTCAAATTTGGATGCTTTTTCTTTTTCTTGCCTTATTGCTCTGGCTAAGACCTTCCAGTACTGCGTTGAATAGAGATAGCGATAGTCGGCATCCTCATCTTGTTCCTGATCTTAGGGGAAAAACCTTCAGTCTTTTACTGTTGAGTATGATGTCAGTTTGGATTTATCATATATGGCCTTTATTATGTTTAGGAATTCAATCTCTATTCCTAGTTTATTGAATATTTTATATCATGAAATAATGTTGGATTTTGTTAAAGGCTTTCTCTGCATCAGTTGAGATAATTTTTTTTAACTCCATTCTATTAATGTGGTGTATTATTAGCATTGATTAATTTTTATATGGTGAACCACCTGGGATTATCCAGCTTGGTCATAGAGTATACTTTTTTTTTAATGTGATGCTGCATTTTATTTGCTAGCATTTTTATCTAGTTTTATTGAGGCAGAATTGACCTACATCCCGTATGAGTTTCAGGTGCATAGCATAAAGGTTTGACTTATGTATATTGTGAAATGATCACCTCTATAAGTTTAGTTAACATCCGTCATCTCATATAGATACCATCAAAAGAAATGGAAATAAAAAAAGAAAAAGATTTTTCTCCTTATGATGAGAACTCAAGGTTTACTGTTTTAACAACTGGCACGCCTATCATACGGAGCGGTAACTGTCGACACCATGTTCACGTTATGTAAAACTAACTTATCATTGGACGGTGGCACTTTGACTGCCTTCGATTCCCCACACTCCTCGTGTGCTAGCATTTTGTTGAGGATTTTTGCATATACATTTCACCCTCGAACAACATGGGGGTTAGGGGTGCTGCATCCCCCCACAGTCAGAACTCCGTCTATAACTTTTAACTCCCCTCAAACTTAATTACTAGTAGCCTACTGTTGGCTGGACGCCTACTGATAACATGAACAGTCATAACACGTATTTTGTATGTTGTACGTCTTATGTGCCGCATTCTCACACTCACGTAAGCTAGAGCAAGCAGCGAGCTGATCGTGAGAACACATCGACGGTGCGTGTGTGTTCATCGGTGCAGCGAGTTTACATCATCTGTTTACCAGACGACCCGGCCGTCAGTGCCTGCCTCAGTGTTGTCTTATACGTTACAAAACATGGTAGATGTTATGTGGATTACTCACGCTAGACTTCAAAAATTAAAAGATAACGTGGAAAAGAAATTCACGTTTATAGGTATAATGATTCACACATTGATAACGAAGCAGCAGCAGTATGATTGCTTTATGGTAGCCTAGTGTAATCGATACGACTGCTTCTTGAGAGTCAGCCTGCACGCTGATGAATGAGTCATAAAATTCTAATGCCATGCAGCATTACCATCGTATTCAGTGCTGGTATATTTTTTAAAAAAACACTTACTTATAATGATAGGCTTACACACAGTTTCTCCAGTTACTAGAGAGAGTCATACTGTGTGGTAATCTAATTATTTGAAAGTAAAGTTATAAAACAGTAGGAAAACGAACACATGATTCATTTTACATTGAAAATCACTCACCTTATGCCTATATAAGGACAGGTTGCCCACTTCCATATGCGTCTGCACACGTGTTCTACATGATGAACACTTAGGTGGGGATGATGGCGATGACAAGACATCTCATACTGTTCTTGCCAGTTACCAGATTTTCACACGAAGACACTCATGCACATACACACGTGAATAACTGTGTGGCATGGTGATCATTTGCTAGTCCCCAAGTGGAAGTGGGTCACCGTGAGGGCCTCCATCCTCTTCGTCGTCATGTTGAGTGGACTGCACGGGAGGGGCTGGTTTCGCCTTCTCGGGGCTGGTAGAGGCAGAAGTGGTGGAGGAGGGGGCAGGGGAGGGGAGAGAGGCAGGCACCCCGGTGTCACTTTACGGAGGTAGACCGTAACTTCTGCCTGACACTTTGCATTTTCGTTTCTCTAAAAATGCTTCTACAGGGTACCCCTCCTTCCACAGTTTGCTGTGGTCAGTGCACGTATCGTAGAAGGATCCATGTCGTAAAAGAAGTCAGAAGCAGTCTCGAATGGTCGGAATCCTCCTGCCAGACAGTCTGGTGTCAGTTTGTTCCCTGGCACCACTTCTGCCACGTCTCCTTCCTCATCGTCTGGCCCTGGTTCAGTGGCGCTCATCTCCGTCACGTGGTCCTCCGTTAATTCTTCTGGCGCGGTGTCTCTCAGGCTCTGGAATTTCCCTAAGATCCATATCTTGAAGCCTTTCACCCCACACCTTTTTTGCCACATCCACAATCTC
The DNA here is from genome assembly GCF_000325575.1 of Pteropus alecto. Lineage (NCBI taxonomy): Eukaryota > Metazoa > Chordata > Mammalia > Chiroptera > Pteropodidae > Pteropus > Pteropus alecto. Next base: position 145,213 of record NW_006443130.1, read on the forward strand.
TCCCACTGTTTCCTTGATTGGCTCCATCTTAAAGCGTGTGAATCCATACACGACATCTGGACAGTTTCCTCCAGCAGGGATTGATCACTTCCGGCTCGATGGCTCTTACGACTTTTTCTATAATAATAATGTGTCTTCAATGGTGCGATCTTTCCAGACTTCCATGATGTTCTCTCTGTCGGAGTTCTCATCCGTAGTGTTGACAGTCCTTTCTGTAGAATACAGTGTGTAATAAGCCTTAAAGGTCTTCGTGCCCCCCGATGTAGAGGCTGAATTAGAGGAGTTGTGTTTCGGTGGCAAATAGACCACTTCGATGCCTTCAGTGTAGGGTTTTGGGTGGCCAGGGGTATTGTCCAATATCAGAACTTTAAGAGACAGCTCCTTACTGGCAAGGTACTTCCTGACTTCAGGGACGAAGCATTGATGGAACTGGTCCATGACACGGGTTCCTGTTGTCCAGGCCTTCTTGTGGAACCACCGCTGGCAGCTGGCATTTATCTTCTCTCTTTAGGGCTCGGGGGTGAGCAGCGTTATAGACGAGGGCCGTCCTCACCACACACCTGACTGCATTTGTGCAAAACAGCAGAGTTAGCCTGCCCCTTCCTGTCTTAGATCCTGGTGCTTGCTTCTCTGCCTTACTAATAGTCCTTTGTGGCATTTTTCCCCCCCCAGAATAAGGTATTCTTGTCTGCATTACAAACCTGTTCGGGCAGATATTCTTTCTCCTCAGTGATTTTCCTAATGGTGTCTAGGAGCTAATCTGTCGCCACTGGATCAGCAGAAGCTGCTTCTCCTGTTATCTTGACATTTTTTAAGCCGAACCACTTTATAAAATTACCAAGCCATCCTTTGCTGGCATTAAATTCTCTGGCTCTAGCTCCTTTACCTTCCTTTTGCTTCAGGTTGTCATGTAACGACTCGGCTTTTCCTTGAACAATGTTAGAGTCTATGGATGTGCCTCGTAGCGGTCCGGCCCCCACAGGGAAGCCGCGTTTCCATGCGAGATGCTGAGGTGTTTCACGTACGTAGGTTTTAGTATGCAGTATTTTCATTTTCATTGGTCTTAAGTTATTTTCGAATTTCCTTTGTGACTTCTTGTTTGACCCATTGATTAATTCGAGATTTTGTTAAATTACCATGTATTTCTGAAGTTTCCCCTTTTCCTTCTGTTATTGGTTTCTAGTTTTATTCCATTGTGATTGGAAATGATATTTTGAATGGCTTTGGTCTTGTTAAAATTTTAGGCTTGTCTTATGGTCTGTCATATGGCCTGTCTTGGAAAAAGTTCTGTGTTTCTGTGTATTCTCGTCCTGTTGGGGGCAGCGTTCTCTGGGCAGCAGGTTAACAACGTCGATCGAGCCCTCTGTTTCTTTACTGCTCTTCTTTCTGGTTGTCGTGTCTTTTATTGCAGGTGGGGTATTGACGTCTCCAACTTTTGTTGGAGGATTGTCTGTTTCAACCTTGATTTCTGTCAATTTTTGCTTCATACGTTTGGGGCTCTCTCGTTAGGTATGTATATGTTTAAAGTTGTTGTTATCTCCTTGATGGATTAATAAAACTTTTATTAATACGAAGTATCTGTTGTCTCTTACAGCCTTTTTTGACTTAGTCTTATGTTTTCTCATTGGTATAGTCACTGCAGTTCTCTTTTGGTTATTATTTGCCGAAATATATTTTCTCTCCTACTTTTCAACCCATCTATGTTTTTAGATCTAATGTGAGTCTCTTGCGGACAGTGTATAAATTGTATTTTTTTTTTTTAATCCGTTCTGCCAATCTGTCCCTTCTGATTGGATAGTTTAATCCAATTACATTTATAGTAATTACTTATAGGGCAGGCCTTTTCCTTTTTATTTGTTTTATTTGTGTTATAGCTTTTGTCTCTCATTTTCTTCATTACTGCCTTCCTTTGTGTTTAGTTGACTTTTTTTGATAGTAAAATGATCTGATTCCCTTCTCACTTCCTTTATTATTAATAATTTTTAGGTATTTTCTTTGTTGTTACCATGGAGATTACCATCTGAAGGTTATAGCAATGTATTTTGAATTGATACTAACTTCAATCACATGTAAAAATTCTAAGCTGTACATTTCCTTCTCCGCCTTTTATATTAGATTTTTATTCAGTGTGTACCTGCTTTAAAATGCATTTCTCTTATATATTCCGTAGCAAATAAGGAGTTACATACCATAATGACAGTAATACTGGTTTTTATTTTTGTCCACGTTTACCATTACTGGAGGTTTTTTCTTTTTTTATCTTAATATGGTATGAAGCTATTGTCTAATGACCCCCAGTGAATTTCAAATTGAATAATTCCTTTTAGCATTTCTTGTAGAGCAGGGCTAATGATATGGAACTATTTTAGTTTTTGTTTATCTGGAACTGTCTTAATTTTTCTCTCAGTTTTGGACAGATTTGCTGGATATAGGATTCTCAGTTGACAGTTTTTTCTCAGCACTCTAAATATTTCGGCCCACTGTCTTTCGGTTTTCAAGGTTTCCGCTTGGAAATCCACTTACGTTCTCATTGAGGATTCCTTCTATGTGATGAGTTTTCTCCTGCTGCTTTTAAAATTCTCTCCTTATCTTTAGCTTTTAGAAGTTTATGTGTTTTGGCGTGTGTCTCTTTGGGTTTCTTCCACTTGGAATTAGTGGATTCATGTCTTTCATCGAATTTGGGAGCTTATGGCCATAATTTCTTCAAATAATCTCTTCGCTGCTTTTCCTCCTGAGAGTCACTTAATGTGTATATTCATCTACTTAATAGTATCCCACAAATCCCTTTGGGTCAGTTCACTTTTCATTTTTTTGCTTTCTGCTCCTTAGACTTGATAATTTCAAATATCCAGTCTTTAAGTTCACTGACTGTTTTTACCGCTGGCTTATTTATGTGCTATTGAACCTTTCTAGTGAATTTTTTCAACTCAAATTCAGTCATTAAATTTTTTTAGCTCCAGAATTTCTTTTGGTCCTTTTTATAATTTCTATATCTTTATTAATAGTCTCATTTTGTTCATACATTGTTTTCCTTATTTTCTTTAGTTCTTTATGTGTTTCCCTTTAGCTGTTTGAGCATATCGAAGACAATTGTTTTAAAGTCTTTGTCTAGTAAATCTGATTCCTGTGTTAATTTTCCTTAGGGATAATTTCTGGAGACTTACTCTTTTGAATGGACCATGTTTTCCTGTTTATTGTTTGCCTTTTGATATTTTGATGAAAATAGGGCATTAGAAAAAGCAGCCACCTTTCCCAGCCTTTGCAGGCCCGTGAAGAGGATCTTCACTAACAAGCTGGACATGCCCTGAGTTTTCGTTATCAACCTGAAGTAGAAAGTTGTGGTCATCCTGTGTTTTCTGAACTTGTGTCTTTCCTGGGCCTGTGTGTGGATCTTTAAATTTCTTATATACATGGCTGCTTTTGAATGTCTTAATTTCCCAAATTCTCACCTCAGCCTCTCTTTGCAGCCTCAGACTATATGTCTTATGGCTCCGTCCAGACTCTTGCCCTAGGTGTCTGCAGGTCTGTAGTGTCCCTGCAGCCTTCATGAGCAGTGTCTTTACTGAAATCTGGTCTAGGTGAGACAGTTAGCAATTTTTCAGGCAGCCATCAGATTGCTTAGAATGTTGCAAATAAGTTCTGGTCTGTTCTCTATGGTTCAAGGAGGGAATTGGATGTGGGCTGGCACCTCTGCAGACCAAAACTGCTCTCAGTGTGCGCGCGTGTGTGTGTGTGTGTGTGTGCGCGCGCGCGTGTGCGCATGCACGGGGTGGGGGCGGTTGGGGAAAGATGAGTGAAATGCCATGGAAGTTCCTGCCATTTCTGACTGTGACTTTTTCTCGAGTGTTTGCTTGGTTGCTGTGGACCCTTGACTGTTTTTCAGAGCTCATATAATGTCTTTTAGTTAGTTTCTGTGTTTTTTGTTGTTGTCGTTGTTTTGATGTTTCTTTTTGGGAGAATAAGGGCTTGGAGCTTTTTAGTCTTTAATTTTGTTCCTTGTTCTTTTAAGGGAAGATTTTATTTTTCTTTGAACATAAGAAATTTCTGAGCATGTTTGAACAAATGTAGTGAGTGATAAGCAGTTTAACAGAAGGAGGAAATGAGACAGGACCTTGGAGGTGATGGTATTAAAAGCATAGGCAGAACATGTAGCTTTGAAAAGTATCAATGAAAAAGAGTAAGAGGCAGGATAGGTGAAGAATATTTGGGTTAGAGAAGTTAAAGATTCAAGTCTTTACAGTAATAAAGTTAGATTATTTGTTCAGACGCAGGAGGTTAGGAGCTTGAAGTTCGTATGGAATATGTACTGTGGGAAATATGATAAGGCATCAATGAAGGTTTACGATTTGTATTAGGTGATATGTGTGTTCTTGAGTGTCCTCAGTGAGGCATATCTTAAATGCATTGATATTTTATTAGAAACTATAAATTTATGATTTTGGTTTTATCTACATAGTAAACATACATAGCTTTAAAACATCATGTACCTTCGTAATACATATAATGACAAAGCAGCAGGGTCTCGCCCAGATGCTTTGAGCTGCCCGTTCCCACTGCCTAGGGATTATTGCTTTCAGTCCTTTGGCCGATCTTGTGCTCAGCTCTTTTTTATCTGTATTACCCAAGTAATTTACATGTTCTTTTTTCGTGTTTTTTTTCTTTTTTCAATTTTGTGTACAGTAAGCCCTCACGTAACATTGTCAGTGGGCTCTGCGAAATGTATAAGAAAACCAATTTTACCAAAGGCTAATTGATATAAACAAGAGTTAGATTCCTATGGCATCTCATCAGCGTTATAATGAAATGATGCTGAAGAAAAAAATTTTATTCAAGGACCTGCGTGTTATCTGTTAGCTCCCTGCCTATAATAAAGGGGAGCATTTAGATCAGTTTTGTTTTTCTCCCATCTATGCTCCCCAATCTTTTCAATATTGTTTTATTACACTTTTTGTTAAGCCAGTGTTCATACTAGATGTAATTTCATTTCCATTCTTGAATGGCGTTTCATTTGAAGTTGACTGCTTTTGTCGTTTGTTGCATAATGATATGTGTCTGTCATTAATTCAGTCAAACACTTTCATTTTCGCCTTAGAGACCTCTGTACTGGAGTTCTTGCTAGTCTTGCTTCGATTTGCACTGGCTCCCACGTTGAACACAGGACAGCCATCTTCCTGGTGTCGCCCTTTATCATCCCCACGTCTGTGCCTCATGCTTAGTCTGTTTCCTGGCTCCTGTGGCATCTTCAGGTTTTACTTGTTTTGTTGGACTAATGGCCTTTTGTAACTTTGGGGAGATACGTGGGAGATATATTTCTTGAAAATATTTTTTGTACTCCTGCTTTTTGTGTCAGACTGTTTAGAACTCTAGGTTTTAAATGATTTTTTCCTCAGAAATTTCTGTTATCCTGTTACTTTCTGTCTTAAATGTTGCTATTAAAAAATCCGTTGCCATTATCTTTTCTTCATGTGCAACTTGTTTTTTTCTCCTCAGAAGCTTTAGGTTCCTGTCGTTATTCCCCACGACCTGAAATGCCACAGTGATATGTGCCTTGCTGTGGGTCTTCTTCATCTTATTTAGTAGGTTTTTGATGGGTCCTTTCAGTGTGGAATTCATGTCCTACAGTTCTAGGAAATTTTGATTTTTTTTTTTA
>NW_006443130.1:155862-157147 GCF_000325575.1 Pteropus alecto
TGATTGATTTAAGTGGTGAGTTACATGGCTTTCTTCAGAGTTGTTTAATGATCCAAACAGACAAACTCAGAAGATGCACATTCTGTGCTCCTGGTTTGTTTGGTGTTGGACCTTGGTCAAGTCATAATGTATCTTTTGCTAGTTTTTCTTCTTTTCAAACTGTAGCTCTAGATGCTGTTTTTGGAAGAAAGAATGAATACGGCCTGAGCATATTTTAGCCATTCGTTTTATGTTGCCTGCAGAGTATATTCCGTACACAGGTTGTTTGCAGGTCCATCTCGTAGCTTCTCTCGCCAAGGATGGGGCGTGTGTTTGCGTTTACTTCCATAAAGGCCGTGGTCCCCTGTCAGTTGTGAAGTGTTGCAATAGTGAAAAATTTTAAAGCGTTACAGAAATGGTTTATACTTTGCTACTGTAGAAAACTGTTACTTTTAACCTTTATGTTGATAAAGTTCAAATTTTAGTTATTAACTCTGAAGAGAGTTAATTTATTGGTTGAAATAGAGATAATTTTAGAAGCCATAGTCTAGCCGTGCCATTTCTACTGACGTGGCAACAAGTGGCTTTAGAAGGTGAAATAAAGGAGACATATATTAAAGTGAAGGAGCAGAAGGACAATTTATGATTTTTGTTTGTGGTGACCAATGAACGATTTATGTATTTTACAGGTCCGAAACATAAAACTTGTTAATACTGTCTTATCAATGATAGTTACAGAGCTATGAAACATAGTTTTGATATTTTCACATTTAGAAAACAGTGCTGTAAGTTCGCATATATGATGGAGGTCATCTTCGTAACATCCTAGACTTCTTCCTGTTGCCTTCCGCAAAGCATTGATCTTTTTTTTTTCCAAATGAAAGACAGATAGGTTTGAGTTTAGATTTTCTTTATCTCCAGCCCTCACAGAGGATTACAAGTAAGGAAAAGCAATTTGAGAAGTAGAAATGTTCATATGTAATTATAGTAGAACTTTCCAGGGGTCACCCTCCGTAGACTCCTCCTTGGGTATGCATGGTTGACAGTGCCTTGGAGTTGAAATACCTGTGACAAGGCTCTGACGTACTGTGTTAGTAGCCGAGCTCTCTTGAGTGAGCGTGGAAGGTGGATGGTCCTTGTGTTGAATTTTGCTTTGTGACCAGGGCTGGGTGTGTCATGACGGTTTCTGCGTGTGCAGTTTTGAAGCTCTCAAGCAGCTCTTCCCAATCTGTAGTGTGCTCGGGAAGTCTCTGGGGCCCTTGGGAGTCAGCAGGTCCAGGGAGGCCCAGCGAGTCCACACTTCCGG
>NW_006443130.1:157172-175313 GCF_000325575.1 Pteropus alecto
CACTTTGAGGAGCGGGACTCTAAGAGACCTGTATCCTTGGAGTTCTCCTGCGTGGCTCAAGAACCATGCTCCCCTGTGTCTCAGCATCCCCTCGCCGCGTATGAAAGTCTCACTGTCTAGGTGTGTGTCTTTTTGAAGTCGGCTATTAACAGCCATGTTTTTCCTTTTTTAAAAAACAGCAAAACACCGAATTGCTCATAAACCTCACTCCAAACCCAAAACTTCAGATATTTTCGAAGCAGATTTTGCAAATGATGTCAAGTCCAAGGATTCACTTGCTGATAAGGACCTGTGGGCTCGACTTGAGGAACTGGAAAGACAAGAACAATTGCTGGGCGAACTCGATAGGTACCTGATGACAGATGACCCTTCCAAGGGGATCTGTTTCCATATACGTTTCCTGCTCATCTTTCTCCTCATTCATTAATAATGTGTGCTCATTGAAGAAAATGCGGAAAAGCGTAATATGTTAAAATATCAATAATCCTGCCACCCTAAAATAAATGTTACTTCTCTAGAGTATTTCCTTTTAGGGCTGTGTTCACGCACATACCCACACATGGTGTGTATGGGAATGCTTAAAATCAATATCCCTATTATTTTAATGATAAGATTTCAGCCATACTTTATACAGTGAAATATTAAGACAAACCAGTAGTTGACTTATAATAATTATGGATGTTTTATAGATTACATTTTAAATGAAGTATTTTTATATTATAATCAGGGTAATGATGTGTGTTTGAATACCTTGTTAAAAAGAAAATTTTGTTTCGAGTTTGTCACTGCTTTGATTTAAGTTTGTCACTGTAAAATGTTTATTCTTGCTTTCCTTTGCAAACTTTTCTGTTTTTTTGAGCAGGCAGTTTGTAATCTGGTCAGGTAGTTATATATATGGAAAACTTTACCAAATTGCTGTTTGAAATACACATTAGCACTCACTTAGAATTGTCAGAGCGCTCAGTGAAATCTGTTATTACAGAGGTTCCTACGTTATTTTGCTTAAATGATGTACCATATGCAGTAATTAGTTTCTGTGAAAATAGGACATGGAGCACAAAAGATATTTTTTCTACCATTTCACCTATAAATTCTTAGGTCTTTTTGTGATACAATTTCATTTTTTAAAATTAGTTTTGAATCTCGTGATTTTTCTTGCTCATGATTCTCTTTTTTTACACGATGTTACTGCATTTTGGGTTTCGTTATTTTTAAAAGGTCCACAAATCCTTTGTCGAATGGAGCATGAAAAATGTGCGTGTGTGTGTGCATATAAATATAATTATATTTGTGTGTGTGTAAACCTTTTATTTTGTTAAAATTATGGTAATGCATGCTTATAAAATGTTCAGAGCATAGACATAGAAAATGGGGATGCGCTAATGTTCTGTGGCTTTAATGTCTGATCTTTAATGTCCGATCTTTAAGTAGAGTTACGTATTCTTCATGGATTTCTTACACATTTCTGACAGTATTATTTATATTGTACTTATATTTTCTATGGTCAGTATCCTCCTTTTAAAGATAAAATATCACCTATGTTCTACTTATGTTTGAATAACTGTAATATGCAGAATTAACATAAGAACTGATGTTTTCCTGTTTATTTTAGAACATTTTTATTAATCTAGAATTCTAGTTAAACATCTATTTCAAATTTTAATTTTTATCCATTGAAATGAACAAAATTAGAATATATAAAATTCTAGTGTGTTCCATCTGAATTTTCTTTTCTTTTCTTTTTTGTTTTTTTTACCAGTAAGCCTGATACTGTGATTGCAAATGGGGAAGAGACAACATCTTCTGAAGAGGAGAGGGAAGATCAGAACATAAGTGTGGATGTGGCACCTCAAGGAACAGACTCTGTTACTCTCAGCAGTTGCCGTGTGGCCGATACGCGTTCCGGACTGCTCAGTGGTCACATGCATGGTCAGCTGACCTGTTCAATGAATGGCTCAAACTCTTATCATAGTGATGAAGACGACGATGACGATGGTGGCGATGGTGATGATGGAAATGAAAATGTCCATGATGCTGTGGGGGCTGGAGATGATTCTGTACCAACAATATATTTTTCTCATACTGTCGAACCCAAGAGGGTTTGTATACTTTTAACTTTACTAATTTTGCATATAATTTGAACACTAAACATCATCTACGATATTCTCTTTAAAAGAACAGTATTAACAGTAGTTAATAGCACCAGGCAGGAAAACCATCTTTTGCCTCTTGTTCTGACCAACTTGTCTACAAAGAAAAAGGAGAAGAGAGAAGTCTAGATAGCTGTTATTGGGCCGTCGTTCGCTGAGGCTACAATAGGGTTTGAGTTGTTGGGGTCTGGAAGGGGATCAGATGTGAGTGGCAGCTACTGTAACTCCACCTGTCTTTCATTCAGAGAGTTTTCTTAAGAATTCTAGAGTTAATTAATATTGTGGGCATTTTGGTGTATTTAGGATGTTTGAAAGTGACTGCATTAGTTAAATTTTTAATTATACCAGGTTGTTGTTCTCTGCGTGGGCATAAAGTGAATAGGAGCATCACGAGCAAAAAGGAAAATTTTAGGAGGAAGTAAAAATTAGCTCCTTTTCTGGCAAAGTAAATGTAAACATCTGTGGGTAATCATGACTTTAGAATTTTGGTGTTTCGGAGCTGGCGTCGCTGTAGACATCTTCCAGTGCGGGGTTTGAAGCCTTGCTTTAATATCAAAAGACGTTTTGTTCCCTCCCGTGCATATTGTAGGATGTCAGTATTTGAAATTGATTGAAGCGGGTCGCCTCTGGTTGAAGGAAGGATGTAGGCTTCCTTAACCCTATCCCCTGACCTCGCTCGGCTCCATAGTGCTGTTCCACGAGCCACCAGGCGTCGTCTCATTTTCTTTCTCAAGGAAACTTGAGGCCAGGAGACCACGGAGCTGGTTACTAATAAAACGGGGACTCCTCTATCTCAGTTCCGTGCTCCTCACCACCAGGCGCCCCTGCAGGCATCGCTCGAGTCAGCCCTAAGTGCCTGTGATGGTTGTTTAATGAAACATGTTTAAAACATATTCGGTATTTCTCACGTTCCGTAAGTTATCCTTGCTGTACTATGAAGTGAAATAATTGTGGGTTTTTTTTGATAGTCTAAGACTTTAGACTAAAGGGAGCATCTCATGAATTCTTTTGAAAAAAATTGATTAGCTAGAAAAAAAGTTTGTTTTGTGATTCTTTGTTCAGGCTTAAATTTTTTTCTTATTTTCAATTAGATTAAACAGAAGAATAAATAATATTCACAGGGATATTATGGGGAAGAGCAGTCATTAACGTGGAAAGTGCGGTATAAATGCCGAGGAGGGACATAGAATAATATATTAATCCCGAACAGGACTGGTTTTTATTTTTTAGTTTGATTTCTAAAAATTAGAGGTATTTAAAATTTTAAATAGGTAAGCATTACCTAATACTGCTTTTATGACTAAGTTTTATGTTTTTACAGAATATTTCTTTTGGTTAACTGTGCTCTTTGTTTTGAGATGCATGATTTAAGCCAAAAATTTACATCAAAGTAATGGGGCGCTGCGAAAGCGCATCATAAATGCAGCGTTTAGTTTGGATGCACAGTCGATGCTCAGACAGCGCGGGGTCGGGCGCACCGATGCTGCACAGTAGGAAATCCACGTGTAACTTTGACTCTCCCAGAACTTGACCACTGACAGGCAGCCCGCTGTTGACCAGAGGCCTTTCTGACCCCTTAAGCAGTTGATTGACACATCTTTTGTACCCTATAAGTATTATATACTGTATTCTTACAACTAAGTCAGCTAGAGAAAAAAGGCTATTGAGACAGTCCTAAGGAAGAGGAAGCACGTTGACGGCACCGTGCGTGTTTATCGGCGCTGTGGGCTTACGTCGTCTACCTCCCAGACAACCCGACCGTCAGTGCGTGCGTCGGCACTGTCCTGTACGATACAGAGCACTGTAGACGTTACGTGCAGTGCTGACGCTAGACATCAGAAAGGAAAAGGTTTGTGAAAAAACTTCATATTTACTGTCACATGAATCGCTACAGGTGTAACGATTCACATATCGATAATGAGGAAGTAGTGTGACTGCTGTCTGGTAGCCTCGTGTACTCGGCACGGTTGCTTCACGGTCAGGAACTCTCCAGAAAGTTTTCCAGTATATTGATTGAAAAAAATCGTCACGTGAGAGAACCTGCGTAGTTCAAACCAGTGATGTTCGAGGGTCACTGTATTTTGCCTTCTATGTACTGATAAAGTCACCGAAGACTAGAATTGGCCCTTAAAGACGTAATTTAATGCTGTGAAAGTCTGTCAAGGACTTCTAACCCTGTCTGATACTGCATGCCGTTTTGGTGTCAGAAAATTTAAACTGCCTCTCTTACTGTTATTTCTTTAACTACGGAGTTTATTGGTTTTTACCTTTGGTCTTGATTTAACTTCTCAAAAGGATTCTAATTTTTTTGCTGTGAAAATTTTAGGTCCGAATAAATACTGGAAAAAATACCACTTTAAAATTCAGTGAAAAGAAAGAAGAAGCCAAACGGAAGCGGAAGAGCAGTGGCGGCGGGGGACACTGGGCCCAGGAGCTGCCCACGATCCGGACGCCTGCCGACGTTTACAGGTAGGCCGGCCCCACCCGCCCTTGAGCCCGACCCCGAACCCGAACCCGTACAGGAGAAGTGTCCCACTCAGAGGCTGCCCTCAGCAGTGACTGGCCCGGTGGTGGCCTGCCGCGTTTACAGGCTCCCGCGGCTTCCCGTCCAGAGCAGGCTGCGTGCCGCGCGCGTGCTTTCTCCCGGCTGTGCTTGTCCACTGGGGCTTTTAAAACATTCCCCATCGATCTAGTCAAAAAATGTCAGAAATGGAGGTGTGTGTTTCTGGTGGGCGGGGGCGGCACCTTCTCACTCCAGCTGTGACAGGCTGGGCGGGTTCACGAGTGGAAGTGAAATACGCAGCCTGCGCTTTGGCTGTGCTGCTAGCCGAGGAAGCGTCACTCGAAGATGCCGCCGTTCTCATGACCCGTGTTTGTGACGTAGTGAATTGAAATTCGCTGTCTTCCAAGTAGGTCTAAGCTGTGGGGAGTGTTTGGACAAATCAAGCTGTCGTCACCCAGAGCATGTTTATGAATAAAGTGCTCCATTTTATTAGGCCAACAAATTGTGTTTTAAAAATAATATAAAATATAGCATGTCAGGCTACAAAATTATTTTGAATGTGAAAATGCCGACAGAACATTTCAGATTAATTTCTAGAAGAGATTTTAAAAATTATTATAAACGTCCCCTCCGTATAAGAGCTCCCTAACATGAGTGTGTGCTTCGCGGGTGTCGCAGAGTCTTTGTGGACGTCGTGAACGGGGAGTACATCCCTCGGAAGTCGATCCTGAAGTCTCGCAGCAGAGAGGACAGTGTCTGCAGTGACACCAGTGAGAGCAGTGCCGCTGACTTCGATGACAGACGTGGGCTTTCAAGGAGCATTAGCTGTGACGAGGCCACTTGTAGTGACACCAGTGAGAGCATTTTGGAAGAGGAACAGCACGAAAACCATCAAAAGAAGCTACCACCCGTAACAGGGTCGCCTGAGGTGCGCGTGCGCCTTTGCCTCTCCCCTTCCTGCAGTGTCTCGGACAAACATTTGTGCGCCGAAAGGCGTAGTAGCTTATTTCAGAGGGGCCTGTCGTTCACTCTCCCTGCTTTACCCAGTTATTTTTGGAGTTGCAAAGGTATTTATTTTTAAAAGTGCAGCTGCTGTACCTCTCAGGTATGGTCTATTAACCATTAATTTTATTGTCTTTAAATGATTTTATTTTATATATTTTATTTATCGAAGTTAAACAACTGGGTAATGGCATTGTTTATCTCGTAGCTGTTCCTTATACACATATTTATTCTCAAAAGTTACAGGACCTAATTCCAGGCTCGTACTTTTTTGATAATAATTTTTAAAGACTAAGTGATACATTCTCTTGACTGATTTTGTACGCTTGGTGTACACAGGTAAGCAAAATATGCGTGAAAGTTTACATATCATATTTTAGTTAGAAGATGAAAGGGGGAGGCTCCAAATATTAGAAATCTTTTAAAATATCTTTAAAAAAATCATAACAGTTCTTTGGTTTTTATAGATCTTTATGTGAAAAGCTATGGAAAGGTATATCTTTGGTTCTAGTTCCAGCATTTTGTCCACATTACTTTTGTTCCAATGGAACATGCAGTTGACCAAATAAATCTAACAAACATCCACTTGAAATTAAAGAATGATTTTTGTGGAACCTTTGATTTCTGTCCTTGAATTAATTGTATTAAATTTTGAGACCAACGTTTATTTGCACGAGTATCAGCACTTTAATTTTTCATTTCCACTCACCTCAAATAAAATTCAGCCAAGATGCAATGAAATACTCAAATAATTGCATAAGTGGACACCACCTAAGAGACGTCACTACTGCTGGAACTCAGCTGTAGGCTGGCAGGCAGCCTGGCCGCCTCAGGATACCTCATGTCCCGGCTGGTGTATGGCGCCCTAGTAGCAATTTTTATTTTGTTACTTTATTTTTTACAGCCTCGGCTGGACCTAAATGTATGAAAGTTGAGGACCTTTTATTTACCCGTTTTTCGTTTTAATTCTGGATGAAACGTGTATTTTCCATTTTGTTTTCTTGTGTGTATGCTATAAAAACTGACATATTTGGTGGTGTAATTAAGATATATTTTAGTGGTCTCTGATTTCTCTGAACAGTTTGTATTTTGATGTTATAGTTTTGTCTTTTTATCCCAAAGTCTTACGAATTTACTTTTAATGAAAACAAATGTATAATTGACAAATACAGGATAAAGATTTGGCGGGCATCTGATTTGCATTTCATTACCATAATCTGACTTTTGTGTTCTAGGCTTTCTTTGGAACCGTAATAGAAAAAGAACTTTTGTCGCCCTCCTTCCCACCTCACCCAGCCGTGGCTCACCCTGTGCTCTCCACCATCCCGGAACGAAAAGAGGTCCCGTCAGGAGTGTCGGGAGTATCGGAGGACGCTGCAAAGAGGGTTTCAAAGTTCAAAGCTGCCAGATTGCAGCAGAAAAACTAGCCCTGCCTAGGAGATGGGAGTTTACGTCCTCAAACCTAGTTCTGCATTCGTTTAGAATACATAGAGCAACAAAAGTTCCGTGCCGTTGGAAATAAGGCATCCTGAGTTAATGGGGCAAGAGGTTCTCTCACTCTTATCACAAGAAAAAGGAAAGTAAACGTTTGAAGACTTTCGTAATCATCTTGTTTTGTTAATTCTCTGAATGCTGTCAGTCCTCTTGTCTAAGTTTGCCTTACGATGCAGTGGCGGCTTTTCGAATTATTTTTCAAAGAATACTGTTCATATGCATTGTTTTTGTGTTTCAAACTAAATACAGGCAGTTTTGTACCAGCTGTGATGTTGTGCATACCATATGGACCATTTTAAGAAACTTTTAAAATTTCAAATAGATTCAACAGTTATATTACTTGCTTTAGCATTTTAAAGGCACTTTAAAAAAAAATCTACTTCTCGTAGGTTTTGCAGCTAGGTGGCTATTTAAAAAAACTCTCCCCCTTGACCGTCATTCTGTAATCTCTAAGGCAGAAAGCTACATGTACCGGATGGGAACGTTTCTTTGATAGGAAGGATGGTTATTTTGTAAAACTTTTTTTTTTTCCAAGTAAAATTTTATGAAACTTGGTCTCTAAAAATGTCGTGAACTTTCTGATTTAGTAGTACAGAGATGTCTTTGATTCATGTTTATGCTCCATGCACCACACAGTGGGTCCTTGAATTCTTACAATTCCAGTGTGTGCACTTTTAACTGGCATCATGTTTTCGTGGAGAGGAAAGGTTGTCTAGATGCTAAAAAAGAAAAAGAAAAGATTTTTAAAGTAAGAAATTTTATGTTTTAATTGTCTCAACATTTTCATTCTCTAAGGCTACTTTCCTTGTAGTAAATAATTGAAATAACATATTTACTTTTAGCAAGACTCCCTAAAATACAGAAATTTATTCTAACATGGAAAATTACACTGCAAGTGTTAATCATTAGCTTGATGCATGCTAAAATGTAGCTTTTAAAAAGCATTCTGCATTAGTACTAAAATAAGCCATCAATGCCAGTCCACCCTCTATTCATGGCTAAATATTTAAAGGTTATTTATAGCTTCTTTAATGAATTCTTGCTTAAACAAAGTGAAATTATGTCCTAGAAAAGTAGAAGCTATTTGTAACTAGAACAGCACAACTGTAAAAGTATTATGAATATGTATTTTAATAATAAGGGAATGGGCCTGAATCCCCACAAATTAATGGGTAATTCAGAACAGAGGATTGATTTTGAAAGATCGCCCAAAAATGTGGGAGATTTGTTCTTTAGTAAGTTTTGATCAACTGTGCAAACATTTTTAGTTAAAAACTGTTTGTCTCTCAGCGCCCCCTCCTCCATTCCCCACAAAAAAAACCAAACCAAACCGACTAGAGTCACGTGCACACGAGGCGCTCCCAATTCCACGGCTGCTCACGCGCGCCCGCCCGTGTGTCGCCCCCCGCACGCACACGCCGCAGAGTGCGTGGCGCTCACACGCCTGTGATTTCAAGAACACTGGCGGGTAACTCTCCGTGTTCACGAGCGTCATCTCGAGCCTGCTGTCGCGCCTGTCATCTGTCACTTCTTGCAAATAGATGCTCCCTCATAGGACGAGGCGGTGGTGGGAGCAAAGAAAAGGCGTGTGACGGAGACGCTTCTGTGTTCTGCCGGAGGCCGGATGACGGCGCGGCCCCGGTGCGTAGCCACCGTCTAGTGACAGGTGCACTCTGCAACTTGTCTTAGCTTCAGTCTTCATGTTAAATTCAGATTTCAGTGGCGTAAGCTGAAGCTGCTGTTAAGTGTTCTCTTTCAAACCACTGCCGAGCAGAACAGCAGATGGAAAGAACCCTTTATTCTGAACTAATTTTAGACCAACAGAAACGGCGCAGAAGTGCAGAGCTCCCAGACACCTGCCCCTCCCCACTTCCCTAACGTCGCAGTGTCCCGTGTGACCGTGACATGTTTGTAAACGCTGGGCTGACCCCACCGCACGTCTTACGTGGATTCACCAGCCTTCTCGCTCGGTGTTCTTTCCTGTTACACGGCACTGTGGCAGGACGCCGCCTTGCCTCTGACAGCTCCTCCATTTTTCCTGGTCTTTCGTAACTTTGTCATTTTTCGAGCGTCCCGGGCAGGTGTTTTGCAGGATCCTCCTCAGCTCCGGTGTGTCGGAGGTAGTCACGTGGTTAGAATGAGGCGTTGCTTTTTTGGCAAGAATAGCACAGAAATGTGTCATCGAGAGGTTCATGGCAGAGTTGCATCCTGGCGTGTCCTTTAAGAGGGCCACGGTTTCCCTGTGCTCACCTGCCCCCCGGCCCGGGGCACCGCCTGCCAGCTGTCTCCGTTACCAGGCTGCTGTCTTTTCCTTCGTGCTTAGTAAGTGTCTCGGAAGAGGTGCTTTGAGATTGGGCAGATACTCTTTTCCTCCTCAAATTTGAGCCCACTGATTTTTGCACTGAGGGGGGTCTTGTCTGTAGCAGTTGGTGCTGTGGTGCTTGCCGAATGCTGATCCTCTGTTCTGCCTTGTTCTCCTACGTTTCTTTCGTGTATTGGAAAGCTGTGCCAGCCTCCCGCCCTCACTAATGCATTCGGTTGTTCAGATCAGAACGGGCTAGGATACTTATTTTGTTCTGTGGGTCACAATGGAGTATCCTCATTTCGTCAGCTCGGATCGTTCTGCCTTTGACGGCGAGGACCCGCGTCAAGCTGGCCCCTGAGTTCTTTCAGCCTTTTCCGATGCCACAAAATGCTTCAGGCTTCTCTCTTTCCGCCCTGGCCTCGGAATCATCCGTTTCTCCAAGAAGCCTTTATTCCTTTCATCGGAGAATGGTGCTTAAAATTCAGCATCTTCTCCCGTGGGCGCGTGCCTTGCCATTGAGACGTCATTGCTTCTGGGTCCTTCCAGAGGACAGGGCCAGGAAATGAGGCGCGCCGGCCGGTGCGTGTGTCCGTGCTCACGTCCTGGTCTGCTGTGCACGCGATTGAAAGACGCGCATTCACACCGATACTCTGGATCCTGACCTAACGCCGCAGGGTTTATTTCAGTTTTTCTTTATTTGTGACTTTTCACCAGCAGCGAAACCTGGTCTTTATCATCTACAATGTATTTACTTTGAAAACAATCTAGTAGACACGTAAAAGTCCAGCGTGTTAACCCTGACCGCCGGAGAAGCACGTTTATCAACGAGACTGCGCTGTTTGCCTTCGCCCTGCGTGCGGGGAGGCCGCTGTCCGCCAGGGGGGTCCCCTTCGTCTGATCGGTGCTCGTTCGTAACAGTGAGTTTCACTCGTTACTGTCTGTGTCCCCTCTGCGGTTCGCTCCACATCCTGGTTTGGTTTTCATGGTTAATTTTGGGAGAAATGGGGAGCAGTGTGGTTCTAAGCATCACAGCTGTGTAAAGAGAGACACAGCGTCACCACGGCCACCCGCTCCGTTCCCATCTCTGTCGCCGTGACAGCCTCTGTTTCTTGTTCTTCGTGGCCTCGCTGGTTTTGAAGGCCGTCGGCAGGTAGTCCTGTGGGGGGCCTTCGCTTTGGGTTTGCCCACTGTTTTCTGTGTTTAGTCTGAGTCACGTGTCTGGGGCTGGCGTCACAGCGGCGAGGTGTCACACCACACCGAGACGTTGCTCTCGATTCCTTCACTAAGTTGTGGGGCGGCTTCCCCTGAAACCAGTCTTACTTTGCTCAGATTCCTTCTCGTGCTGGGGTTCTAAAACTGTCTTGAGAGAGAAGGCCGGGGTGGTCAGAGAGTGCCCTCGGTCATTTCCTTTTGCTCAGGGTCCTCAGTCTCGTACTGCTGTCCTAGTGTCCGGAAACCCTGTGCCACGTGTCTGTGCAGGTCCCCAGCCGTCCGTCCGTCCGTCCGTGGTCGGCGGGCCAGCGCTGTCCCAATCCGCCCCTTCCAGACTGGCATCACGCATCCTTGGCGGGGCCCTTTTACGTTCGGTGCCTCGATGGGCTGTTGTGGGTGACTTTGTGCTGTGCGGCCCCTCACAGCTCCCCGCGTGAGGCCCGCCCCTCCGCACTCCCGGGGGCCCCACCGGGACGTGGGCAGGAGCGAGCAAGCTCCGTTGCCGCTGTCTTTTGATAGCGGGGCGTCTTCCTCGAGCCTGCCGTCATTTCGCGGTGGCCGTGGCCCTTCATGGACCCCGTCTCACGGCCGGCTGAGCCCGGGCCTGGCCTCGCTCCTGGACTTTCAGACCGAACCCTGTCTGTAGCTGCCAGGACGGCAGTGACCTCACGCTAAGGGTTTAGCTCTTTTGTTCCTTTTTTAGCCTCCGATGGTTTCTGTTACTTTCTTGCAGTTGAGGTTCTGGATCTTAAAGCTGTTTGTCACTTGATCTACACAGACTTTCTAGCAGGAAGGCTGGCAGCAGCTCGTCTGCGGTGTTCTCGGTCACCTCTGTGCGAAGCGCTGTGCTGAGCCCTAGGTGGAGGTGACATGTTGCCTCAGTGACTTACCTTGGGAAGGCCACTCCGGTGTCTGGGTCAGAACACCACTGGAAGTGCTTTAGGACGTGTGCAGCGAGGGCTCAAACTTGGCGTTGCATGTCCTCTGAGGTACGAGAATCGGCAACGGCGTCATGTCCACGGGTCGTGTCGGGAGGCCGGGGACCAGCAGGTTTTCTGGGGGGACAGGTCCGGGTGTTCTCGCTGGGCACAGCTGATGGGAGTAGGGGCTCCTCGGGGCCCTTATGCTCTGTTCAGGTTTCGAGAACCCCAAGTCTGTTCAGGACGATGTGTGCTTTTGCAGACTAGAAATATCTTCTTGGGATCTAAGGGTTTTATTGTGGTTTTTTTTTTTGCCAATGCATATTTGGGGTCTTGGGAGCTAAATTGAAGGTCAGAGCAGGGCGCAGGGACCCGGCAAGTGGTCAGCGTGGTGAAAATTGGAGCGGAAGCAGAACTACTTTAGAGCCAGCTTTGGTTGCTAAGACGCAAAGCCGCGGGCAGGCCGGGCCCACCTGCCGTCGCAGAGGCTGCAGGCGTGAGTTTAATTTTCTGCAGTCACTGGATGTCCCTGGGTGAGCACTTGTTAGGGCTGAGGTGCACGCAAGTGATAGCACCAAGACCCTCTTCAGAAAAGTGAGGTTTGCGGAGGTCATCGGAGTGTAAAAGTGTGGAAATGCGGGGCCACTCGTGACCTCTGCGGGCTGTCCACGGGGCCTGGCCCCACGCTCTGTGTTTTTCACACTTAAGACTTGTATGTGTCACGTGTGTGCTTGTCGTGTATTCCAAATTTGGTCTCTGGCGGTCCTTTACGACGGGGCTAACTCTTGAAAGCTATGTCAGTATTTTAACTACATAAAAATTTTTGAAGAATTAGGAAAATTTTTTGGAAATGTGTTGATTTCTGCAAAGCAGGGAGATGAGTCATCGATAACGGTATCTAGCACTGCACCGATTAAAGGCAAGAAAGCAAATATAAACGTCTTAATTTCCAAAATGTTTTCGGAAAATTACCTACGTTACAATGGAAATCAGGTAGTTAGGGCCTTCGTGACATTCTTCAGGGGGACCTGGGAGCCCCAGGGTCCCTGAAGGACTTGAGGGCTCCGAGGGCCACGTGGACTGCTCCCTGGACAGGCTACGTGTCCCACCGCTCCGGCCCTTCACACCCTCCGCCTTGGTGACATTGAATAGCTTCAGCAACCTTTGGGGCTACTTGTCCTTTTTGTTACTCTCGACTGGGAAGAACGTTGTCAACGTTGAAACATTCTGACCATAAAGAACCAGGGAGCTATATGGCCTGAGCGCCTGGTGGCCGTGGAGCAGGGCCAGCCTCTTCGTGGGGACAGCCATTGTACCCTGCGGGGCCAGGAGCCAGTTCGGCCACCAGTGCTGGACTCGTTGCCCGTGTGGCATTCTCTTGCTTTGGAAATGGAAAATACCAGGTCTCCGTGTGCCAGGTGTGGCCAGGGCAGCTGCTTTTGGTGTTCATTTTAGCCAAGTAAAGACTTAGGGAGGAGGAGGGACTGAGACTTAAGAGACCCGACGTGCGTGTTCGGTGTGCGGCGTTTTGTTTACAGATCGCTGCATTCTGACCTGCGTGAACCCCATGGTATGTGAGTTTTGCCAACTCCTGCTGTGTCTCTTAAGTCGGATCCAGTGAATCACCGCGAGCCTTCGAGGTTCCAGGCAGACTCGTCTTCCGGGAGACGTGCTTTAACGCTGCGCCGCGGGTCGGACAGCCGGAGACGAACGGACCGACTCCGCTAATCATGCCGTTGAATTGATCAAAACCACCAGATGGGGTTTTATTTATAGCAGTTCTGCCCAGTATCAACTTCTGGACCTTTAAATAGCTCGGGGGTCGTGCGTGGGGGTCACCGAGATGTGCGCCGTGACTCAGCGTCTCCGAGGCTTACTAGGTACCTGTTTGGGGGTCTCGTTCACGTCGCTGTCTGGAATGGCGTTTCACTGAGATGACCAGCTCCCGTCCGATTGCTCAGCCCCCGCCGCCCACGCGAGCGTGGGGCGCCTGCCATTGTGCTCCATCGATCTGCAGCAGTTTGCTCGAGCTGCGTTCAGAAGCTGGTGGAGGAAGGTGGGGAAGGGTCCTCTCAGCGCCGCCTTTGCCGGGGGGTGCCCCCTGCCAAACCCCTCCGTTTGCGTGTAGCTCATTTTGCACGCCAGTAGGTAGCACTGGTGAGCAGAGGTGCCGACGGAAGGCTGCCAGTCCGTGGTTATAAATTATTATTCATTTCTGATATAGGTGGGGTGTGCAGTCAGTTACAGTAATAATTACCAGGATAGAGGGTTTCCTAGGCAACCAGTTTCCCCCCTCATTCATGCTGTTGCTGAGAGAGTGCCTGTAAAGCATGACATGGCTGTGTCTGAGGTTTGTGGCCCCCCTGCCGCTCAGGGTCGAGGTTAGTTACAGCGTCATGAGGTGGCCTGGAGCATAGAGGGTTCCGGGGAGCTGTGGGGCACACCAGCCAGGCCCCTCCTCCGCTGGTCCCCACCCGGGGAGCGGGGCTCGACGAGCAAGCCTCACATCCTGCCGGCTAACGGCGGGTACGATCCTGTAAGTCGTAGAATGTTCTCTATTCGATTTATTTTGGAAATAATGGGTCGTGTCATTTTAAAGTTTTGTTACTTAATACAAATGTGCAGAGATAGACCTGAAACCAGACCTCGCCTTGGGACCAGAGTCAGATAAGCCGGGGGGCCTGTCGCAGCTGGTCATGGACGCGCGCGTGTCTGTCCAGTTTTATGAAAATGGTTCGTAAGGAGGAAGGCAAGCGCTCCTCCTGTGGGAGCGGGCTCCGTCCTTCATGTGGCGAGGGAGTAATGCAACCGCCTCTCCCGTCGCGAACGCGTCCATGAATCACGCCCTACGTTTTGGGGCTCTCAAATCTTTCATTTTAATGAACTTGCATCAAGTGCTTTGCAGTGATAAAAAGTCGCATTTGTTTGTGTCTGCTGTGAAAAAAGGTCGGGAATTCACGTCTCAGACTTACACGGCGATGTGAGATGTTTATCCATTTACGAGAAGTTCACAGCCCAGACGCGACACACCCAGATCTCGCGCCCTGTTCAGTGGTTACAGACGCGCTGCGGACCTCACCTCGGACCTGTGGATTTATTTCCCCGTGTTCTCAGGGCGACGCCAGCCGCCTCCCACTGGGCAGGCCCGGGGTGGGGGTGAGAAGGGGAACAACACCGGAGCCACCTGTGACCATGACTTTGTTGTCTGTGGGCCCTGGCCAGGGCCCCGGGTCTCTGGAGCTTGTTCCCCTTGGTGCAGGCTCCTGCTTCCTGGGAGGGAAGGTGAAGGGTCTGGCCCTTGGCCCCAGCGCAGCCCTCCCTGCTGTCGGCCATCCGCCTCTGGCGACCGGCATGCCACCGGCCATGCCTCCCCTCGGAGGAACTGCCTGCCCAGCCCTAAGCTGTGCAGGCGCTGGCGAACCTCGAGTCCGGCACAGAAGCAGTGAGCACGGGTATGGGCTAGCTCGGTCCCCAAGACGCCACAGCGGACAGCTCGGTGCCCTTAGCCTCCCCCGTGCGTTGGCAGAAACTGCCCGCAGCACCCGCCCAGCTCTGTCCCGCTCCAGATCATGGCCCTCCCCTGGCCAGGACAGCATGTAGGCCGTCAGGTCCCCGAAGTTCCCCATTTTCCCCTTAAGGGGCCCAGAGCACAGATTCTTGAAAGCGCCTCAAAGGTACTAAGAGTGAGTTTCTGTCACCGCGTTGGATGTGGGCTCGCGGAGTGACCCACAAAGTCAGGGCCGGACTCTCCTCGATATTATACACATCGTAAAATGTAATTGGCTATACGAACCCGTCGGGATGGGTTCATCTGAAGTTTAGGTTTACTTAAAATAGTTTAATAATCTCGTAAAAATATTTATCAGCCCCGACTATGAGGCTCGCACCTGCTGGCCCAGGGTGATGAAGGAATTCCGTTTTCCTCTGAACGGAAGGCGGTGTGTCCCCTGGACGTGGTGGCTGTTGGATGCCAGCGAGGACCTGGCCCCGTTTAGCTAAGGACGTCATTTTTTATTTCACGTCGCACACCTCTGTGCGGTGTAAATCGTCCAGGCTGCTGTGCTTGGCCAAACGCATGCCACAGAGCAGGTAACGAACTGGTAGCGTGTCACACGGTTAATCGAAGCCATGCAGCAAAGTCGCTACGTAGAGACAGCTGCCCTGCAGGAGGGAGTCGGAGAGTGGGCGACGGCCGCTGAGGCCATCCGAACCCTGCATTCACAGCGGTCCCTTTTGATGGCATCTTTTTAGGCACCTCCGGACCCCAGAGAAGGAAGGATGCCCTCACCCCACAAAGAGGCCGGTCTCCTGTTTAGAATAACCATAAAACGGGAAAAGTTGGGCAGCTCCTCAATTATAAGCTTGTTCTTTTTTAAGTAATTGAACTGTTTCAGGGAACATTGTTAAAATATTAAGGTTAAAGCATTCTTTCTCTCTCTCTTTTTTTTTTTTTGGTCTAAAGATTAGTCTGCAGCCTAGACAAAGGAAATATTTAAACTGTTAAATTTGAACAAAGATACAGTCTGCATATGACTTCTCTGAAGCCCTATAAAAATTCTTTAAAATTGCCTATTCACTCAAATTTACTGAGTGTAGCAAAAATGTCAAAGGCATAAAGTCAGAGAAGATTGAATAAAATAATGCAGAAAGACAGATTAGTCATGCACAGACCCACACAGCCTTTGAGAGCACACAATACCAGTTTTTATTACCGCTCTGTCTTTACAAAGACTACGTTCAATACACAGAAGATGATACATGGTCAGCCATGTCATCTGCCTTTGATTTCAGGACTCATTTATCTGGGCCCTTTTCACAATGACATTGATGAGAGATCTCAGTGTTTTCAGAGTATTGTCTTATTTATCATATATAATGGCTGGTGAAAAAAAACAGGAATTATGTCACCGATAGCACATAAAAGAGTTGCATAGAAGATTCTGTGACAAAGTTTGGTACGGCGGAGAACAAGGAGGCTCGTGTCAGGGTTTTCCTCGGCTTTCTGTCCCCTGCCGCGTCTTCCCCATTCTGAGCCCCAAAGATCTGCAGCTGACTGTGAGAAACACCGAGGAAATGTTCCGTTAGGCCAAATAAAACTCCTTAGCAGTTACATTTTGTTTAAGCATAGGTCGCACTTTAATTACTTGAGAGTTGCCGGCCATCACTGACGCATGTGCAAAGGGAAGGGGGACTGTTTGTCAGGCACAGTTTTGGATCTTGCAGATTTAACAAAGAGTGGCCCTTAAGATAGAATGTCTTAGGCTGTCACGGGTGACGAAAACCAGCTAATGCTGAAATGTCAACAGCCCGCCATCGAAGCCGGTGTGTACAGCGTGTGTGGGGCAGAGAGCTGGGCGCTCGGTGCCCAGCGGGCGAGCGGCACAGGCTGGCGGGGCGGGCGCGTCAAGGGTTGCTCAGGAGAAACGTCCCCGTCTACGGTCTCTAAATTTGAAGGAGGCGGTGAGCATGTGTGTCATAGAACGTCGCAGGGAGCCTGGCCGGGGGTGGTGCCGGGCACCCGCCTTGGAGAACGTTCTCAGCCTGTTCTTTGGGGGGATCCTCTTGTCGTGCGCGCAGGGGGACGTCTCTGTCACCTGTGCCTTTGCTGTTGTCGGAGAGAAAGATTTCCAGGAGCTTTGGAGACCTGGCCCGGCCCCTCAGAGGAGCGTGAAAGCTTCTCTCCAGAACCCGCCCTGGGCAGTCATCCCGGCGTGTCCCGTGGGGGCCAGGGAGCCCGGGCTCACGTCCCTGCTCCAGCCCTCCCAGCTGGCTGTCCCCTGGGCGAGATGTCTGACTTCTCTGGGCCGTCTCCTCATTTCCAAGCTCAGGACGGCACGCGCGGAGGGCTGTGGGGAGGCGAGGAGATGCTCCATGTGGATGAGCGGGAGGCGCTGAAGGCAGCGGTTTTTCGTGGGTGAGCACAGGCGTCCTTTGTCCTTCGGAGATGTGTGGTGGTCCTGTCTCCGGGACTGAGTGACTCGGCTGTGGCCACCCTCTCCGTGGACTGGTGGGCTGGAGACCCCGGACCGCCATGTGCACGGAGGCGGAGAACAGATGAGCTCGGGAGGGTCCTGCGTTCAGTCATAGCGCTCTCATGTGGGCATTAGAGGTGGGTGGGGAAGGGGGCTCTGGGTGGCCCGGTGGGCGTGGACGGCCTGCAGCTGCCCGGTGCCACCTCGTCCTGGCTTGTCCAGTGTCAGTAACCCAGGCCGGTGGTGCCGGTCCAGGACCCATCCGAGGGGCGTCACAGTGTTGCTTCTGCCTCGCGGCCCCGAGCGTCCAGGTCCTGGCCTTGCAGGGGTCCCTATGAGACGTTCCAGCGCGGTGCCCTGCGCTGGCCTGTCCTGCCACCGGCACCGGGGGGTGTTGCGGAACATGCACGCCTGGCCCTTCGCTGTGGTCAGGAGGCAGCGCGTGGCCACGAGAGACGGTGACTGGTGGCAGTGGACGGTGTGGTAGGACACGGGGGCCAGGGGCGCGCTGGGAGGGACGCTGTGCTGGCGACTTCTCTGCGCGGGGAGGCGAGCAGTCGTGGAGGGCTGGGGTGGGGGTTCG
>NW_006443130.1:175433-193109 GCF_000325575.1 Pteropus alecto
AGGGGGCATCGGGGCGGGGGCACCAGAGGCCATCCCGGTGGATGGTAAGACCACTGCCCCGCCACGATGCACCAAGGAGGCGGGGAGTAGGAGCCCGGGACGGCTGCTGAGGCCAGAGGGGCGCGTGCCCTGGGGACTGTGACACCAGGTGCGGAGCCCTGGCCCCGCCAGCGCCCTGGGGCTCGCTGGCTTCTCCGAGACGCGAGGGTCGTCCCTCCCGCCTGCGCGTGGCAGCACCGCGTGCGACAGGAGGTTGTGGGAGATTCTACGCCTGACAACACGGAGCTGGCTCGGAGTAAATCACACGAACGTGTAGCTATTAGAATGGCTGGTAGAGACTTTGGAAGTGACGTTCGCTAACGACGTACTCGATGTCCCATGAAAACGGGCGAGTGCCGTGTTTGTGAAGAAGATCGTGTTAGTCGGGGCCCCCAGGGCAGCAGGGCCGATGGGGCGGACGCTTGGTCCCCTCGGGCTGCCATCGCCGCACGTCAGACGCGCTTTCTCGCGGGTCCGGGGAGACGACAGCCAGGTGCAGTGGGCGGGGCTGAGCGTTTGCGGGGGCCCTTCCTGCTGTGCCCTCGCGTGGTGGGCTCAGAGGGGTCCTCTCTCTCCGTCTCTCCCTATCAGGACACCAGTCTCCTTCAGGGGGCTCCACCTCCCAAAGGCCATCTCCGAGCGCCATCCCGTCGGGATCGGGACTCACTATACGAGTTTGGAGGGACACAGACATCCTGTTCACATCTTCAGTCCACAGTTTACTTCTTCGCTAAATATAAACATGTTGGCGCGTTTATTTACTCTTCCACGAGTGTCTACTTATGTCCCTTGCCTGTTTTGCAACGGACTCGCCAATGCTCTTCTTATTGACAGGCGGTTCAATACATTGGTGATTTAATTTTTCTGTCAGTTATGTGTGTCATAAATACTTTACTTTCAAAGGTATTTTTTGATAAACATGAAATTCTTCAACGTAGTCAAACGTATTATCTTTTTCTTTATCGTCACTGACGTTTGTTTGAAGAAATCTTTTCCGATGCCCGAGGACTAAATGATATTCAGATGTGTTTTCTACCGAGAAGTTTAAAGTGGTGTTTTAACGTGTATGTCTTTAACCCGCCTGGACTTGGTTTTCTGACACGGGATGAGGAGAACATGCGATTCCTTCTTTTTCTGATCATTTTTGTGACTAGGCCGATCTTACAGCTCCTTCCCCCTCTGCTGCTCTGACATGACCTTGGTCACACACCAGACACTTGGGGGGTGGCTCCCCTGCCCGGCCCTCTGTGCCCGGCACTGGTGCCACGCCCCCTTAGTCACGGACGTGTAGGAAGTCCTGGCACAGTGGCGGAGTTCTTCCTGTCCCCTCTTCGTCTTCAGAGGTGTCCTGGCTCCTCTCAGCTCCTTAGTCTTCTACGTCACGTGGCAGGTTTCCTTAAAAATCCCTGTTGGGACTTCGGATGGAACACTAGTGAATCAGTGACCGTTTGGGGAGAAGTGACATCCTGTCCGTGGGTACGATGCGTCTGCCTGTTGGTAAAGACTCTCCGAGAGGCCCTCATCAAGCCCATGCGTCCTCCTGGGGAGCTCACGCGCAATCTGCTACATTCCCTCCCTCGTACGCAGTGTCCTCTGTCCATGGCCCTCTGGCCATCTAGCTGTCCGAGCTGGTTCTGTTTATCCCTTTTCCTCCATAGGGAATGTGGCTGAGGCAGCCGAGGGCTGGGCTGTGAGGACGTTTTGGGGTGCTCTGACCATTTGCTCCCACTCGAGCAAGCTGGTGAGGGGGCGGCCCTGGGTGCATCTGCAGGGAGAGCACCCTCTTCTCTGCTGATAGTCGTGGGTGCCCTGGGCGACCTGGGAGGGGCACCCGGCGGGAGGGGCCCCATGGGGCTCCACAATCCAGGCTGGAGCCCCGGCCTGCAGCCTTTTAAGTCAAAAAAGGACTTCACCTCTTGGTCTTTTATCAGCAAAGGCGAAGGTCACTGGAGGGAAGGTCTGCCTGGAGTTTGGAACTGGATGAGGAAATTCTGTCTGCTCACCAGCTGAGAACAGTGAGCCACTCACGAGGTCCGTGCGTTTGCGACAAACGGGCAGCCGTAGGGGCAAAGCCAGGCTGAGGATCAGCACAGGCAAGCCTGGGGCAGGGCCGTGGCTTCATGGGCCTCGAAGTGGTAAGATCCATCTCGAGAGCATAAGTAAGGGGACATCGAGCGGTGTCACCTCTGGGGCTTCGAGGAGCTGGAGCATGTGCTGCGTGTTCCCTGGATGGCAGGGTGCTCATGGAGTGGGGGGTGGTCTCCGAGGTGCTAATGGCAGCCTCTGGGGGGGGCGGTCGCACTACAGCGACCTCGAGGCCCCCAGCTCCGGTCTAGGATGGCCCTAACCCCCGCGACACCCCCTCTAACACGTTTTCGGCCTTGTCGCCGTGTTTCTGTCATACCCCAGTAGGACTCGCCCTGATGGCACCGTGAGGTTTTTAAGTCCCCTGTTCTGGCCTTCCCCATGGCACTTGCAGTGGCTCTGCCGGCCTTACGCATCTAGAGCACAGTGGAATGGTCTTTCCCGAGTTCTCGGGGATCCCTGGAGCAGAGGCCTCTGGGTGGCCCCCAGGGCCCCCAGGAGCCAGAAAGGGCCTGTCCTCAGGATCCGCGTCCACCGAAAAGGCACCTGCACGGGGCCAATAAGTCATGATCCTGAGACGAGATGACAGTCGTCTCCGTGCCCACTGATTAATGAAAACAGGGCTAGTTGGACTGAGTAGATGGTTATAAATGGTGCTGTCAGAGGAAAATAATTATTGTATTAATAAGGAAGCGGTTCCAAAGCAGGCTGGAAAAGGACCGGCAACTTAGTGTCTCCACGGGCTGGTGGGATGGACTTGGTGGGTGGGGGACACCTTAGCTGTCCCTGGCCTCCTTGCCGCGTGTGCCTCGTGGGGGCCGTGCCCGCTCTTGGGCGTGCGCGTGACGGGACCCCGCTGTGCCGCGGCCGGGACTGTCGGCAGACATCCGGGGTACTTCCAGGAAGAGGGGAAAGCGAGCACATCTTATTGTACCTGAAACACTCTCTGATATGTACTAAATATTATGACTGCTCGGGGCCTTGCAATAATTGATTCACCCACACAGCCATTTAGTCTGCGAGCTGTTCGTTTTGCAAATTCCACAATCTTTTAGAAATTCTTTCAGTGCGGAAGATTGCCGCCTGGCCTCCGATTCATTATGGTGATTGAATCCTCTTCAATAGAGAACGGTTTAGAGAGAGCACATGCCCGTGTGTCTCACTCAGAGCGAAGGCACATAGGTTAAAAGCTTGTCTGGGTGGCATAATTCACTGCCGCTATGCCAAACAATCACGTCTTATTGTGACCTTCATAAGATACAAAAAGGCAACAGGATGGAGCTGGCTTTTTTTAAACCCACTCATAGATTTAGCTTCCCAACATCTGAAGCTCGGAGAATTCCTAATTAAATAACCAATTAATAATGTAGAATAGAAAAAGCGATTTTTTTTTTCTGAAATGCAAAATCATAATTAATCAGAGTACAAAAAGCTGCCTGTCTTTATATCAGAAAAATATAGACTAGGTATTTAAGTATTCCACCACACCTGAACCTTGGCCATCCGTCATTGTTATGACTTAAAACATCTCAGACTAAATTAGGTTTTGTTTGTACAGAGCAGTGAAAGTCAGATGGCTTGAATGACAAAATTAGAACATGCTCAAATCACTGAGACAAAACCGCATAAAGAGGGAGAGGCGCAGGGAGAGGCCTGCCAGAACCCGGCAGAAACCTTCCGCTGATTTAAATAAAAACACGCGAAAACGCGTCCTCTCCCATTCACCCGGCCAATTGGTGTGAGTATAAATGTCTGACCCACCGAGACATTCCAGGAAAGAAATTACCCTGCCTCCTTCTTAATTGCCCAAAATAGCCCGCATGGCTCCGGAGAGGTCGCCCCCCATCCCCTGCCGCCCGCGCCGATTACCCCGCGCGCCGCCCGCCCCTCGCACGTCAGTTACCGTCAGAAAGAGGGGCGGGAGCCGCCGCGTGGGCCGCCGCGTGGGCCGCCGCGTCTGGGGTCCTCCCGACCCTCTGCGCTCCGCACCTCTCCGCACGTTTGTATTTTAAAAGAAAACTCGCTTTCATAGTTTGTGCCACCTCCGCGGTTTGCACTATTAGAACCAAGGAGTAAATTTTCCGAGGAAGAAACGCGTAAAGACGCGCTGGTTGGCGGGCGAGGTCCGCAGAATGGAAAAGGCCCCCGTGGGTGCCGCGGCCCAGGGCTCGGGGCCCTCGCTCGCCGGCGGGGATGTGCGGGCCTCTCGTCGCCCTATTTTCTGTACGTGGGAATTATTTTCTTGCTTTTGAGCTTTTGCTTCTGCTGTTCCCTTCTCATGGAAGCAAATGTCTCAGGAGGTGGCCCAGTTGTCACCTCCTTGAGGACGTCTTCCTGACTCACCTGGTTAAAATAATCCTCTCCTGCTTCTGGGCGCCTGTGTTGCTGTCCCATCATCACCTTCTCCCTTGTGTTCCTGGGTGGGCTCTGCCCAGGCCTTCACCTCCTCCACATCCTGGTCCCCTGTGAGCCCCTATGGGGACGGTGTGGTCAGGTGACCAGCGGGACGTGTGCACCCGGCCTCCTGATGACGGCTTCAGAGGGACCCTCGTCCCAGCCCCAGATGCCACCAGCCTGTGCTGGAGACATCAGGTGCTCCAGTCCTGCCCACCGCCACAAATCTCCTTCAATATGTAATTTGCTGTTATCATAGCAATTAATAATTTGGGTGACAATTTTACTGTGAGACTTTGTGTGGTGTTCTCTTACTGACAAAGCTGCGATGAATCAGCATACACGAACGCAATGAAAACGTGAGGAGTCTCTGCTCCTCTGTGGGGCCGTTTGTGGGGCTCCCTGCGAGCACCTGCACCCCTCCCTGAGGACACCTGGGATTAAGGCAGAGGAGCACTCACACAATCACTCCTTCCTGCCTCAGCCCGTCCTTCAAGCCACCAGGAGGTGGCCCAGGGGCCGTGTCCTGGGACACAGAAAGGGCCAGACCCCCAGCTCCGTCCATTTGCTAGAGGGGGCAGACCTGTGGCCGGAGGCCCCTCCCACAGTGGGAAGTGCCCATCACAGCCCTTGACTGACCTACGGTCCAAAGCTGGGCTGTCACCTGGGAACCACCCAGGTCCCTGCTTGCAACGTGCTCAGTGCTCATGGTCGAGCAGGGGTGGAGGGCAGAGCGTACACACACAGAGTGGTCAGGGGGCTAAGGGACCCCCAAGGAGTGCCTGAGAAGGGACAGCAGTAGGTCTGACCTCTCCTTGAGCGAAGGCTTCCTTCAGAAGCAACGCCTGAGCCGTGGGGAGAAGGCAGGGCAGTCGGCCAGGACAGGAGCCAAGTGTCCTGGCCGGCGGAGCAGCCTGGGAGGGAGCCCAGTGCACTCGAGGAGCAGGGCAGGAAGAGGCGCGTGGCGGAGAGCAGGCCTGGAAGTCCCCAGAGAAGAGGCCTGGTGCGGGCTGGTGGGGGCTTTAGGCTCCTGTAAAGGCAGCAGGAACCGTCAGTCATGATGCTGGGTCCTTCCACCCTCCTCATGTCCCCTCCAGGACCTCGTCAGGCCCCCAGTCCCCTCACCAGCCCCACCTGGACCCAGCGCTCAGCTCCCACAACGCCTTGGGCCCTTGGTGGGACTGGCCCCGCACTCCTCAAGGAGTGTCCTTGAGCCAGAGGCCCCTTCCCCAGCCTCCAGGTGGGTGACCCACACTCATCGCCTGGCAGGGAGGACTGGGGGGCCCCCCTGCCCGTCAGGCCCTTCCTGCCCTGGGACCACCTCCTGTCCCCCATCCAAGTCCTGCCCCCCATAGAGGCACAACAGACCACCTCCTCCCGCAAGCCTGGAGCGTGTAGGAGCCAACACTAGGGCACTGGCTTTGAGGAAAGAAAAAGCTTTTACTGCGAGTCCATCGGCCAGGAGACAGGAGGCCGTCCCCCATTCGGCGGGGTTTAACGGTTTCAGCACCGGACCTTCCTGGACAGCGGCCCTCCGCCCCGAGAGGGCTCCCGCTCCCGCTGCCGCTCCCGCTCCCGCTCCCGCTCCCGCTTCCGGTCAGCCCTGCGGCCCTGCGGCCCTGGGGCATCAGGGGCGCACGCTGCGCTGCTTGTGAGCGGGCTCCGCGCTGACAAGCCGTCTCGGACCGGCCGCCGCACACCCCCGACTCCCGGTCCCGCCGCGGGAGAGCGGGCTCCCCTCCCAGTCCTGGCCTCTCGGTGAGATCGGAGGCCCCGGGGGCCCAGGCTTCGGTTCGGCCCGTGGTCAGGAAGGACATGGAGAAAGCACCACACATCCCAGTCCCATCTGGGCCAGCGTGAGGCCCTAGGGCCGGGGAGACGGTCCCTGCCTGCCGAGGGCCACCGGGTCCACCTCGCTGTCCCCTGCTCCCAGTCTTAGTGCCTGGCCTTGCCAAGCTGAGGGCCAGCGGGGGCCCATTCGTGTCCCCAGTGTAGTGAGGGGACAGAGCTGACTGGGCCTGGAGGTCTGAGCGAGGGGAAGCTGGAGGGCACAGCCTGGTGTCCCCCAACTTCAGGGGCCCTCGAGCGCCAGGTGACTGTGGGAGCCCCGCCTCTGTCCCTGGCCAGGCCCCCCTTGCCACCCCCGGCAGCCTCGCCGAGCCACTGTGGGAACCACCTGCACCCCTCCCGGCTCTGTCCCTCACTGTCCAGCTTGGCAGCTTCCATGTCTGAGGGCCGTGTCCCTCCAAGCTGACCCTAAGCTCCTGGGAGCAGGGACCAGGAGATTCCTTCCTGGGAGAGTCGGAGGGGTGGGGGATCTGCAGTCTCATCAGGATGGAGGGGACTCGAAGTG
The DNA here is from genome assembly GCF_000325575.1 of Pteropus alecto. Lineage (NCBI taxonomy): Eukaryota > Metazoa > Chordata > Mammalia > Chiroptera > Pteropodidae > Pteropus > Pteropus alecto. Next base: position 182,305 of record NW_006443130.1, read on the forward strand.
GCATTTGTGGCAAATTGAGAGAGTCAACTGTGCACTGCCAGAGCGGGGTGGTGTTGGAGGTTGTGGGTGGGCTCAGGTCCCACCTACCGCCCCCCACGGCCCCTTGAGCTTGTGTGTCCCCAGCACCGAGGGCCTTGCTGGCCCAGGATGCGGTCACCACGCGCCCTGATGGTGCCAGAGCCAGGCATTCTCTCGAGCCCATGCCAGTCACCCCACACGAGGGGGCTGGCCCTTCCCTGCCCAGCACCTCCGTCAGGGTCAACGGGTCCCTGAACTAGCCAGGGAAGTAGGGTTTCCCACCAAGGACAATGACTGCAGCCGCCCGGGGCTGCCTTGCCCAGCCCCTGCCTGGGTGGCATCTGCCCACGTGGCACCTGCCCAGGGCAGCTGGCTGTGCTCCCGCTGCCCTCCTGACGTCAGCCAAGGGGACGCTGCCTGCTCCGCCACACGTCGCTCCAAAGTGCAGGCACAGGCAGGTGTCCAGCTGCAGGGAGCAGGGAGAGAAATGATTGGGATTCTAAATCGGGTCTCAGCACCGCGGGCCAGACCCCAGAAAGGGACCTTGTCGGCTGAGGGGCTGCTGTTCCAGCAAACGAGGGGATGGCCTAGGCCCCTGGACTTTGGGGCTCCCCTCAGCTCTGGCCTTGGGTGCAGAAAGCCCTGAGATCAAGCCATCCGAAAATTAGGATTCTGTGCCGGCCTGTCAGTCCCCGGAAGCCCGCAGCCTTTCATTAAAGCCCGCCTGACATTTCTGTAATGCTCAGAAATCCCGAGGATGTGCCAAGTGCCTGCTATTTGCCATCACATCCGCCTGGGAGGCCGCGGGCCGCCAAGCCCCTTGTGCTGAAATGCCCCCCTGCCCCCGGAGGCGGGCGGCAGGCTGTGCAGGGCCTGGCAGGGGACAGGGATGGGGACGGTGACGGGGACGGGGACGGGGCTCCCTTTCCCTCGCTTTCCACCTGCACTTCTGAGAGCAGGGAACCGCCTCCGCAACCAGTGAGAGCGGCTGCCGAGCCCTAGGCCTGCGGGAGCCCTTCCTCCGCGCCGGGGCTGTGCGGGCCCCGGGGCTGCCGCGGGGGGAGGCGGGCAGGTGTCATCGATACTGGGCATTGACCCGGTGCCTCCGAGGGAGGGCCTGTCATTTGGCCAGCATGCCAGGCGTCAATGTGCCCGAAAGGTCACTGAGACCACAGAACGTGTGAAATGGAAACGCTCTCCCTCGAGAAGGCTGGGGCGAGCCCGTGGAGTCGGGCGGTGTGGCCGTGTCTCAGCTCTGAAGCTACGCGTCCCGGGGTGGCGGGGGACACCACACTCCTGCGTGGAAGAGTGCGGCTGCCCCGGATAAGCGTCGGTAGCCGGGGTGTGTGGAGGGACGAGGCCTGTGCAGGGGCCGAGGAGGCCAGCCCAGACCGCCTGTGTACCGGCTACTGCCCTATGGACCGAAGAAGGCTCTGGCCATTTTGGGGGGCCCAGATCCTACAGATAGTAGTCAGACTGGCTGTGAGATCTGTCACCGTTCTAGGAGTCTGGCTGCCAGTCACACGAACCCAACTTTTCCTCTTCACCGAAAGGGACTGTACTGATCCCTGTCACCGGCTACCTTCAGGCGTGGCTGGATCAAGGCTCTTCACCAGTGAGGTTCAGATTCTGCTTCTCCCGCACGCTCCCATCTGTACTGTCCTCCGCGTTGGCGTCGTTCTCACCAGCAGCAGCTCCTGTCACCAGGGACGATGGCTCCCATTAAAGTCACATGCGCCCTTCCCTGACCCAATCCCTGGCCAGGGCGATGTGCTGCTCTCATTGGTTAATGCTGGGTCATGTGACCTCCCCCACTGCAGAGCGTGAGCTGCTACCTGAGCGGGGAACGGTGTGGGGCTGCAGGCCGGGGCGAGGGCTTCCCCAGGGCAGGTCACAGGTGGTCATGGCCTCGAGTTTCCACGCTGGTCCCAGGAGCTCCGCTCTTTCTCGGATCCTCCAGCCTCCGGCGATCAACCCCAATGAAGCCTCAATCGTCACCCACCCTCTTGAGCCGCGCTGAGCCCGGGGAATCTAAACGAAGGAGCAGGTAATGCCGGCCAAGGGGCATGAGTCAGTGACCGCGGGACGGGGAGAAAGCCAAGAGGGAGTCGTGGGCCTGGGCTAGCTGACATCTGCAGTGGTCAGGGCAGGCTTCCTGGAGGAGGTAAGAACGAGGGACCCAGCCGAGCCCTGAGCTTGGCAGGGGATTCCACTTTTAACCTTCCCAAACATTGCCTCTTGCACAGGTTGGAAAGTGGCTGAGCTCAGATTTCCACCTGGAGCCCAGGTGCAGCCACATGGCTGGCATGAAGGCTCAGAGGGAAGCAGCTCAGAGGCTCTGGGGTGTGGGGTTAGGCAGCAGCCAGCCGTCCCTCCAAGGGCGGGCGGGGGTGGGTGTCTATGGGGAGTGCCGCCGATGGCTGGAGCCGCGTGCGCCCACCCTGCACGGCCCCCTCCCCGAGCCTCACCGTTTCACTCTCTGCAGGACGAGCCACGAGGGGTGCTTTACGTCGTCCGCTTCACGCGGGCAGCCTGCTGCTTGGAGAAGCACGCGGTCGGTCTCGCCTCCTGTCTCTGCTCAGAGACCTCAGGTGACCTCAGGACATCCGCCTCCTGCCAGTCCCTGGGAGAAGAGAAGCTCCCAGGGGCGTGGGGGTTAGTGTCTCCCAGTGTGGTGGGTGGTGGTGGGTAGGATACGGAAGTGATAGGGGACAGGGGCGACGGTCCTCACCGGGTCGGACCTCAGGGGGAGGAAGGCCATTGAGGCAGGGCCTGACCAGCTGGACCTGGAAGGCGAGGTGAAGCTACGGACTTCATGCTGTAGCTCGTAGAGCAAGGACGTGAAAGATAAAGCAAAGCTCTAGAACAGGAGTCTGGCCGAGTTCACCGACGCCCCACCCCTCCATTCATCCATCAGCGCGTCCGCCCACTCATCTCCCCAACCATCCCCCCGCCCTCCCGCATTCATCTTTCTGCCTTTTTATCCATCTCTTCATTCATTCATCTATCCACCTACCAACTCGACCATTCATCCCTCCATGCATTCATCTAAGCATCCATCCATCCATCACCCGTCTGTCGTCCGTCCATCCGTCCATCCATCCATCCATCCATCCATCCATCATCCGTCCGTCCATCCATCCATCCATCCATCCATCCATCCACTCATCCCTCCAAGGGGCGGCCTGCTCTGGGAGGAGGGGGGGAGGATCACCCCTGCAGGTTTCAGGGGGCGCACAGAGCACAGCCCAGGGCAGTGCCCTCCGTCTGCCCCTGGGGGGTTGGGGGCTTGCCTCTCTGAGAGGGGCTGGTGGTCCTGGGCTGCCCCCGTGGCTGTGCCTGCAGCTTGTGCGCAGAGGGGCTTTGGCATGTGTTCAGCTCTGAGGAGAGAGAGCTCGTCCGTGCGTCTGTCCTGCCGAGGAGCCCCCGACTGCTCCAGCAGCTTAGCCTGGGCCACCTGAGCTGGACTGCCACCCACCCCTCAGCCCCCTGGGAGCACAGGCGTGCAAGGCCACCCAGCAGGGGTGGGACAAGTCTCCTGCTGGCCGGCACTCCTACCACGGGTCAGGCAGGGAGGGCCGAGGCTCACTACCTGCTTCGGCTCAGCAGCTTGAGTGTCCCACGGTGTGTGTGTGTGTGTAGGGAGGGTGACCAGTACAGAGGACGGATGGCTGGGAGGAGGGCCCAGGTGGCCTCAGGCTCCTGCTTTTTCCCAGCCTTAGGAGGGATTTCGGGCGATGGGGACAGGCCCAGCACCCTGCTCCCATGAGGGAGGGGCCCACACTGTCCCCCCCGCCACCCCAGCCCGCCCTCCAGAGCTGCAGGAAAAGCCAGCTCTGGCTCTTGTTTATTTTTGGAGAGTGTTCACTGGTTGGGCAAGGAAGTGAGCCTTGTTAAAAGGGATTTAACTGTAGGTCATTGTGAGTTTGAAGGGCTTAGGAGGAGAGAGAGAGAAGGGCCTTTCCCCTCCATCTGCCCCAGAGCCGGCCCTCAGCACAGCCCAGCTGGAGGGGCCTGTACCAGGAGCAGGGGGTTCTCAGCCAGGGAGGAAGGCCTCCCCAAGCCGGGGTGGAGCGGAGGGCTTGCTGGCCTCTTCGTTAGCCCTGGAGGGAGGGCTGGCCCTGGGCCCCCGGGAGGGAGCCTGTAGACAGTGCGGGTCGGGTCGGGGTGCACTCGAGACCTGCTCCCTGTACCCAGCTAACCAGAGGACGCCCAGTGCTGGGGGGCCTGAGTAGGCAGGCCCCCGTGAGCGGGGCTGGGCCGCCCCTTTGGGTGTCAGGACACCTCTGGTCTGTGCTCCGAGCAGAGTCTCTGAGGGGGACGGGGTGAGCGTCCCATGGCCTCGGTCCGCGCCCTCTGTGGCCCCTGGGCCTCTGTCCACCAGCCCTGGGCCCCCTGGGGTGCTGGGACCCCCTGGCTGAGGGAGGAGGGGTGCCTTCAGGGTGGCCCGCCCCGGGGAGGCGAGCCTCTGCCACCCACGTTGTCACTCGTGGTGCCCAATTCCAGGCCACAGTCCCCAGAGACTCTTTGGGGTGGGGAGTCGTGGAGCCGACCCCGCCATGACCTCTGTGGAAAGTTTCGTTGTTGTGGGAAACAGCCAGCGTGGTGAGGAGGGTCCCTCACCTGCCACCAGGTACGACAGGGACGACTGAGCGGAGCCCGTGCCGCGCAGGGGACGGTTCTGCCTGCCGGGTGTGACCTCCGAGCCGCGCCAGCCGGGGAGCTGGCCTGCCTGTCTCCCAGGCCTGCGGGGGGCTTTCCGGGTCCCTGTGGGTTAACAGTTATTAACCCCTTGTTGTCCACATTCCAGTGCCGGCTGCTAGAGGGAAGGCAGGGGACCTCGTGCCCCCAATTTGGCACCGCGGCAGGCAGGGCATATGGACGGCGGCCACTGCGCGGAGCCCACGCCAGGCCCTGGCTCCCGGCCCAGCGTGAGCGAGTGAGCTCGCTGCCCCTCTCTGCCCTGGAAAGGCCCTGGCAGCGCCGCCCCGCACCCTCCCGGCCCCCCGCAGAGGGGCACCGACGTGTCCTCGCTGGCGACTGAGCGGGCCAGATGGTGGGTAATTCCAGGCCGCAAAGTCCTCTGACCTTTGAACAGTTGCCTCGGAATTTCAGTAATGAAAGGGCCTCTTTTGAATACGTACAAATGAGACGTTATATTTCCATACATTTATTTCCAGCCTCATCTGCGAATCTAATATTGACCCGCAGTTATCTGTGATGGGGAAGTTATTAATTCTGGCAGATATAAGGGAGAAGCTAATATTCGCCTTTTACAAACACCTAATATTAATCTCGGCACTGTAAACCGGGGCTGCACGCCAGCATGGGGGAGCTGACACCAGCCCGGGATCTGATAATGAAAAGCGGGGAGGTTTCATTTCAGGGGACGGATAAGAGTGTTAGCCCGCTGCGAGGTGAGCTGCACGGGGGGCCCGGGCCGGACCCCAGGGGCCGGAGCAGAGGCCTGGGGGGCAGGTGCCCGGAGTGGCCGGCCTGCGGCTGGGGCCTTCCTCCACGCCTTCGGAGGTCGTTTCTGGGGAGCCTCCGGCCCCCCGCAGGTCTGCGAGCCAGAGGGAGCCCTTCCTCAGGGAAGCTCTCTTTTCTGGGCTCTTATGCTGTTAAGGACTGAATTGCGTCCCCCCAGATTCACCACCAGCCCCGGAACGCGGCCTCGCTGGGAAGCAGGGTCATCGCAGGGGTAGGTAGTCGCGGTCAGGCGGCACTGGGGCACAGTGAGCCCGTGACGCAGGGTGGCCATGTCCTCATAAGAAGGGGACCTTTGGACACAGGGAGAAGGCCAAGCGACGATGAAGGCGGACATTGGGGTGACGTGTCTGCGAGCTAAGGAACCCAAAGACGGCCAGCGGGTCCCAGAGGGGGACGCGGGAGCTGGCGCTCCGTCCCGTCCTGGCTGCGGAAGGGGCCAGCTGCCCCTGTCCTCAGCCTCCACGCACAGTTACACACAGTGGGGTGACCCACCGTGAGCCCTACGAGGAGAGGGGCGAGGTCGGGACTCCGCTGTGCACCCTGTTGTACTCCCAGTGCTGGGCGCGCTGCCTGGCTCGTCACAGGTGTCCACGAAGTAATTGTACCTTGTTGTCCCCATCGGAAATGCAGCAGGAAGCATTCATTAGATGCCTCCTGTTTGCCTGGGATGGTGCGGAGGGCTGGGGTGTGTACCAACCCCAACAACTGGCCCCGACCTGACCCAGTGTCCTGAAGGAATGTCATTTGTCATTTCTCGGGGACCACTCGGTGTTGGGAGTCTGGCGAGGGGTGTTCAGGGGACCTAGGAATGGCCGGAAGCTTGGGGGCCCTGCTGGGGGTGGGCAGGCCTTGGCAGGGGGCCCTCCTCGGTCCATCCCACCCCCATCACTGCCTGGTCCCCATGAAAGACCAGCTAGTCCCTTCCTTCTCCCTGGCTGTCCGGGGCAAGAAGCAGCAGCACCAGGGTGCCCCGCAGGGGAGCACGGAGGGCACCCCGTTCCTTCCCGTTACCCTGACACAGCTGTCTCTGTGACACTGTGGCTGCTTGCACCCCATGGTGGGTGGCGCTTAGGTCACGGGGCAGATCTGGTGCCTTCGTACTCCAGCCGCCAGACTGGGCGGGACCTCAGCCACCAGTCACGGAGTCTGCCCGGGCCGAGCTGGCAAGTGAGGCCCCGCAGGCCCGGGCTAGGGCCGGGTCCGGGCGGTGGCACGTGCGGCTTGGGGCCCAGGTGCTCCGCTTGGGGACGCGGAGACAGCGCTGGTGGGGAGGACGCGGGGGAGGAGGCCGAAGTCCCTTTTCCGTTTCTCCTTCCTCCTCCTCCAGGACGCCCTGAGTCTTCCGCGCTTGCTCCCCAGAAGCGTTTGAGAGGAGCCGCTTCCGTCCCAGCGACGTTCCCACTCCTCCCTCCGACACCCCCTCCCTGCCAGCACCTGCTCTCCCTGCCCGCCACGCGCAGCTGTGGGAGCGCACCTGTGTGGCTGGTGACAAAGGTGACTTGGAGGAAGACCCACGCGCAGCTGTGGGAGCGCACCTGTGAGGCGCTGGGCCACACACCTGCCGACCCTGAGGTCAAAGGGCGCGGGCCACGTGTGACCCTGACGGACCAGGCAGGCGGGCCTCTGACCGCAAACCGCAAAGAGCCCTTTAAGCATCCGTGAGAAGCACGCGCATTCGATACCTGTGAGAATGTGTACGTGACTGTGCGTGTGCGACCGTGTCTGTGTGAGTGTGTGTGCGCGCGTGCCCCTTCCCATCTTCTGTGTGGCTGGTGACAAAGGTGACTTGGAGGAAGACGAATGTCTTTTGGTGGCTTCTTCGTGCTCCAAGCCAGGCCTCGCTGCTCCCTGGGGCTGGCGCCCCCAGGCAAGGCTACGCTCTCAGCTGAGCGTCCCACGGGTCCCACGGGTCCCACAGGGCCCATCGAGGGCGGGCCCAGCCCGCTGGCTCCCCATGGGCTGGGACAGTCGCTATGGCCTTGTCCCCGGCGGGCAGCGCTTTGCCGGGGAGAAGGCCCCAGTGGAGAGCAGTGAATGGCCCGTTGCCCACGTCCGAGGGCCGAGGCCGAGCTCGCATCGGGCAGTGACTGAGCAGTCCCCAGCATATCATGTCATCAGCATTATGATCGGAGAAACAACACCTACGAAATCTATTATTCATTAAGTGTAACCAATATATAATTTAAAACAGTGGTTTTTGTCAAATAATGTTAGGTCAGCATAATTTTCTGCCTATTACTAATATCTATAACATCTTTGCCTTAGTCAGCTCTATTTAAATATGCAATCATTTACAGCTTTTGAGAATATTTCTGTGAACTCCCAATTTCCAATATTCAACTACGACAAATTTTATGCTGACATCAATAGCAAACTATTAAAGACAGTATTTCATTACTGGTTTTTCATCCCCAAAGTTATTTACAATTATATACTAAGCACTAATATTAAAGGCAACCATTTAAATGAGGTGCTATCTACTTTAACAATATGTCTGTCACACAATGAGATTGTGTTTAAAGATTTTATCAAGAAATGGTTGTTTGCTGAGGTTATGTTTTGTCCATGAAATATGCATTTCATATCTCTTTCATTTCATTAACATAATTTAATTTGTGCTTTGCATTTTGTGCATAATACATATTTGATTTACAAAACAAATATTTCCATTAGAAAATGAATTTCATGCAGGCAAAAAAGCAGAACCAAATGATGTATTGAAGGGAAATAAGAAGAAATGAAATGCATTTTCTCAGTCTATTAAAAAATCTATGGCATTGACAGAAAGTGCACTTACTGCTACATTTAAAAAATAGCACATATGTCAATGTATTAACAAATAGAATTGGAAATACAAATATTTCCCTATATCAAGCCAAGAATCTCTTTATTTTAATTGAGTTGATTTAAAAGCCCAACTACAATTTAATTTTTATTTCATGACGTGGGGCTGGGGCTGGTGCCGCTGGAGCTGTGTGGGGCTGGCGGTTGCTGGGAGGAGACAGCTGACCTTAAAAATGGCTTTTATTGACGATGGAGATGCTTGAATAGGAAGCAGATGGGGAGTGGGCCCTTTGTGATCTGGGAGCGGGGAGGGGCGCGCGGGTGGCAGGCTTTTGAGCAGCTCCCTGCGACGCCGTCCCCCGCTGTCCCCCAGGCCCCTCGCTGCTGCCCCCGACCGCGGGGTGGGCGGTCGCGGGATCCAGCCGCCTGGGTCTTGGTCAGCCCACGTGAAGGGACGAAGGGACGGAGGCTCCGGAGTTGGGGGTGTGCGGGGTCTCGGGGGGCTCCTTCGGGCCCTGGCGCCTCCCGCCACAGAGGGCTGTCCCCCAGTCCCCCCCACCCCCCAAGTCAGGGTGCCTACCGCAGTATTTACAGGTGACATGCGGGGCTGATGGTGGTGGTAGCTCCCCGATGAGGAGACTCTGGGGAGAGTGGCTGAGACATTCACGTCCGTCATGAGAGAGGCACAGGGTGACAGGCAGGACCCCCACCCAGCAGTCCCTGCTTCTGCTCAGCTCAGCGACAAGGGGCACTGACCCTTTGCAGAGCAGTAGCCATGGGGACAGACGGCGTGAGTGCCGCTCCCCAGCGGCAGGTAAGGGGACCGAGGCTCAGGGCAGGCCGGTGGTGCCGTCTGAGGCCGGGGTGTCCCCACTGGCTGTCTATGCTCCGTTTCCATCCCCTGGTCTGAAAGTTCTTCCCTGTGGCCCACAAACCTGTACCCCAGGCCCACTTGGTGCACCTCGCCTGCTCCCCACAGAACAAGGGAGGAACCCCTGGCCTGACAGGCCTTGGACAGGTGGGTCTCGGTGGACGGCTCCCCCGCAGCAGGCCGAGGCTGCTCACCTGTGCCCACCGGGGCCGGTGGCCTACGTGCTCCTGTCCCCTCCCCAGCAGCACGTGGCCCCTCTGAGGCTGGGTCAGGCCTTCCTGGACAGTCCCCACTGTGTCAGACAGGCCCACACACCTGGGCCCAAGAAGGGCGGGCCGCCTAGCATGTGGGAAGCGCCCACAGGCCTCTGGGGCACAGGTGCCTGGGCGAGGGGATGATGGACCATAGGGGCTTCCGCCGGCATCTGAAGGGGACCAGCAGCGCCAGGCTGGGGGCCGCGTGCCACCTTGCAAGCCCTGGGCCAGCCTGGTCCCTGGTCCCGACCCTGCCTTACTCCTCCAAGCCCCTGTCCCTCCCGTGGGCCCCCGCTGCCCAGGGCCACAGGGGAACATGGGTCGTAATTAGAAAAATCCTTTTCATTTCACTACGAAAGGTTATAAAAAATAAAGCTGGCCGGGGAGGGGAGGCCAGGAAGCTGGGCGTCCGCCCGGGAGGGGAATAAGGTGAGCAGGTCGAGGCCAGTCTGGAGTCAGGGACACCGGGTGCTGCCCGGTGACATGCCACTGAATGTTGGGGCTCCCTGGCACCAGCAGGCCGATCGACCACCCCCACCTCTGGGTACCTGACCCCCAGCCTGGGTCCCAGGTGACGCTGCCCTGTGGGGCCCGGCGCTAGGACAGAGAGTGGGCGAGGGCTGTGTGTGGGGGTGGACGGCCGTCACCGCGGGGCTGGAACCTGGGGTCCTGGCCCTCACGGGGCTGGGCCTGGTGGGCTCGGCTGGTCAGGAGGGTGGGGTCGTGCTGGCACAGGGAGCAGCCTGCTTTCTGGCTGGGCTACTGGGGAAAAATCCATCTCTGAGGCCGACAGTCTCATCATGTTAGGAGTATGGATTTCTGGCTCCAGCCGAGCCAGGGTCCCCTCCCCGAGAGGGGGGGCAGGACACGAGGGCCTCGGCGGCTTCCAGGGACAATGCCCCTGTGGCTCCCGGGGTGGGGGGGAGTTCTGCAGAGCCCCTGGGGCTGCCAGGGCTGGACTCGACCCCCGCCCGGGAAGCGGCCCGGAGGGGGTCCAAGGAACGGCAGGGCCGGGGCAGTCCCGGGGTCTCGGGAGCCCCCCGTTCCCGGCCAGCCAAGTGTCCGTCTCCTGAGGAACGGGGACGGCTGTGCCTGTGACCAGGCCACCCAGCCCTGACGTGGAGGACGGCCCAGCCCCACCTGGCTCTGGGTAGCGCCCCGCCTGGGGCTGGTCAGCGCCCATCAGGGGCTGCAGAAACAGCCTCGGAACCCGGTCCCTCCCGCGGCGAGGGTCGTCCCCAAGGCGTCCACCCCGACCCCGAGCTGTCTCAGCGACCCTCCTGGTCCAACGCGACCTGCTTTTCATACACCCGGTGTGTGCGGCTAACGCGCACGCGTGACTTCAAACGCCAGCGGCTCGGCGCTCCCACCCGCGGCGCGTCCGGCCC